>NC_141554.1:116839285-117171428 GCF_021556685.1 Rattus norvegicus
TCTGTGTGAAGACTCCTCCCTTTAAATGCTATATTTTATATTATCTTTTGGAGCACACGTCATAAAAAGTCGAAAATAACAAGTTTGATTTTTCATTACAGTCTCTTAGACCATGGTTTGTTACACTGGGAATTGCACAAAGGTAGATATTATTTATGTCTTACTGTGACAGCCCAGTTTTCTGACAGGCACTAATGCTTCGCTAGCTAGAGCCAAATGAAGGAATTGGTCTGGTATATGGACTTGGATTGAATCCAAGAATTGCCTAAACAATACCTGAAATCATTTTGGGTTCTATGTAACTTGGCATTTAATTCACATTGTTTAATTTTTTTACAAATTATACTTATTCAGTTTGGTGTGTATATGTGCAGGTGCAAAAGTGCATAGGCCCACTCCAGGACTCCTGTGTGGAGGTCAGAGGTTCACTTGTGTGACTTGATTCTCTCATACCATGTAAGTTATAGGGCTCAAACCCAGGTCATCAGGCTTAGTAGCAAGTATCTTTACCCACCAAGCCACCTCACTAGCTCCTCATTTCATGTCTTTAATTTTTCTAATGACAGGAAGTTGTAGCTGTGGTTAAGTGATGTAATGCTGTTACACTTAACATTTTATTATGTGTAAATTCTTTTAGTTTCTGATGTGCACAAGAGAAAATAATTCTCAAGCTATGGGAAATTTAAAGCAACAAAAGAGGAAAATCCAGATAAATGAAAATAATAAGAATAAAAAAGAGGAGAGGCCAACAGGACCCAGGATTTGGTGACTAAATGAACCTATATTAGTTTTTTATGGCTTCATAAAAAATGTCTATAGACTTAATGACTTCAACTAATATAAATTTGGATAGTTCTCTCTAGGTGAGGAGTCTACACACAGTATGCTTGGATTTTGTGATTATGATCTCACTAAGATGAACTCAAGGTGTCTGGCCAGGACTGCACATCTTGGGAGGATTCAGGGCCTTTTCTGATATCATTGAGGTTACTGGCAGAAATGTTTTTTTTTTCCATCATCAGTGGTCTAGGGGTCACATAGCCATTAGAGCAGTTGTGTTGTTTCTTGTCTTGTGGCCTCCAAGGGTAGCTTTCATATGTACCACCAGTTTCTTTCAAAGTTCTTTCATACTTCTCTAACTTCTTTCTTATCAGCCACAGGAAACATCCTATTTGAAAAATATTTATGCGATTAGATGTGTCTAACGAAAACATTCTCTCTATTCTATGGTCAGTTTATCTGGGCCTTTAATTACATCTATAAGACCTTTATAACTGTATCTACATTGGTGTTGGATTAAATATCTAGGGGAAGGGATGCACCAAGAAATGTGGGAAATCAGGGTCCCACTGAATCCTGCTGCTTATAGAATTTCAGTTATCTTTTCAGTGAGATGAAATTATGAATAAGAACCTTGATCCTATAGAAGACAGTTCAGAAGATGAACCATCTCCAGAAACTGTAGAGTCTGGGACTGTGAAGCAAGGCATGGTACAGATATTTTATGTATATGTAACTCTCCCGATTTTCCAAAGAGGAGATTGAGGTCTAGAGAGAAAAAGCCTTCTGGGGTGGTAACTGCAGCCATCTCATTCCCTTTCTGTGGAATCTGTTGACAGAACACATTATGATTTGAATGTGAAATGTCTTGCATATACTCATGTGTTTGAATGTTTGCCTCCTAGCTGATTGTTTTGGGAGGTTGTACCTCCTGAATGTGGGTCCTAGTTGGGAAAAAGTGGTTCACGTGGAATGGAGAAGCAAGGCCTGTTCTGCTTCTCCCCCAAACTCTATGCTGTCTGGTCACATGTGAGAAGATGCCCGTACCAGTTTCTGCCACTGCAGAACAATCCATTCCAGCTGCCATATCTTTCAGGCCATGTATAATCTGAAACCATTTTAATTTTGTTTACTGTTTCTGTGGCAAACACCCCAACAAAAGCAACATTAAAAAAGAAAGGGTTTGTTTGGCTTAGAATTACAGATTACTCTCCACCATTGTGGGGAAGTCAAGGAAGCAGGAACGTGAAGTAGCTAGCCATGTCCACAGTCAAGAGCAGAAAGAGAAGAAAGACACACATGCTCACTACTCAGTTTACTTTATCCAATCTTTATAGACTAGGACAGAAACCCAGGGACTGATGATGTCTATAATGGACTGGGTGTTTCTACATTAGTTAACAAAACCAAGAGCTCTGCCCACAGGCCAAGTCAATATAGACAATTCCTTTCTGAGACTTTCTTTTCAGGTTATATTAGCTTGTGTCAAGCTTATAGCGGAAACCACCATGAGTTGATTCTGTTACACATTTGGTGGTGAGAAAGTAACTACCACAGAATACCCAGTGGAATGGGTGCTAGAAATATGGGGAGATTCCAATCTCCCACCAAACAAACTTTTTATCTATTTTATTCCTTACCTGCACTTGGAAATAACTTTTAGCCCCAAAATGCCTACTCTTTGAGAATTAGACTAATAAAACCTGTTTATATATAACATTGAATTTACCTTCTACTCATATCCAACACATTTGAATGTGCTGATATTTAAATCATTAATTGTGCTCATTGTCTTATATTTTTAGATGTCTGAGTCTTCTGTATAACAATTACTTACGAAGGGAGAAACGTGGGCAAAAGTATATCCTATCTCTCCTCATGGACCAATTAGTAGTAGGATTGATGGAGAGCAAAAGTTTAGACTCTTGGTCTTTTGGAAATGGAATTAGAAGTCTAGGTGGGATAGGGTGCTTTGTGTGGAAATACCCTTTGTTTTAACACGTTTCCTCAGGGACTTCAGCAATGAGCAACACAGAGGAAATGTAACACCCTGAGGTCCCAGTAGAGTATTCCCTGAGTGACATGCTTAGACCTGAATTTAAAAAGCACACAGTTTGTTCCCCTAGTGCTGACAGTACATTATCAATGTGATGAGATGAGCAAATATTTTCTTTTTTTTTTGCAGAGGCAGAAAAAACAAAAATGAAATCTCCGGGGCCCGACTGGCAACAATCACATTTGACTTTGTCAACAAATAAATTTAAAGGCACAGCTGCCTTCAGTATTCCTTACCTCTTGAGTTGGACTGATACCTCATTTGAATCCCTGTCATATCAGCTTAGCTTATTTTTTGAAAATGTTTTCTCTTTCACGGTTCATGGTCCTATGGGTTCAGGCACCAAGGATAATTTTTCAACAACCAAATAATCAATAACGTGACTGAAGCTGACTTTTCCCACTCATGACAGCAATCAATTTTCAACTCTTCTGGGGGATGCTCGTCTACTTGCCTGGTGCTTCCGGCTGCTTGAGAACTTCCATTTACTGCTGGCCTTTGAGATCTTTATCCTTCTTCTTACCAGGTACACCACAGGCTCACAAGAGAATAGAGGTAATTGGCCTAAAATCAGTTTACTCTCTTATTGTTAGAAACTTTCAAGAAAGGTCTAATGGGAGCTGGCGTAGTAACAGTTTATTCTACTAAGCCACAAAGAATCACCTCCACTTTGCAGTTTTTTGTTAAGTTTTTGTGCCCCATCCTTCAATATAACTTAGAATTGACTTGGTGACGTAGGCTATTCTCTCCATTTGCAATGTAGTATGAATGTATTGCCTCATAATGACTAAATAATAAAAAGGAAACAAAACAACCAGAAACAGAATATTAAAAAAAACCTCCAGATGGTCAGGAAAGACACTTCTATCTTATTCAATTCCTGTAGTCAAGTCCAAATGAAAGCATTTTCTTTACTATCCACTTGTGCCCTAATATTAATTCAGTGATTTATACAAATGTCTGGAACTTTGGCACTGTCTTTATACTTATGCATATTAAAAAACTTCTTGAACCTGACTGCCAAACTGGGCACAGAAAATTAGATTCTTTGTCTTACTTTATTGAATGAGCATTTTACTACCAACAATGTTTCCTCTCCTTCTCTCTTAGAATGCACATGCAAAATCAAAACAACCCTGAGATTGCACCTCACACCAGTCAGAATGCCTAAGACCAAAAACTCAGGTGATAGCAGATGCTGGCAAGGATGTGGGGAAAGAGGAACACTCCTCTATTGTTGGTGGGATTGCAAACTGGTACAACCACTCTCAAAATCAGTCTGTATGTTCCTCAGAAAATTGGACATTGCATTACCTGAGGATCCAGCTATACCTCTCTTGGGCATATACCCAAGTGATGCTCCAACATACAACAAAGACCCATGCTCCACTATGTTCAGAGCAGCCTTATTTACAGTAGCCAGAGGCTGGAAAGAACCAAGATGACTTTCAACAGAGGAATGAATCCAGAAAATGTGGTACATTTACACAATGGAGTACTACTCAGCTATCAAAAACAATGACTTCATGAAACTCATAGAAGAATGGATAGAACTAGAAAATATCATCCTGAGTGAGGTAACACAATCACAGAAAAACACACATAGTATGCATTCACTGATAAGTGGATATTAGCCCAAAAGTTTGAATTACCCAAGAAACAATCCACAGACCATGTGCAGCTCAAGAAGGACAACCAAAGAGCAGATGCTTCAGTCCTTCTTAAAAGGGGGAACAAAAATAGTCATAGGAGGGGATATGGAGACAACGTTTGGAGCAGAGAGTGAAGGAATGGCCATTCAGAGCCTGCCCTACTTGGGGATCCAACCCATATATATATATATATATATATATATATATATATATATATATATATATACACACACAGCCACCAAACCTAGACAATATTGATGAAGACAAGAAGTGCATGCTGACAGGAGCCTGATATAGCTGTCTCCTGAGAGGCTCAGCCAGAACATGTCAAATACAGAGGCGAATGCTAGCAGCCAACCATTGAACTGATAATGGAGGTCCCCGTTGAGGAATTAGAGAAAGGATGGAAGGAGCTGAAGGGTCTTGCAACCCCTTAAGAACAACAACGCCAACCAACCAGAGCTCCCAGAGACTAAACCACTACCCAAAGAGCACACATGGACAGACCCATGGCTCCAGCTGCATATGGAGCAGAGGATGGCCTTGTTGGGCACCAATGGGAGGAGAAGCCCTTGGTCCTGGCAAGGGTGGAACCCCCAGTGCATGGGGGGCAGGAAGGGGGTGTTTGGGGAGGAGGAACACCCTTATAGAAGAAGGAGAGGGGGAATGGATAGGGGGCTTATGGCCGGGAAACTGGGAATGGGAATAACATTTGAAATGTAAATAAAAATATCTAATAAAAAAAGATTGCACATACAAAGAGTATAACAACCAGAAAGATATTGACTATGGCTGTTGTAAGACCAAGGTTGCTGTGTATGTAAGACTTGGAATGCATAGTACAAGTGCTTGAAGGGACTAATAAAAGGGAAGTCCCCCCACTGAAACTAGAGGGCAGGCTTTATGAGGACAATAGAACAATTTGCACATTCCAAGTGAACTTCTTGGCAGTTTATTGACCTCAGATAAGTCATTGCATCATCTTACTTTGAAACACAAAGTCTAGGAAGGGTAATAATAGATTCGGCAGTGCATACCTGAATCCATAAGTAAAAGGGGAAAAGATTGTAAGTTTAAGGTCTGCCTGGGCTAAAGTTCTAGACCCCATCTCAAGAAAAACCACCACTTGGAATAGAACTCAGGGCAATTTAGTAGTATAGAGGAGACCGTAGATTCCATCCATAGCACAGAAAAAGAGTATAATATAATCATTACTTTTATTTCCTCACGTAAAGTGATCAGATGAGAGCCGTACCCAAGCTGTGCGAATACATGACTTGGGCTGAGCTTAGAGTATCTCCTTCTCTGTTCTGACTATCAGTAGGTGTAGCCCTGGAAGATTCTAGCCTCCCTACAATCTAATCATCTAATATGACTGTTTCAACCCAGATTTTCTCAGCTTCTGACTGAATTGCTCTGCTTGGCCTCATACAGACTTTGGCAATATGTTCTGATATTCTGTTTCCTTCACATTCACTGGCTCATTCTGTCTTTACCCGTTTCTAGCTTGTTCCCTTTGTAATCTGTATCTGTAAAATTGTCCCATTAAAATGCACCAACCACCATACCACACTGCCCCCTTTTTTTCTCTCTCTTGCTCCTTTTATGTAGCCACTCTTCCTCTGTGGTTCTCGTGTGAGTTGGTCATATTTTATCTCCGACTCATTCTGTAAGATCTTTTTCTGATTCAGCACTTTGACACTCAATTAGATGCCACATTCAAACATGGCCGCTTCCTTCTATGAACTAACCTTACCTTCATTGTTATGGATTAAATGTATATATTAAGGGTGTGTCTGTGTTTCAGCCAGATCATACTGTAAGCCAGGATGTGTCTGTATTCCAGCTGAATCATATCTTTGGATGTGATTCATTGCCAGTGTAGCCATGGTTCTGAATTAAAATTCCTCTACCAAAGGGAAAGAGCTGCTCTTTATACCTACGTCATAACTTAAAAAAATAGATGGATGGCACTTAGTCGGTAGTTAGCAAATATCCAAAGGGTTTGAATGAGACTTCCTAAGAAGTCTAGCTTCAAGACACTCAGGCGCTTGATGGTCAAGTATAGCTAATACACTTCAGTCCAAGAGATGGATGGGTGAAGATACAATATATTGTAAGAACTGGGATTTCTACGTCATATCCAGACTTTTTTTTACCCAAGTCTTTTGCCCTTTATTTATTTTTCTCATGGGGAACGGAAGCAGGCAATCGGATACATAAGTGTGGGCGTCATTTCACATTCACCGTAACATATTCTAACTGTCAACAGATGCTACAGAAGGAACATGAGGAGATGGCTATAGAGAGGAATGAAACTTCTGTTGAAAGTGAAAGACTGCTATTTTCCACGTATTCCAGGATAGGTCAAATGCCTGGATATCAGATTCTCCAGCTGGCACATCTAAAAGTTCACAAGAACATAAACTACAGGAAATAGGGGTATTTGTCTTACCTTCCTACTGCTGTATCTTCTATGCCTAGAACAATGCTTTGTACCTAGTAGGAGCTAAATCCACATATTGAATGAATAAGTACTTTCTATCAGCATTACAAATGGTGAATTGTACTGTAATTTTCAGGAAGTGGGAGTAGGAAATCAAGACTAGCATAGCTAGAACAGGGGCAGTTCACAGCATTTCTGAATTATAACCACAAGATAATAAAATGCAGTGGGTAAGGCTTTCCAGCTTGGTTCAAGTTCAAGAAAGAAGAAACATGTTAGTTACAATGGGATTTACTGTGAATAGCATTGTACCAGGGTAAGATTTACCACTATGTGTTTTACTGATAAGACATACCATTTTCTACATTATATTGGTATTGCTTAACATTTATATAGTTTGATTCCAGCAGAAATGTTATTGGCCATTGACTTAGGTCTATTTTGTTTTCCATTCAAACAGGATTGAGACACTTTAGAATTCTTTCTGGTCTCCTTCCTTCTTGGCCTTTCTCATTTTAATTCTACCACCTGCTCCTGAAATCTGTTCTCAGCCTCCAGCCTCTTGGGAGTTTCTCATAGTCCTTGGCAGAATTTTCTGATGAAGATACTGATTGAGGAACTTGAAGTCATGTTCATCCTGAACTGCCCAGATCTTGCTGAGCTCAGAATACTATGAAAAAGTCTAAAAGGCCCCTGCCTGAGATGGAGAAATTGCCTGATTTATGAGTCTTCTTGTCTCTGTAGTCTCATCTGAACCTCTTTAAGATTCTTCACCTTCTACCTTCTACATTTTCTGTACTTACTTGCTAAGTTTGGATCTATGATTTTATTTAATTCCATTTAAAAAGCTTGTTGTTGTACCTAGTTTCCAGAACTCCCTATATTTGTATTATCTCCTTAATGTGTTCCTATGCTCTGGTTGTATAGTGTGCTTTTATCTGCACTTGTAGTTTCATATTTTGCTGAAGCTCATTGTTTCCTGGACAATATCCAGGCACGCTTACTATTCCTAACATGGCTGAGGCCTCAGAGGTGTATGTGTGGCAGGGGTGGGTAAGGAGACTTTATCAATCCAAATGAAAGAAAATTTGTGAAGGTAGGTTTAACTCATAATCTTCTATCTTTTCCCAGTCTCTAAAATGTACTTCTACAGGAATCTTTATAAGATTCCTTTCTAAGATTCATCTCATTTCCATCATCATAACAATAAGCCCTACCTTCTTAGGGATGCTGATTTGTGCTTGAGTAGAAGGAGGGAACAAATGACCTCAAGTACAATCTTTTCAGAGAAAGAGGTAAGATTCGTCGTTGTTCCTGCCCTGATAAATAATTTTATGTCAACTTGACAAGGGTATTAGGTGGGATACCAAGATAGTTGGGCAAATATTATTATGGATGTGCCCATTTGAGGATGTGATTAACATTTGAATGGGTAGACTGAGCAAAAGAAGCACTTTATCTTTCATAATGTGGGTGGAACTCATCTAACCCACTGAATGCCTGAATAAACCAGAGACTGAGCCTCCACTAAGATGACCATTCCAACTAAGGGCTTCATTTGTGGAATGGCTTTGTTCCTGGTGCCTTGCCTCAGACTAGACCTACAACTTCAGCCCTTTGAGCATCTCTTGCCTATTGGCTTTTAGAAAAGGGATTTCTAGCATCAGTACTGAAAAAAAAAATAGCACAAAGCCCCTTAATATAGGGAACTAAAGAATGTTGAGAGCAGGAGAAAAAGTCTTCTGCAGGGATGAGCATACGAATTGGATATCCAATACCAAGTGGTCAGCCCTGAAATTATATATTCATGTAACTTCATATAGACTGTACAGTTGCATTTATATATTTGGAAATACATAAACACACATATATGTGCACACACACACGTGTGTATGTGTTCTTTAATTTTTTGTACATATATGTAACAACAATTAAAGAATAGGCGGCACCAGCTCAAATTCTCTATATTCAATGAGCTGTGTGGATGTTGTTTCTACATTCTAATCACTTTGGCATGAGAAGGTAAAGTTACAGAAAGAGAAGCCTAGACAACAACCCAGCCATAAAAATTTTAACCGACAACCTGTCCTGCTTGCAAGATATGCTGGAGCAATGGAGGTTCAGAACTTGAGGGAGTTGCCCACCAATGATGGGTCTAACTTGAGGCCTAGGCCATGACACATGGAACTCATGCACAACACTGCCTAGATGATCAAGAGCCTGAGACTGGATAGCCTAGAGCCTTAGGGTAGAGCCAAATATGCCTGGCCAAGAAAAAAATAATCAATGAAATGATTCCTAATGATATTCTGCTATTCTCGTAGACTGGCTCTTTGCCCTGTCTTCATCAGTGAGGCTTACCATCAGGATATGGAAGTGGGTGTATAAACAAATGCGCAGACATTATAAGGAAAGACAGTTGGAGGTCTCCATCAGGTCTCTCACCTCAAGGTTTTAGGCACCCCATAAAAGAGGGAGAAGAAAGATTATAGGAGTCAGAAGGGATGGAAAAATACCAGGAAAATATGGCCCACTGATTAAGTAATGCAGGGCTCATATGGACTTACAGAGACTAAAGGGCAATCATAGGGCCTGCATGGGTCTGCACAGATCCTCTGTGTATGTGTTATAATTGTTATCTTCAAGTTTTGTGGGATTTCTAATAGTAAGAATGAATGGGTCTCTGACTTTTTTTGACCACTCTTGGGACTCTTCCTCCTATTGGGTTACCTTGTCCAGCATTGCAATTTTCCATTTTCTTATTGTATCTTGTTTTTTTTTTCTATTAAGCTGTTTTCTTTTGGATGCCTGCTCTTTTATGAAGATGAAATAGAGGGAGAATGGTTTTGTGGGAGGGGAGAGGTGGCAAGGAAGGTTGTAGGAGTGGAGGAAGGGGAAACTGTGGTTGGGATATATTGTATGAGAGAATATTCTATTTTCAATGAAAAATAGGCCATAAATTTGAGAAAGCAAGTGGATGTATATAGGACAGTATGAAGGGAGGGAGGAGAAGGGGGAATGATATGATTATATTGTAATTTCAAAAAGTAATAAAATTGCTATAAAAAAGGATGCAAAGCAAAACAAAACAGGTCACTCAACCTTATTCTCTAGAATGCAAATGGGTAAAATGCATAGCCCATTGAGGCATGCAACTGAAGAATTATTTCATTTTCTTTTCCTGCCTTTCCCATCTTGGACACAATGTCTGAGTAAATCCTTTCTGCCTTTAGACAAAGGTGAGGGAAGTAGAATGGCTTCTTGGTCATTATGGTGAAACACTGCTTCTATTGTCATTTTAACTGTGACCATTCCTTCTAACCTTCTTTCTTTCTTTTCTTTTTTCTTTTTTTTGATTTAATAAAATTTTATTTTCCCAAATGTACAGCTGATTGAATCTGATCATGCATCTTCACCAGCAGTTGGGGAGTCTCCACCCTTTGTGTTTCTGGTGTAAATTACTTGGGTTCTGTGCTTTGAAACTGCCTGATAGGTCCTTTACTAAGTAGCTCCCGAAGGGCTGCCCTGGCCAAGGAACCTGGAATCTTCAGTTTCCACTTTGCAGATGGTTGCATTTTATTCACTAAGCTATATAGGAGTGCATGAAAATATTAACATTTCGAACAGATATTAAGCACCTACAGACTTGAAAAGTAATTTGTGTAGGGGAAATGCACGCAACACAAACTTAATCCCTTCAAGATGACCAATTATGGTGCACTAGTGTATGAAGAGTGAGACGTAAGCATCAGCAATATCTATTCTTCATTCCCATCATTACAAGGGAAAGCTCTTTTTTTTTTTCATCTTTATTAACTTGAGTATTTCTTATTTACATACCGATTGTTATTCCCCTTCCCGGTTTCCGGGCCAACATCCCACTAACCACACTCCCCTTTTATATGGGCTTCCCCTCCCCATCCTCCCCCCATTACCAACCTCCCCCCAACAATCACTTTTACTGGGGGTTCAGTCTTAGCAGGACCAAGGGCTTCCCCTTCCACTGGTGCTCTTACTAGGCTATTCATTGCTACCTATGAGGTCAGAGTCCAGAGTCAGTCCATGTATAGTCTTTAGGTAGTGGCTTAGTCCCTGGAAGCTCTGGTTGCTTGGCATTGTTGTTCATATGGGGTCTCAAGCCACAAGGGAAAGCTCTTAACCCATTAAGCTCTTTCTCTTCATCCCTTCTCACTTCACTTGTCTCCAACTCCTAACAAACACTGAAGTCTATGCTTTCTCTGTGTATATAATTTATCTGTCCTGCATGTTTCAAATGAATGGAAACATACAACATATGATCTCTTGTGTCTGTCCTTATTCACCTAGAACAATGTTAATGCTTTCTGACTCATCCAAGTTACAGCATGTATTCCATATTCTACCTTATTGAATAGATGCTCCTAAATTTATGATGAGGTATATCAGAATAAATGTGCAAAATACTGAAAAGTCTCACCTGTAAAGAAATTTCTTGTTTTAAAACCAGAAACTAATATATTTTTACATTATTATTCAAAATTAAGTATTTGAGCTATTTGTAAATTTTAGTGAAACAGCTCACGTATAAAGTAATTTCAAAGAAGTAAACAGTAAAATAAGCTTATAGAGACCAAGTGTCAACATATCTATGCCAATATTTTGATAAAGCAGATAAAGAAATACATAAATTATTTCATAACTGTTAAACAAAAACATCAAGTTTTTGTACTTTTTCCTTTGTATATTTTACCTGTTAATTTTCTAAAGAAAGTGAGAAAAAGACATAGATTTGGATGTGTAGGAAGGTGGAAGGATCTAGGAGGAGATATGGGGAACCTTGATAAGTTTATAGTGTTTGAAAGAACATTTCAATTAAAAGTTTATGGACATAATTGTAATAGGCTTTGTTTCATTATTGGATCGAAAATGCACTAAATAGACCTAATGTACTAAGAAACATATCTTAACTATATAGTACACCTCAGTGTGGGTTGTTTCCCTTGTGATTGTGTTGCCTATGGGGAGCTCAATCTTGCTTTTTCTGTGTGGTTACAGAGTATTATTTCATATCTTTCTAGAATAGTGTGGTAGCCCTCATAGGCTCATATATTTGAAAGTTCAGTCATCAGGGAGTGAAACTGTTTGAAAGAATTAGAAGGATTAGGAGGTATGACCTAATGTGCTAAGAAACATATCTTAACTATATAGTACACCTCAGTGTGGGTTGTTTCCCTTGTGATTGTGTTGCCTATGGGGAGCTCAATCTTGCTTTTTCTGTGTGGTTACAGAGTATTATTTCATATCTTTCTAGAATAGTGTGGTAGCCCTCATAGGCTCATATATTTGAAAGTTCAGTCATCAGGGAGTGAAACTGTTTGAAAGAATTAGAAGGATTAGGAGGTATGACCTTGTTGCGGTCAGTGTAGCCTTGTTAGAGGAAGTGTGTCACTGGGGGTGGACTTTGAAGTTTGAGCAGCCCCCAGGTCAAGTCTCTCTCTCTTCCTCCCTCCTTCCTTCCTCTCTCTCTCTCTCTCTCTCTCTCTCTCTCTCTCTCTCTCTCTCTCTCTCTCTCTCTCTCTCTGCCTAGAGTTCGGGATGTAGCTCTCAGCTATTTTTCAAGCACAATTCTACCATAGCTACCGCCATGCTCCCTGCCATGATGATAATGGACTAAGTTCTGAAACTGTGAACACACCCACAGTTAAATGATTTCTTTATAAGAGTGGTTATGGCCATGCTGTTTCATAGCACCAATATAAAGTGAGGTGTTCTTGGATTTGGTTTGCAAGAATCTTATTGAATATTTTTTGCATTGATATTCATAAGGGAAATTGGTCTGAAGTTCTCTTCCTTTGTTGGGTCTTTGTGTGGTTTAGGTATAAGCATAATTGTGACTTCATGGAACAAATTGGATATTGTTCCTTCTATTCCTATTTTATTGAATAGTTTGGAGAGTATTGTTATTAGGTCTTTTGTGAAGGTCTGATAGAATTTAGCACTAAACCCATCTGGTCCTGAGCTTTTTTTGTTTTGTTTTTTGTTTGTTTTTGTTTGGAGACCTTTAATAACTGCTTCTATTTTTTTAGGGGATATAGAACTGTTTATATGGTTTATCTGACCCTGATTTAACTTTGGTACCTGATATCTGTCTAGAAAATTGTCCATTTCATCCAGATTTTCCAGTTGTGTTGAATATAGGCTTCTGTAGTAGGATCTGATGATTTTTTTAAATTTCCTTGGATTCTGTTGTTATGTCTCCCTTTTCATTTCTGATTTTGTCAGTTTGGATATACTCTCTGTGCCCTCTGGTTATTCTAGCTAAGGGTTTATCTATCTTGTCAATTTTCTCAAAAAAACCAGCTCCTGGTTTTGTTGATTCTTTGTATAGTTCTTTTTGTTTTTATTTGGTTGATTTCAGCCCTGAGTTTGATTATTTCCTGTCTTCTACTCCTCTTGGGTGTATTTGTTTCTTTTTGTTCTAGAGCTTTTAGGTGTGCTGTCATGCTGCCGGTTTTACTATTTCCAGTTTCTTTTTGGAGGCACTCAGCACTATGCGTTTTCCTCTTAAAACTGCTTTCATTGTGTCCCAGAAGTTTGGGCATGTTGTGCCTTCATTTTCATTAATTCTAAAAAGTCTTTAATTTCTTCATTTTCTAACGTTACTTTGGCTACTCATGGACTGTCAGTTCCATTAAAATTTAAAACTAGCATTTCTACTGTAGAATATAAAATGAAATTTTGGTAGGGATTGCATTGACTTTATAGATGCAATTTTGGCAGTACTGGTACTTAACAATGTTAAGTTGTGTAATCCATAAAGACAAAACATCTGGGTTTCTTCCAACGGTATCTCTCTGTTTTAGTCTGTTTTTCAGCTTCTTCTATGAATTTATTTCATACACACACACACACACACACACACACACACACACACACACTTTCTGATTTTTGTGTGTTGATTTTCGTATTCTCAACCTATTGGCTTTATTTATCAGTGTTTTTTTTTTGTATGTTTTAAGGTGATGATGTAGTTTGTTATTTTTCAATTTAATTTATTTTATTTTTGAGATTATGATACATCATTTTCCCCATTCCTTTCCTTCCTTCCTTCATTCTTCTCTTTCTTTCTTTTTCTCCTCCTCCTCCTCCTCCTCCTCCTCCTCCTTCTTCTTCTAAAGTTTTTTGAGACTCAGTTTCTCTGTGTAGCCTTGGCTATCCTGGAACACACACTGTAAACGAGGCTGGCATCACACTCAGAGATCCACTTGTCTCTGCCTTCTAAGTGCTGAGATTTAAATCCTGTGTCACTGCCACCCAGTTTTAAAAAAAATCTTTTCTTTTTTTAATGTGATGTATTAAGCTGATAGATTTTCTTATACTGAATCACACTTGTATTGCTTGTGTAAATTTTACCTGGTCATGGTTTATAGTCCCTTTCCATGGAGTCTCATTTACTTTACTAGTATTTTGTTGCTAAAAATTTTTGCAAGTGTTTCTAATAAGGTGCATGGCTTGTCATTTTCTTGTGATTTATTTTTTTTATCTGATTTTGATAGCAAGGTTATCCTAACTTAATTCAATGAGCTATGTTCATTCCTCCTTTAAATTTTAAAATAATTTGAAAAGAGCACCCTAATTTCAATTACTCTCTATTTTTTGGTTTATCTTAAGAGGTTTTTTTACATTGAATATTTTATGTATTTACATTTCAAATGCTATCCCCTTTCCCCTCCTCTCTCCCTCTGCTTCTATAAAGATGCTCCCACTCCCACCCACCCACTCACACCTCACTGCCCTGGCATTCCCCTGGCATTCAATTGGGGCATTGAACCTTCACAGGGCCAAGGGCCTCTTCTCTGATTGGTGCCCAACAAGGCCATCCTCTGCTACATATGGAGCTGGAGCCATGGGTCCCTCCATGTGTACTCATTGGTTGGTGGTTTAGTCCCTGGGAGCTCTGGTGGGGTCTGGTTGATTGATATTGTTGTTCTTCCTGTGGGGTTGCAAACCAATTACTCTCTTAATGGTACTATTCACAGTGAAGCTATCAAGTTCTGAAATTCTCTTTGTTGAGAATTATTTTCATGTTTAATTTTACTGTATTTAAATTATTGATGTAATCTCTTTATAGTTTAGAATTTTATTTACTTTAAAAGTAATTCTAATAATTTGAGTATGTGTAGCAATGTGCTCATTACAGCTGTCTAATGTGTTGCCACACAATTGTTTATAATATTGTCTTTTTTATGTGTCTGGATTATGTGTGTGCATGCATGTTCATATACAAGCAAGTGCCTAGGGTGTGTGTCCAGGTGTGTATGTATGATGAGTGTCTTCTTTGATAATTCTCTATTTTTTGAGGCAAAGTCTCTTGTTGAACCTGTAACTTGCCAATGTGGCTAGTCTAGCTAGCCAGCATACAGTGGATGTTCCCTGTCTAGGCTTTGTAAGTACTGGGGTTATGAGTTGGCCGCCAGTGGGTTTTATGTGAATGCTGGGTATCTGAATTAAGGTCCTCACACTAGTGAGATAAGAGCTTTTATCTAATGAGCCATGTCTCAGCCCTACAATATTCCCTTATAATCTTTGTTTCTTCTGTAAGATTCCTGGTAATGACTCTTGGTTTGTGATTTTAGTTATTTACATTTTCTTTCGTTTATTTATTAGTCTACTTAGAAGCCTGTGGATACTGGCTGAGTCCACTCCTACTTTCAATGATGTTGTTAGTTTTATTCTCAGTTTGTCTATCTTTACTTAAACATTCTCTTTTTTTCTGTCTTACGTTTACTTTGTGTTTCTTCTTCTAGTTCATGAAAATGTAAAGTCAATGTTGACTGGAAAATCCGCTTTTTAATGTGTAAATTTCACTGTAACAAAAATCTTTCTTTGGAAGAAGTTTCTGTTCCTCCCCAAACTGGGCCATACTTTCCTATTTCTTTATTTGTCTTATTGATTATTAATGAAGTACATACATTAATGTTGCAATGTGATATTTTTGAGCATTATATTTTTCTCCTTCTAAGATTTTCTATTTCTGATGATGGAAGACTTTTATTGTCTATTTATTTAATGACATTTCTCAACTGTTTTTTCCAGATTGTGGTCCTTGTCATCACGTTTGGTAACCAAAGACTCTGTTCTTTTAGAGTGTGACCAGCAAGTATTTTGACAGAGATTTCCTAAACTCTTACTTACATATTTGATTGGCTCCCTTCCGACACCCTCTGCTAACAGACTATTTATAATTTTGCTTTAGCCTTCAACTATTGCTTATATAAAGCCGAGAGAGGAGCCATTAATAAGAACTTAAGGTCTCCACAGGTCTTTTCTGAACATATGTCCTGCCTGTAGCATATGCATGGCTTTCTGCAACTGTATAGTATACATCAGTGATTTGGATTGTTTTTGTTTCCTAAAGAAATTATTTCCCAACCAAAAAATACACATGGAGGGATCCATGGCTCCAGCTGCATATGTAGCAGAGGATGGCCTTACCTGGCATCAATGGGAGGGGAGGCCCTTGGTCCTGTGGAGACTCAATGTCCAGCATAGGGGAATGCCAGGCCATTGAGGTATGAGTGGGTGGGTGGGCGAGCACTGTCATAAAAGCAGGGGAATAGGGGATGGAATAGAGGGGAAATCAGGAAGGGGGATAATATTTGAAATGTAAATAAATAAAATAACCAATAAAAGAAATAAAAAATTATTCACCCAGTATATCCCTTTGTCTTTAGGTAGAATATTATTTTCCCAACCCTAATAATGTTTTACAGTGTTTTTGAACAATGTCTGCCACTGTTATATGCTGAGAAATTTAGGTGAAATGGAGGTGAGTATTCTGCATTCGTCCTCCAGAAAGTCTTAAGACACTTTATAACAGACCTATACAGTAATTATTTTATGCAGTCTGCTCTAATCTCTCTGCAATCAGAAGCCCCAGGGAACACAGAGAACATATGTTGCCACCTTCAAGTCCACTGCCAACATGAGGTGAGAGCAGGAGTAAGTACTACCAAAGCCTCTCAACTACATGCAAGGGTATTTTTCTTGATTCATTAATTGCTGTGGTTCTATAACTCTTTGACCATTTTCCAGATTTCTAACAGAGCTTGTTCTGACAGTTCCTGCTCATTTCCCAATGTGTCTGTGAGGGATGGGAGCTTGGTACTCTCTGTTCAGCCATTCTATTGATGTTAGTGTTTTCACTTAAGTTTTGGGCCACTGAATGCAGAACTTATTCTGAAAGGTTTGGCTGAAGAATGCTATAAATTCTCACTACGATGCTTCTCTCTACAGAGAGCCTTAAAAAAGGAAATTTGGTCATCTTCTTGCTTGTTTAGGAAATCTAAGGTTTACATGATGTCCATGGGTGTTTGAGTGCTATGCAGTGGTGGGAAGATTTCCCTAGTGATCAATGCAATGAGAAGGGAAATAAAAAAAAAAAACCTTTCTAAGTCTAATGACCCAGTTATTTCCTTTTGCCCAAATGTATTCACACAGTAACTTTTGATAAAGCATTTCTTGTTTTGCCTTATACCTCTTCCCCCACCCCCACTTCAATTATGTTTACGCTATCTTTATTCAACTCCCATCCTCTTTAATTCCCCGAGTAATCTACATTTTCCTGAGGAGTCTTCTATCTAAACTTAGCACTTTACACAGTTCATCTCCCTTTCTCAGTTTTCACTCTTACCACCAACGGCTGAGATCCAGTTAAAGATTTGCTCTCTAATCCCTTATCCACAAATGTCACTGAAGTAGAGTTTATCTACTCCTCCCCACCCCCTTCATACTCGCCACTTCTGGTATCTTGTTTAGTTACTAGAAAAATTGTGACAACTTTTTTTTTAATCATCTAGGCTTTATTATCCCTCCCCAACCTTTTTGTAGTATGATTATCCTTTAGTGATAATTTTTTTAAAAAAAATTTAAAAGGGAGTTTTATTAGTTAATTTATCAATAAGAATAACGGAGGTGCTATTCTTATTCACACAAAGGAACGGGTAAGGGCAGCGCTGTCATCTCTAAAACGTTTGTAAATCTCTTTAAGGCACTTATCATTTACCTACAGGTAGGAGGGGGCCATGTTTTCTTCTTCACATGATCTGATGTCATCCATAGTTCTATGTGAAATGGAAAAGTAGTTTTCTACATGTAGTTTGAAAGCAAAGCATTATTTCATAGCTATTTTCAGAAAACTACAGTTATTCTTTTTGATATGCTATTAAACTCAACATGTTTTCATAAAGCTGGTTGCAGTGTGAGAGTTAATATTTTTCAGTTGAAGTCTTTGTACTCTTGCATGGAAATGAATTGTGATGTCTTATATTTTGAGAACTTGGTCCTAAACTTGTACATGAATTCATAATATCATATATTGGTCTTTTGGACAATATTGGTTCGCTGAGCTAGCTAGCTGTGGTGCTTTGAATAAGGATGACTTCCATAGGCTCTTTTATTTGAATACTTAGTCATCAGGGAGTGGCACAATGTGAGAAGGATTAGGTGGTGTGGCCTTGTTAGAGAAAGTGTGTCACTGGGGATGTGCTCGTGCTTTTAAACTCATGCTAGTGGATTGCTCATTCACCTATGTATCTGCTGTATTCTGGGTGTGTCTCTCAGAAGAGAGTTCCTGTCGGCCTGCACTTCTTTGCTTCATCCATCTTATATAAGAAATACTCAAGTTAATAAAGAAAAAAATCATAAAAAATTTAAAAAAGCTCATGCCAGACCCAGATGCTCTCTCTCTTCCTCTCTTCCTCCCTCCCTCCTTTCCTCCCTTTTCCCTCTTTCTCTCTTTCCCCTCTCCCTCCCCTCTCTCCTTTCCTTCCCTTCCCTCCCCCTTTTTCCCCTCCCCTCCCCCTCCTCCCTTCCCTCTACTTTTAGCCATTGTAGTAGCTTGAAACAAGGGCATGTAATGTCTCCTTCCTATTAATTCTTAATGTCTTAATTCTATTTTTCTCTGCTCTGGGCCCATCATGCTTACCCATATCTGAAAAATATCTGAACTGCTCCATACAAACATGATGATGTGTTTTGTGTTTCTCTGACAGATTCAGAAAATGTAGGTTACACACATGACAGTTGCTGCAGGTGACGTGGAAACCAAGTGTTGAATATCCAACTGAGAAATCATACGAAGCATCTCATCATCTAATTCAACCAGCAGTTTTCTTTCTTTCTTTTTTTCCAAAGCTGTATTATGGGTAATTATGGGTAATTATTTTTAAATTTCAGGGTATAATAATTTGCACTAGAGTTTTTATTGGAGATTCATAACTAATATAAGAATAAGAATACTATGTGATTCGCATGGAGCATAGCATCTTTTAAAATAATTCCTTTCTTTCAAGAGTAGAAAAACTTGGAACAACCATGCTTTTATTTTTCACTGTAAAAGGAGAGTCAGATGGAAAATCATCTTTTTTAACTAAGAGGTGACCAAGACTGTAAAAGATGGGGTCAAACTAAGGGAGTAAAACCTCAGCAACAGATGGAGTTCTGGAAAGGGAACATTTCTGCGTAGCAGAATTTTCTGGCGTTTAGATTTGCTCCCTTGCATTCAAGAGTTTTGAATGTAAGAACTCGGGTTGGTACATTTTCTAGCATGTGCTGCACACTTCCTTGCCTCTTTGGGCAGAATATATGGCACAGAATTGCTTCTACACTTGATGACTTGGGACCCAGTTATGATTTTGAGTTTCTTAGTGAGCTGTATCCAGTGATGCCCAAAGGCCCCATTATAGCTTATAAGAATGTTTGCTCCACCACTAAATGTGCCCAAATCATGGCGTTATTTTGTCAGCATTTATTCTCTTCGTTTGCTATGTATGTTTTAAAATCTGGTTTTAAAAACATCCACTCTCTAGCTTTAAAACACAACACTTTTCTAAACATTTAAAAAATTTGAGATGGTAATATATCATTTCCCCTTCCTTTCTCTCCTTTAGCACCCTCCCCCATACCACTCCTTGCTCTTTCAAATTTGTGGCTTCATTAATTGTTGTTACACACACACACACACACACACACACACACACACACACACACAAACACACACCAACCATTTGGTATTGGATAAGTAATTGGTGAGTTTTCCTTGGAGAAGACTATTTCTCCAGCACCCAGCTTTCCTTGATAACCTGTTATATTTTGCATATGGCTGACGTCTTATGTGCTTTTCTCTGTTCACGTTAGTATGCGTATTGGTGTCATCCTTATTCAATAATCACTTGCAGGACTTTTCAACCAAACATGAAAATCTGATTAGAATTATGTGCAAAATGTGCCAATTCTGAGCCAAGTTCAATAGGGCCTCACTTTGAAGAAATCCCATGAAGCGCACAGGGTTGGTGTTCAGGTGAGTGTTTAGCTCCGGATCCTTAGCTATGTTGCAAGTCTATAATGCTATTGCTTTTGCAAACTAGGGGTTGGATGAAGGGTTCTTTTGAAGCCTAGAGTATTGCAACTCCATTCTTCTTAAGCAATTCTTATAATTTGACCTCTTTCCAAGAACTCTAGCTATAGCCGAATTCAATAGTTTAAACACATCAGTGGGTTGTGCTCTTTTCCAGCAATCCATTTCTGATCTCATTCTCTAATAAGAGGGACTGCTGAAGCCATTTGCCTATAGGTTTTGTGAATATCAAGAAGTAGTGTACACACAGCCTCTCTTGGTTTTGCTAATTTTTAACAATCCTAGAACAAATGCATGGTTCACTTACAACTGCACATTTGAATATTGCATCAGAGATAATTTCAAACTCAGCAGATACTATTTGGAAACATTGTCATGATCCTTCTCTTAGGAAGCAACTGTTGAGAGTAACTTACTCTTTGTTTTTTTCAGGAAAAAAAATACATGGATGCATGCATTTGATAAAAGCCATGGGTCTTGTTCAGCTTCTTCATATAAGCCAAAGTGGCAAGACCCTCCTGTTATTGAAAGGAAGAACAGAAAATCAACAGGAACGAGCAGGACATTGAGAACTGAAGGTGTGTACTGAATCAGATTTCCTATGGAGAGTCAGATGTTAGTAAGTTTTGTGTCTGCCATATAATTCAGCCAGTGATTTATTTATTCCCATCCTCTGGACTCAAATCCTTTTTATGAAAAATAAAAATAGCCCAATGTGCCCTTGGCACTCACCTGAGGACTGAGTATCCTGGAGGGAAGACAAAGAGAGACAAGGATTTCACTGTTCACGTGTTCCATGTTCACTGCTCCTCCATGGCTACTTTAATTACAGTCTTTCCTAGGAGGCCAGATGGCCACTAATTAAGGACTCTCTTAAAGTGAGAGACCCCAATGGATAAAACATTCTTGTAATCTACATTTAGCGGATGCTCAGTTTCAGTAGCATTTTAGTTATGCTTCCCAAGATTGTAGTGTACCCTTTTGGGTGAAAGATATAGAATATGAAGCCATGAAATGATGATGTGTCATATTTTTAAAAATATGTTTTTATTAATCAGGGAACTACCATTCATTTGCTATGTAGGTCCTCCCATGTAGTGAGAAGTGGTGGTGCAAACATGTCTCTGAGGTCCTTTTGATCTCCAATTTCCTGAAAAATTATCAATGAGACCTTATAGTGTGATTAATGTAATAAGTGCCATAAGCATTACTTTAAACGATCAGTTGCTATTAATTCAGAACTTTTATGTTAGTGTCCTGATGAACCCCAACTGTTCATTTATAGACTCTGACAGATAACCCAGTGTTTATTAGCTAGATGGCTAGTTAGGATCAGATATTTAAAGAACAAATTCATAAATATGCATGCAATACATGGAGAAGTTTAATGATATGTGTCAGCTATAATGTGACTCTTCTCTGTGTGGTCCAGAAAAGACTTTAAGGGAATTAACTGATATACAATGAGGAAGAAGATATTTTGGATTTCCTGACATTATTAGTTGGTATATGCCTGGGAAAGAGTATGATGTAGTCTCATAAACAACAACAAATTCAGAAGACTGAGAGATGTGAGTTCTAAGTCTATGTCTCCTATTTCTCAGTTGATCTACAATTCAGTTTCGTTGTGTCAAAAGTGGGATCTTGCTCTTAGGTTTCTCATAGGTTTGTGAGAAGAGCCTAGTTTTGGCTTCCCTGAAAAATTGACCCCAAGACAATTACTTAAAGAAATGATTAAGTAGTTTCTTTGTGAGTTGAAGAAAATACTGGTGTCAGAATGGGGTAGTGAAACAAAATAACACAAAAATCATATAACTGACCTAGCTACTACAGAGGGTGACTGAGCTCTACGGCTTTAGAAAACATTCTAGGAGGCAATAATAATACATCTGCACACTTATTATGGACAGATTGACTAGTCTTTGATTAGAAACTATTAATCTCTTCATTTGTTCATTGCATCATGTAGGGATTGAAAAAGTGGGGTCTGACATCCAGAGAAAGTCAGCAAAAGAAATGGTGGTATTGACAGTAGAAATTTAAGGTGTCAGACATGGAATTGGTAAGGGTGAAGAGGTATAGGTCGACTGAGTCTGCTACATTATGAATAAGCATATAAGTGAATATAATTTTTATAGAATTACTAATAATTCTAACTATTAGTGTATGTGATGGTTTGAATATGTTTGGCCCAGGGAATCTCACTATTAGTAGGTGTGACCTTGTTGGAGGAAGTGTGTCATTGTGGGGGTGGGCAATGAGATCTTCCTCCTAACCAAGTGGAAGCCAGTCTTTTCCTAGCTGCCTTCAGATGAAGATGTAGTATTCTCAGCTCTTTCTACACCATGCCTGCCTGGATGCTGCCATGCTTCCACCTTGATGATAATGGAGTTAACCTCTAAACCTGTAAGCCAGCCCCAATTAAATGTTATCTTTGTAAGAGTTGCCTTGGTCATGGTGTCTCTTCCCAGCAAAGCAAGCCCTAACTAAGATAGTGTGATAGGCTTTTATAAAAAAAAATTACTACTAACTATAAGGCTGTTGTCAGAGAGCTATGTGGCTTGAAAGAAATTTAAAACATGTTTGTACTATCTTTTGAATACTTACTGTGTGTCAGAAACCACATTATGTGTTTTAAATACATTTATTCATGCAATCTTTTTTGTCAGTTAATATAGTGCTATCACCTCCAGCTTACAGAGACCACAGAGGCTTAGAGGGCAAAAATAACTTGTTTATGGTCACACAACTCCTAGATTACAGGTCTGAGGTTTGAATCTTGGTAGTTAGACTCTCCAATATATGTTCATCAAACTACTGTAGTCTAGCCTTTCATTATCTGCATAATTCCTCATTAATTATAGTTAGCATTAATCTCTATATTTGTACTCTTTTTCTAAGCATGAATATCTATGATCAACTTGATTTTAAAATTATATCTACCAAGGGTTAATAGTAACACCAAAATAGAACAATAATGACAATATATTGTAACATAAAAGTTATGTGAATATTGTCTCTCTCAAAATATCTTATTGTGCTTTTACCTTCTATTTATAAGAGGTAATTTATTACTACTTTAGTATATGCAAATAGTATTGCTTTTTTACACTTTGATGACACTATTAAGGGAAACAAAGGTTACTTGACCATTAATGTTGTGATATTGTAAGAATAAATCTGATATCAGCGTGACTATAAGATAGGTGGGCAGCACATATAGTCTGAGTATACTGGACAAGTAGCTATGCCATGTCTCAGTTGGCACAACATGAGTTGGTCCAACATTTCTTCATGCTACTTGGGATCTGGAACAATTTAAAAATTGTGACTAGTTTATTTTTTAAAATTTCACTGAACAGTTTTGGACCACTACTGTAATCCCAGAAAGGCAAACCTTGGATAAAGGAAGACTAAGGTAGTCTGCTAACAATCACTGGGGAAGAAGCAGACATAATTTCCTTGGTTAACTTTGAATACCCTGTCTATTTAAATTTTTTTAATGTACAACTGACTATCTCATCTGGCAAAGGAATTTCAGGCATCTTACTGAGGTTTTGTTTGCTAATTTCTGGACCAGTATTGAAAATGACAGTATTCGGTACAACCATTCTGGAAATCAGTCTGGAGGATCCTCAGAAAATTGGACATTGAACTGCCTGAGGATCCAGCTATACCTCTCTTGGGCATATACCCAAAAGATGCCTCAACATATAAAAAAGACACGTGCTCCAGTATGTTCATCGCAGCCTTATTTATAATAGCCAGAAGCTGGAAAGAACCCAGATGCCCTTCAACAGAGGAATGGATACAGAAAATGTGGTACATCTACACAATGGAATATTACTCAGCTATCAAAAACAACGAGTTTATGAAATTCGTAGGCAAATGGTTGGAACTGGAAAACATCATCCTGAGTGAGCTAACCCAATCACAGAAAGACATACATGGTATGCACTCATTGATAAGTGGCTATTAGCCCAAATGCTTGAATTACCCTAGATGCCTAGAACAAATGAAACTCAAGACGGATGATCAAAATGTGAATGCTTCACTCCTTCTTTAAAAGGGGAACAAGAATACCCTTGGCAGGGAAGAGAGAGGCAAAGATTAAAACAGAGACTGAAGGAACACCCATTCAGAGCCTGCCCCACATGTGGCCCATACATATACAGCCACCCAATTAGACAAGATGGATGAAGCAAAGAAGTGCAGACCGACAGGAGCCGGATGTAGATCGCTCCTGAGAGACACAGCCAGAATACAGCAAATACAGAGGCGAATGCCAGCAGCAAACCACTGAACTGAGAATAGGACCCCCCGTTGAAGGAATCAGAGAAAGAACTGGAAGAGCTTGAAGGGGCTCGAGACCCCATATGTACAACAATGCCAAGCAACCAGAGCTTCCAGGGACTAAGCCACTACCCAAAGACTATATATACATGGACTGACCCTGGACTCTGACCTCATAGGTAGCAGTGAATATCCTAGTAAGAGCACCAGTGGAAGGGGAAGCCCTGGGTCCTGCTAAGACTGAACCCCCAGTGAACTAGACTGGTGGGGGGAGGGCGGCAATGGGGGGAGGGTTGGGAGGGGAACACCCATAAGGAAGGGGAGGGGGGAGGGGGATGTTTGCCCGGATACCGGGAAAGGGAATAACACTCGAAATGTATATAAGAAATACTCAAGTTAATAAAAAAAAAAAAAGAAAATGACAGTATTCTCTGATCCATTTTGTTCCCATGGATTAGATAGCCCATTGTTCCATAGATGGAAAGACACCAATATATTTTATATATGTGGTTCCATTTATTTGCTGAAAGGGGTTTTATAGTCTTGGCTATCTTGTTCTAAGTAGTCTTAGATAAGCTAGTCGATTGGAAAAAACATTTTCACTTACTTTATGGAGCACAGGGTAGTGATAACTCAAACGAGAATCAAATAAACTAGACCTAATTTACATGTCTCAGTCCACTCAGGAGAAGCGGCATGACAAAATCAGAGTGTTAAGGATTAGAAGCCAATTCTCTATGTGTAGCCTACAAGGAAGCTGACAGATGCTCTGTGCAGATATGACAAGTGCATATCTTATCTGAAAATTATCTTCTGCAAAGACTTTAGGATAAGTCTTCTTACTGGTTTCCATGAAATGACAGTGTTGCGGTCAAGTTTTTTGAGCCATATGACAGCCATTAAATATAGGATTGCTTGGAAGGGAAGATGAATTCATGCTGAATATTTGAGAAAAATAGGAGCCACATTACACACAGAAGGACCCTGATGTTACTGATGGCCCAGGCTCAGTCAATCTAAAAGCAAAGAATGCATTTTTCATTAAACTCACTCCCTCAATCTTGGATTACATTTTTAGATTCCCTTAAGGACACATATACCATTATTCTTCAGGTTTCAACACATCAAATACAGATCTCCACCCTTCTCCAATATGTTAGATTTTGAGTACTGACAATTTGTGTTCTTGCTTCATGAATTACTCTCCCAAGGTCAAGGGTCTCCTCCATTTCTCATCTCATGGACAGGCCGTCTTTATTCCACCACATTTAGTTTGTCTTTGATCACTAGTCATAGCTACAGACTGCCTCTGGAAAAATGTTTTTCCTCTTAACTTTTAGCACTCAGTCACCATAAAGAAGCAGATGGTAATGTTTAGAAATGGATCATGATTTCTTAACTCTCCATTTCTTAGATAACCTATAAAAGAACTTGACTGTATTTATCTACCCTGATTTCTGTTTTCTAGGCATGTCTGCAATTGATCAACAGTCCTACAAGGTTTCTTCTTACTTCTTTAACTTTGTGTGCTAGTTCTTATCTTTTGTTTATGGTGACACATTATGTCCCCAAACTTCAAGATCTCTCCTATGAAACCATTCTTTGTACTACACTTCTCTGGACCTCATACTATTTCTAGTCATTCTTTTAAATATGTGTTGATGTACATATTACACTGATATAGGAATGCTTCATTTAGGAATCTCATCTCATCTTTTCTGGCCTTTTGGCTAAGATCAAGTATAGGAATCTCACATCTTCAGTTGCCTTGCAAATCTCTTTAGGCAGGAGCTGTGGCTTATGCTTCCTCTAGTTATCATAGTCCCTACCACAGTGCCAAGTCTAGAAAGTAACTACTTTTTTCTCCACTAAGAACATGGGCTGCGTTTACTAGAATGCATCAGTTGATCTCTAATGCAGCGATTGTATATCTCTGTATAAATGTACACGAACCTGGCCTCACTTGGAAAGGATACTCCTAATCCTATAGACTTGAGGCCCTAGGGAATGGGGATGTCCATGGGAGGAGCACCCTTTCAGAGCCAAAGGGGAGGAGGGATGAGATGAGGAACTATAGGAGGGGGGAGCAAGAAGGGGTGCATTGTCTGGAATGTAAACAAATAATTAATTTTTAAAAGGTACACACATGAACAAATGCGTACTACGTATGCATGGGTAGGCTTCTTGGATTTGATGTGGTAGTGTGAGCTCAGGTTTATAAGCATTAGTTTGGATAAAACAAGCTTAGCTGTGGGAGAATGCACTCTGAACATTGCAGGTTGTTAAGGATTTGCTAGTGAAATTCATAATGTAGACAGTTTACAATGCGCTGAGTAGGGAGCTAATTTGCAGATCTCTTAAAGGAAGAGGGATGGCGGTATCTTTTTAGTTCTGAGCAAAATTGCTTTATTAATAATAGCAACAAAACAAAAAAAGAAAAAGAAAAGAAAAAAATGGGGCGCTGGTTTCAGTGATAACACATTGCCATTTGGTAGTGTCTCTGCTAACAAGAGGAAGAAACACTAGAAGGAGGGAACTGCAAATGAGAGACGCTCTGATGTACGCCTTTGAAGTACTTTCCCAGAGAGCTTTTAGAGAAATGGGGAAGGAAAATAAGAGAAAGGAAGAATGGAGGAAGGGAGGGAGGGAGGGGGAAAGGAAGGAAGGAAGGAAACCTTTCTCCTACTTGAGAAGAGAGCCCTTGGCTCTTTTGTTAAGTCAACCAGAGATCTTACAGTCATGTAGTACATAGGAAGAGACTCTCCCAGAAACAGAGCAAAGTAGAAACGAATATTTCAGTTTATAGTTTGGGGATAAGATCAAGCTTTGGTAAAATTGTTATTAAGAGGGGATCATGTTGAAGTATAATGCATTATGTATTTTTGTTTTCTTGATATAGTTTTATATTGAGACCTTTAAACATAGCTGAAAATATTACTTAAAATATGATAGAGTAAAAAAGTATAACTTTTTTAAAAACCATAAAGTTCTGAAAATCTACACTTTTTGTTATGACCTAGTGTGAGCATAGCAATTTAAGGCTGCTGACCCAGGAGCTTACTGCCACCTTTTGTTCATGTATCTGAATTACAGGAAAAGAGAGTGTCGGATATTCATGTTCGGAGGGTTGAACTACATAATTGGACAAACAATGGGATACTTCTCAGGTACACTAACATCTCAGCAGCCATGGCTTATAGTGTTAGGAGATGTTTTTCCATGTCACCGTTAAATGAGATACAGTGTTTGGAGGAGACAATGATTACAAAGAAAGCTGGAATTTATTCTGCCTAGAGAAAATTAATTCCTGAAACCTTTTTTGGTTGTTTTTATTTTTTTTTAACCCGTGAAATAGAATGGTGATAATAGCCGCCCTTCATACAGAGATGTCACAAGAAACCAATCTAGAAATTATTTTGTGAAAGAGATGTGTAAAAATTATACATGGCATATGCCTACTCTGTACTGCCAATGTGAAATGCTGATGAGCGTGTGGAGCAGCATGCTGTCACGGACTCGATGAATATTAAAAGTGATAGCTTGCTTTCTTCTTGTGCTATATTAAGTCTCCTTTCAGTTCCCTGGTGCTATTCCAATACCTTGTGCAACTATGTATGGTTTCTCATCTTTAATCCTCTCAGTATGATAGGACGCTATCCCAAGTATGATAGAACTTTCCCAAGCTTACAAAGTCCATCTTGTCATTCCTCGTGACTACACTAATTCCACAGTGCCCTATGTCTTTAGAAAAATGGGAATAGTCCTATATCCTCCTGGGCCATGATTAATTAAGAAGAAAGGGGGAGTCTGAAGCTCTGGATTCTTGTTTTATCTACATAGACATGATTATTATAAAAAAGCTCTGTCTGTCTCTGTCTCTCTGTCTCTCTGTCTCTCTCTCTCTTTCTCTCTCTCTGTGTATTTTACGGACAGGTTGACTTTAGTATTAAAAGAATGAATAGACAACTAAGGATGCTGAGAACAGGAGAAATTGTCTACCCCAGGGAAGAGAACACCAATTGCTTATTTAATTCCAACCAATCAGTCCTATAAAGCATAGACTTATAAGTAGTACTATACAGACTGAGCAGGAATGTAATTATGTATTTAGGAGCACACACACAAGTATGTAACAACCACCAAATAAAAGGATGCCATGGATTTTTAAAGAGAGCAAGGAGGAATATGTATGGGGGGTTAGAGGAAGAAAAGAAACATGGCAAATACTGTAATTATATTACAATCTCAAAACATTTCAGACTAACATTGAGTGAAAATGTGCCCATCAGCAGGTCATCTTATCTACTCTTTTGTCCTCAATCTTTGGCACAATGGTGAATGTGTGATGCATCAAAAATGCACAGAACCTCAAGTTGGGAAAGCGCCAAGGCGAGCATGCCAAACATTGACCAACCAGAAGGGTGGTACTGATAGGTAGTCGATGGGGGAATTCTTCGAGCTGGTTTACTTTGTTGAGCCATTGTTTCCTCATCTATAAAGTGGATGTAATCTGTGCTTTATGCAATCCAAATGGGCAGTATGAAGGGCTCATAATCACACTCCTAATGTACCCAAGCCACTGGAATCTGTAACTGTTACGGATATGGCAAAATGAAAGTGCTATCATTTATTTCAATGGTGTGATCAAATGAAGAATTTTGAGATGGGAAGACCATCCTTGACTACTCAGTGTGTTACAATGGTACGATGAGCATCCTTTTAAAAGGAAGGCAGGAGACCCAGTGACAGAACAGGGGATTCGACTGTGGAAGCAGAGAGGAGAGCAAATGTGGTCGCAAGGCAAAGGAATGTGCCTGTAGTTAGCAGAGGTTGGAAAAGACAAGGGACAGAATCTACCTCAGAGCCTCTGATGCCACTGTTGCCTTGCTTACACTTTGATTCTATCCCTGATGGTACTAAATTCAAGTTTCTCAACCCCCAAAACAGTGAGATGAGTTTCCATTGTTTTAAGCCACTAAGTTTGAACACCCACCCAAACTGATATAACTGATAGAAGATGAAAGGGGTATACAAAATAACTCATGAATAAAAACTACAGGGAAAGAGGAAGATATGCCTTGTACCTGTACAAAGACATCACTATTACTTCCTTATGAGATCTGTAATTGTAGGCTATTAGGAATTTATTTCAGAGATTAAAAAAGTATTATTCTAATAACATTGTTATACTAAACGAGGCAGTTAATGACTTATTATAGATGGGAGAGAGTTGAACACTCAAATTATTATTATTATTATTATTGTTGTTGTTGTTGGTGGTGGTGGTGGCGGTGGTGGTGGTGGTGGTGGTGGTGGTAGTAGCAGTACTAGTAGTAGTAGTAAGGATTCAGGACCTTGTTCATGCTAGGCAAATGCTCTAGAAGTTGAGCTTTATCTCCTGCCTACATCTTCTTTTAGAATGCTTGATCCATCAAATTTGAAAGTATTATGTACATGGCTCCCCAGAGATTAATATCCCAGATTTGTAAACATTCTTATTTCCATCTAGGTCAATGTTTCTCTGTGATTTGATCACTGTTTTGCCCGGGGGGCGTTGATACCTACATCTACTGTGACATTTGTGACAGTTGCTGTCATGTAGTACATAGAGTCCACAGATGTCCATAAACATACTAATGACACACAGGAAGGCTGGACAACATTATTTACCAAGCATATAGTGTTATGAGTGAGAATGAGAAACCCTGCACTATGTAGGCAGAAAACCATAGGCGGATAAACTATCCATTACTTTTGTGTAATTTCTTCTGCTTAGAAAAGAAAATAGAGTTTGTGCAGACTGAGGGACTGGTGGGACTGCAAACGCATCAGATACTTTCTCTTGATATTTTAAAAATTAAAATAATTATTATTATGTATCATCATCATCATTATCATCATCATCATCACCACCACCACCCTTATCATTGCTGATTGTTCCCCAAATGAGACGTTCTGGTATTTCAAAAGCTTTTACTTCGATGACAACTTCTCTTGGGAAGCAGAATGGAGGCAGATCATGGTGCTGCCCTCTTTACCAAGGTTCAGATCAGTAGATTCTCGACCCCCTTGTAGGTCGTCATGCTCCTACAGTCACCAGGTCCTCTGACATATTATTTAGAATGAGTGTTTGTTTGCATGCCTAGAAAAAATGGGTCTGGCATTTCTGTTGCACTGCAGTAAAAGGTTAGAGCTTACATAAGCCAGATAAATGCAAAGTCAAGGTGACTCTATTTTATGTATTACATTAACATAGAACTACAAATCCCTGGGGCATACTTCAAGAATCCACGGACGCCAGAACTGTGCTGTCTGGAAAATGGAAAAGACAGATACAATTCAGAGTATTAACAGGGTTCATGAGGATCGTTTAGAACCATGGCATTTTTTCTATCTAGAATCTGTTTCTGTTCTGGAGTTGGCCATTATTTTGCTCCTTAAGAATTACAAGTGTGACCTAAAGACTATACATGGACTGACCCTGGACTCTGACCCCATAGGTAGCAATGAATATTCTAGTAAGAGCACCAGTGGAAGGGGAAGCCCTGGGTCCTGCTAAGACTGAACCCCCAGTGAACTAGTCTATGGGGGGAGGGCGGCAATGGGGGGAGGGTTGGGAGGGGAACACCCATAAGGAAGGGGAGGGGGGAGGGGGATGTTTGCCCGGATACCGGGAAAGGGAATAACACTCGAAATGTATATAAGAAATACTCAAGTTAATAATAAAAAAAAAAGAATTACAAGTGTGTATGCTTAAACCCAGTCTCACAACTAAGCTTTCTACTGGACAATTTTTTGTAATTTATTATTATTATTATTAATTATCAATTGAATTGTAAGTATCTAGTACAGCATTTGGTACGTAGGATATTTAAAAAACATTCATGGACTGGGTGGATACAGGCTTTGTGGCTCTTCAACTGAGACCCATATTTTCTGGTTTGTATCTTTGGTGGAGTTATAAATCAGATGCTCTACATCTATCCACGACCAGCCATTTCTTGTCTCCTTGAAAGTGTTTCTAAAGCTATCAGAATCATGTGAACAGTTTGGTAAAATACAGATTTTCCAGGTCCCTACCTTCAGAGTTTCCAATTCAGTTGGTCTGTTCTGGAGTCTGTGGTTGAATTTCTAACTCTTTTCCAGATTAGAGGCACCTAACCAAAAATTTCTGGAGGGCCACAATTGGGCAATCTCCATCTTAAGTTTTCATTATGGCTATTGGTGGTAGACCCGATTTAATCACAGCAGAGTAATACCAGCTCTTCTGCTGGAGAAAAAATATCGAAGTCAAAACAAATGGTCAATCACTGTAGCTTTGGAAATGGGGTTTGGTTATGTAACCTAGGCTGGCCAGAAACTCACCAAGTGTCTCAGGTAGGGCTCAACTTTGCAAGAATCCTCCTGTCTTCACCACTACCCTTCTCTTCTCAGTGCTGGGAATACAGAAAGCTGGCCACTGTATCTGGCTCAAGCTTATAAAATGCTAATTACAACAATAATTGTGTTTATTATCTACTCTGCTAGACTGGTTGAAAAATTATTCCAAGTTAGGAAGAAATTAATTATTTCTTCCTCTTCTAACTTTCAGATCTCAGCTCCTTTACAAAGGCCTTATTTTCTAGTTATTCACAGTTTGGCCATTCATAAAGCCACAGTACATATCCACATGCTTGTTTGTATAATGTCTTCAGTTCTTATTAAGAACCCATGGAAAGTTGGGTCCATATCTGTTTTGTGCATTGCTCTATAATAAGCACCCAGGACAATATCTGGCACATAGTATGTTCTCAGTTCTTTACTTAGCATGAGTATTTGTGGTGCTATTTGAAATAGGGAAACATGGGGAACATTTAAAAATACCCAGAAATTGGTGTTTACTTTTGACCCAACCGGCGGATGCATTTTTAAATTTTTTTTATTAATTATTTTATTTAATTACATTTCAAATGTGTTGTCTGCCTTCCCAGTGCCTCTCCTCCCATTGATGCCAGATGCAGCAGTCTTCTGCTACATATGTAGCAGGAGCCATGGACCCATCCATGTATACTCTGTAGTTGGTGGTTTAGTCCTGGGGAACTCTGTGGGGTATGGTTAGTTGATATTGTTGTTCTTCATATGGGAGCATTTTAAGAAGTGACAGAAGCAGGTTCAAAACCAACAGTCTGACATAATTTGGGGGAAAATAAAAAATCTCTCACTAGACATGAGATGAAATACTTTTACAATATATCTTCATGCCCAAGCATCTTCATGAAGCGAACACTAGGGCATCAACTGGAAATATTGCTTTAGAAGCAGAATAATTCCAGTAATGCTAGAAGAGGAAAGAAAATGTACTTTAGAATCTAAGGTGATAAGAAAAGGCTCTGTTACATTATATGCCAAACCGTCACGGGCAATTGTTTCTGGATAGATGGTTATGGGTGTTTATTGGTACCTTAATTCTTTTTATTTTGTTTATTTGCTCCTTCTGGCCTTTCTGTAACGAGCAGCATGATTAACTTTGGGGAATACAAAAGAAATCAAAGGATATCTTCAAAAATACTCTTCTTAGCTTCTCTCAGTAGGACAACCTTACCGCTGTAAGGAGACTCTCTGCCTCCTGGTCTGGCACTGGAATGGTCAGTACTAGGTCTCATTGGGTTTGGTTATCACAAAGCTGAGATAATCTTTCTTCTTTCAGCCTTAGTATACACTAAAGGACATACTGGGATTGGAGTGTATAGATGCCGTTTAAAGTCTTGCCTTTTATAATGAGCACTATTTTTGAGAGATATTTGATCTTTCTGAGTTTTATCTATAAAGTGGAGATGGTCATACTGATCATAGTTATTAAGAAATGAGACTGCATATGAAAGCTCTTAGAAATTGCCACAATTATAGATGCCTCTCATTCTGCTTAAATAATTCCAACTATTATGAGGCTGCCTTGTCTTAAAAGCATTGTAAATTGCCTCATCTCAACTTTGGGTATGAAATGATGTCTAGTCTACAACCCCCTCCCTCAGATTCATCTGGAATTCTAGTTAATCACATGACAGAGATGTTGGCAGTACAGAAAGTGAGATGTGAAGTGTTGTGATGGGGTCAAATATATTTTAAGATATATATATATGCATATATGTATATATGTATAATATTTCCAGCTAAAATAAAAATGTACAGAAAACCTTTCTGAATATAGAACATGGTTCAGCAATTTAGTCTGTTCAAAACAAAACAAAACAAAACAAAAACCCTTGAGGTATCATAAGCAGGACTGTAGGAGGGCCCCACAGTCAAATAACTTTGGCAAATAAAATCTCACAATAGACTTTACTATCCTCTGAGATGAGAAATGGATATTAGGCTATTTAATATTTAAAGACTGTCTACATTGCCCAAATGGGCCTATTTTTTTTCACTGCTTGCCCCAGCATTCTCCATGCTGAATTGACATTTCCTTCCAACATTCTTGAAGAACACATGCTGGGAAATGGTGCCTTCTGTTATTATCTCAAAGAACATGGCCTCTGTGGTATGATATAAAAGACAGGGCAATATGTAACATCCCAGTTCCTGTTCTTGTAGCTGGTAGCACTGTTTTTTTTTTAAATAGTACTAGGATCAAATCTAGGACTTCAGCCATGATAGATGGGCACTCTCCCACAGAGTGACTTCCTTACTTCCCTTATCCCCACTTTTAAATTTGAGACAAGATTTCACTACCTTGCCCAGGGTAATAGTTGTTTAACTTACTCTGTAGTGAAGAAGGACCTTGATCTCTTAATTTGACCTTTGTAGGTGTTGGCATGGCAGGTCTGAGACACCAAACTTTGCTGGTGGTAACAGCTTGAAAGCATATTGAAGTAATTTTAGGTGGGTTACATAGGTAGATTTGAGAAAAAGAAAAGGACCATGGTGTGTGTGTGTGTGTGTGTGTGTGTGTGTGTGTGTGTTGTTGTTGTTGTTGCTGTTGATGATGATGACGATGACGATGATGACGATGACGACGACGATGATCTACACTTCCGTAAAAATATCATTGGAATTAAGAGGGTAATTGAGGAGGGCATAAATTTTAGTAAAAAGAGACCTGGCTAGATTGGGATTTAACACTTTGTAAGTCACTAGGGTATATGCACTTACAAATTCCACAAACTGTGTATTGTTCTGGTATTTTTTTTATCCACTGGGGTTTTTAACTGATCTATCACAGATGGGGTTTGGCATACAGAGGTTATGATAGTTTGACATCATGTCAGATAACACAGTAAACCTGACAAGGCAGAGGAGAATAGAGAGAATCCTGGACCAATGTCTTCTGAGGTAGGCCTCGTGGTATGATGTGGGTTAGTATAGGAACAGAGATGGAACTCTTAAAGGAGTTCATGTGAAAGGATAACAAGAGGACCTATGTTGTGCCTAGCATGCTGGGATGAGATGGTTGAGATCAGAGTGCTTAGATTTAACCCAGTAGGCAGTAGAGATCTACTGTGCAGTTCTCTAATAGGGAGTTGATCCCACTCAATGAAAATCACCATTCTACCAGTGAGCTGGATTTGGGAATATTTATAGTGCAGTATTTAGCTGGGGGACTACAGCTAAATCTCTCTGTGTCTCTGTCTCTGTATATGTTTCTCTCTGTCTCTCTGTCTTCTGTCTCTCTGTTTGTCTGTCTCTATCTGTCTTTGTCTCTGTCTCTGTCTCTCTCTGAGCCTCCATTAACTTGACATCAGGTGAAAGAAATTGAACTATATGATACCCAAGTACTTTTTACAGCTACATACTATATGGATTTTTCTTCTTAGCCGTGCATGAGTTATTGATGTGCTCTCACTCATTTTTTTCTGAGGAGGTAGAAGCTATATTTTTACTCTAACTGCTTCTGGAGAGGGTCAGTTTTACTGTTGAATGTTTTCTCTTTCCCCTGTTAGTACTCACCAGCATCTGTAACCAGAAGCATTGAGCACATGTAGCATTTATAGCCGGCACTTTCCGTTGTTTCTATATGATTAAGTTAATAGAATTGTTACTCATATATCTCCTAAGAGATTTTAGAAGTTGGATTTTCTGGCTGTCACTCTTGAGAGCTGTAACACTTAAAGGTTAGCACCAATAATTCAAAGGCTTGATGAACAGGGTTTTTGAATCTTTTCGGTTTCACTTTCACCTTTCACTAGATCTTTCAAGGATCTGCACAAATGTGCAGAAGAGGTTTTGCTTCACCCATCAAGCATTAAGTCTCCATCAATACAGATATAGCAAAAGGAATATAGTGAGGGACTATGGACGCTGCCGTGTCTGATGATGTGTGTTCATTCCCCACATTGGAACAACAACAACAACAAAAAAAACCAATTAAGAAGAGTACAACAGTAAGTTGTACTCTGACCTGCACACACCTGACATAGCTCATGCAGCCTCCCCAGTAAATGTAATTGTAAATAAATAAAATGTATTGGGAAGTAATGGTTTCATCTTAAAATTTAGAGGCATGAGGGGAATAGGGGAAGAGAGGCAAATAAAGCAAATCTGGTCGTGTTTTCATTAATAACTGCTATGATTTATAACTAGCCAACTAGCTATGTGACCTTGGAAAATGGATCTCCTTTTCTAAGACTGTTTCTTTGGCCATCAAATAACTTTTATTTCACACTTCATCGAGGTAAAAAATTTATAGTGTACAATGAAGGGAACATTTCCACTTATATTTTTATTATTATTCTTGCAGACAAAAAATATATGAGTCTCCCTTGGGTAGTTGGAGCTTCAAAGAGTGCAGACTTGTATTTTCTGAATTATCAAGCCTAATCACTTCACTTTAAAGACGGGCTTAGTGTTTCTAAGGCTTCTACTGGTTTATGGCTCTGACAGAAAATGTTCCTCTTAATTCAATTCTCCCCATCTACATTTGACATCCATATCTTTTCCATACCTAAATCATCCATCACTGAGATTCCCGCTGAAACTGATCCACTTTTCAAGATGGATTCAAGAAGGTGGTAACTCTTAGATCAAAACTCATAAAGGCAGGACACTAAATTCAAATTCCTGCCTGCTGCTACTGCGGAGAAGATTCAGTGAGGATTAGATAAGTAGTGTCTTAATAGGCTCTCCAGATGATTTCATTTCTGATGGTTGGTGGTCTCCTTTTGTGGTAACTCCCCATTTGAAAGATGGAGATGAAGAGAGACAGCACTTTTGCTAGTCTCTGCTTGCCATTTCTGTGAACCTGAGCTCTTCATGTAGTTTCTTTGCGAGAAAACTAAGGGGAGCTATTAAAAATTCTGTTTTTTTAACCAGCGTTTAAAAAGCCAAATGACATCTGCACACCCTCCTCCCAGTGAAGAAAGAACAATATTAGAATTTCCTCTCCCAGCTTGGAGCTGGTCTGTTAGGCTGGACTCCTTTTAGAGCAATCTAAGCCTGACGTTCAACATAACAACCCAAGATGACAACAAGCCATCACATTAGCCGTAGTCCTTTTGCCTACCAGCTGGTCTGTGCGATTCTAGTGACCAATGTCAGGTTTGATGTGGAACAAAGGGAGACAAGTGATAAATAAAACATTGTCCTTAGATCAGTGTTGCAGCTTTCACTGCTAAAAGATGAGCTGTACTGGTTGCTAACAGCTGGTGTAAGCAGATGAGCTGGGGGCAGCCTTTGATTCTGTATTTCTTGTGTCACAGAATTAAAGAGCCAAGAAAGGGCAGAGTAGAAAGGACCATCCTCTGTCTTGGGGAATAAAAGGACCTGGGGGAATATGCATGATTCATTCTCTTTTGCCAAGGTTTAGGCAAAATGTAACATTGCCAAATAGCCAATGTAAGTGTGGGCTATCAAAAAAAGAGATACTAGCAAAACTTTGATATAGTGATACCATTTCATTTTATAAAAGAAAGAAACTAAGACCCTGGGAAGAGGTATGATTTACATTTAAACCCTAAAATAGCGATCGTTGGTTTTAATTTCTACCTTTAAAAGATGTTAAGAGAATATGTTAATAAGAGCAAAATTTTGAGTGTTAATTGCATACTAGACACTGATCTGCATACTTCATATTTAACCTCTACAATAACCCTGTAGGGTAAAATAGTATTATGCTCATCTTATAGATAAATGAAGTAGATACAGGAAAGTTACACAAATTGCCAAGACTTCACAGATAATCATGGATCTAGGATTGAAATACAGAGTGACTAACTTGCCATCATGGGCTGTTATGTCGAGCCTGTCACCTAAACCATGCCATATATTCACTCTCTCCAATACAAGGAGTGGGATTATCAAGGTCACTTTTATCAAATGATAACAATCCTGTCAACTTCTTAGTCAAAGTCCACACCAGTTTCTGAGTCAAGCATCCTGAATCTTCACTAGCTTTATGGCCACATGAGGATGCTCACACATGGTGGAAGCAGAATCACAGCTCACCAGACATAACCTTGTATCATTGTGTGTCTCATCAACTCTAGTCTGCCCACTCGGAAGGCTAGTCAGTGTTCATATGTGATTCTATAATACACGGCAGAGTCTCGGCCTCCCCCTTCATGAAGCTTTGAAGTAGCTCAGCAGCTGCACATCTGTTTGTTAGTTTTCAGGTTTTACAGTTTCTGCCAAATGATGCAGTTCCATTTCTAAACCCCAAATTCAGATCATTAAGGGTAGGCACTCAGTGAATAAAGCAATTTTCTGGAGCTTCTGATTGTATTATGCTGTAGTGGAAGGGATGGAATATTAGGAAGCTGTAGAAAAGATGGCTTTAAAACTTCCTGTGGCCCCTCCTCCCAATGTTAGCCATTTAACCTAGTGTATCTGTCAAATTCTATCTATGCCCATCTTTGAAAAAGACTAAGGTATAGAACATCAGCTCCATATTCTAGAAAATGCTAGAGTATCTCTCATGGAAGCTGATGGCTAGCTAAAGAATTGTTGCACATTTGTTTAAATAGAAGGAGGCCTATGACAAAAACATTCAGGGTAGGGGAAGAAGGACAGCAGTGGTAAGGTAGAAGGAAGGAGATTTTACAGAATTTTATTTGGAATGTGATCCTTAAAGGATTCTGATTAAAGTACAAGGTGAAGAAGAAAATAGCCAATCCTTTGAGCTGGAAGATACCCTAACACATGAGTTCATCTTGCTTTTAGTCCTATTGAGTATTAAAAAAAGAAATCAAGGACTGAAAAGTTGATTTTCAGACTCCAAAATATGCATTTGGTAATCATATGCTTTTTGTTTATATGTTTTGAATTTAAATCTCATTGGGTGGAAAGAGTGTGGATAGGAGTGATACTGCATACATGTGTGAAATTGTCAATGACAAATTTAACAAGCAAATCTAAAAACGCCTATATGTGTAAATTATCCACTGGGTGTGTTGTCTTTTAATCACTGTTGTTACTACTATACCCAGTTGTCCCCAATCATTTTTACATATCTCCCATATTTATCTGAATACATTTACCTCTGCTGAGCTAGCTCAGAGAGATGAAATTTTGTGACAGTGTAAAGAGGGGTAGTCATTTGGGTCACTTGCAGCTACTCAGAACTGAATGGAGGAGAGAGCAAACAATATTGCTCATACAAGTTAAACGAAGGTTATCAAAAATAACAAAATGCCCTATGAATAATTTAACAAGCAATATTTTACATTGTGGACACATGTAAGAATTCTTATGCATATGATGGCATATTACTAAATGAAATAAATTATATAATTATATTAATATATTTGAAATAAGGACCCTTATTAAGGTCCTCTGTACAATCTTTGGTCCTTCCTGTTTCCTGCTCCTAAATGGACCGTCACCCTAGTTTAAGCGCAGTGTTTCTCCATTAGAGAACACATAAATATTCTCAGCAGAAATTCCCACAATAAATCATTCTGTACCAAGATATGCAATTGACTACCAGGGGCTACTTAAATGAACGGCCCAAAATTGATTGAGAAATTATCAACAGAGTCTACTGTAAACAAATTCCATAAAAGCTTGGTTTGTTAGCTGCAATTTGCTTTCTCTTTAAACACAGGCCTTTACTGATGCCCTGTGTGTTGAAGAAAATGGAAGGTGTCCTTCTTCATTTTCTTATTTCTGGACTCCTTGATGAAAATACCTGCTGGGTTAATCTTAGCTTTCCTCTAGACCCTACTGCAACTGGTCATTTCTTAAACCTTAATGCTATATTTCATTTTTGGAAACTTTCTTTCAATATTGAGGAAAACACTCCCTGGTTTGCCTGTGTTCTGATTTGTGTCTGATTCAGTCTGTAGGCTGGTAGAGCCGGTCAACAACTGTTTATTAATTAAACACCCACAGGATTTCTTGAACTGCACCAAATCATTTGTACCCAGTGGCCAAGTTCAATTTTGACAAAATCCACAATGAAAACTACAAGTGCAGGGTGTGCAAAGAGAAATGACTCAACAGAGGATATTCATCACTTATGGAACAGCAGCACTCGCGGCTGTCAGAATTTTTATGATGAATAGAGTTGAGGGGAATTTATGTTGGAATGGTCCTTAGGTATGAGAGCAGGCCTGCTGCACTGTGAGGCAAAGCATAACGCGAAACTGAAAGAGAATGTGGCACCATTTGTAAAGACACCATATGTCGGGAAGGAAACTGGTAACTGTCTTTATTAGTCTTTGGAATGGAGATGTGGACGAGTCTTACAGGAGAGAGCAATAAGGGAAGAAATGAATGAAAACACAAGGTGGCATGCACACAGGCTCTTGAAAGCTCCTGGCATCAGGCTTGGGCTTATGACTGTGGCCCCAGAGCAATGTGAACTCTCTGAGAAGGCTGAGTGTGTTAGTTACTTTTGTGTTGCTGTGACCAAATGCCTGACAGAAGCTACTTAATTGGGGAAGGATGTACTTTGGACCCTGGTTTCAGAGAAAGTTCAGTCCATCACAGTGAGCAAAATGTGCTGAACTTTATGGTGGCAGGAATATGTGGTGGCCAGTTCTAAAACCACGATGGACCAGGTAACAGAGAACAAGTAGAACTAGAGCCCAGGTAAGTGACCTTCAAAGACATGCCCCCTGGTGAGAAGTAAATCATTGTAAATAATGGCCAAGCTCTAGCTCTTGAAGGTTCCAAAGCCTTCTTACATAGTGTCACCTGCTTGGGACAAGCTCCAAAACATGAGCCTGAGGGGGCATTTTATATTCAAATTATAATTGGAAGAGCAATCTCTACCAAGGCAGCTAATAAACTTGTGTTCACACACAAACACACACACACACACACACACACACACACACACACACACACACACTCACACACGCACGCACGCACGCACGCACCAATATGAGATAGAAAAGGGGATCTAGTGGATTATGGAACATTCAGAAAGAGAGAGAAAGAGAATAAAGGAAAAACAAAAATCCAGAAACAGGTTCTTCTGGTATTACCACCTCCGTTCTTGCTTCCTATTAATTCACAAAAAGGAGTTTGCAAACGGGAAGTCTTTGAGAGGTTTGAATTAGTTCGCTCTAAAACCAGGAACAAATCATTCCGATGATAGAATGATTTTATTTTCCACTGTGAGTTATTGTCATATTTCTCTTTCTCCTACACATTTTGAGAATTCATTATTGCTCCAGGCTATTCCATTTAATTAGCACCAGTGTGTTTTTCTTCTTGATCTGGAATTCAATTGTATTGTACTAAGACAGTGGCTTATTTCACTTTTGTCCTGCTTCTCGTAGATGCTTTAGAAACCGCCAGCTAGTCACTGTCTTCCAAGGAAATAGAATTTCTGACTGGAAGTATGCTGTTATAAAAATAATTGAAAAATATTTATTGCTTTCCTACTGTATGCAAGGCAATATGTTATATGCAGGGTGTGGAGTGAGGAGTGGAGATAAAGAAACACAGTCTCTCATGAATCTTAAAGTCTACCTTGGAAGAAAAGTTGTTTGGACACAATACAGTGACTGATAATGTTACAAGAAAATTATTAAAAAGAGCCAGTTACAATCTTTAGACACTGTATAATGAACTCAGAGGAGGAAGCAATCATAAAAATGTACGAAACCTAGTAATGACTTTAGATATTTGATCTAGTCTGTACATTGGTTGGGTGTGGTAGTTTTTAGGTAGTTTTAAAAGACAGACAATACTTGACAGTTATTTGGAGTAAAACCAATGTTCTTTCTTGACATGGTGGTGCATGCCTACAATGTTTTGAACACAGGATGTTGAGGCAGAAAGAACACAAGTTTGAGGTCAGCTTTAACTTCATAGTTAATTGAAGGTCAGCTAGCATTGTACATTATAGTCTGTCTCAACACCAAACACCAACAAGAACGGCCACATGTACACTTAACACACACACACACACACACACACACACACACACACACACACAGAGAGAGAGAGAGAGAGAGAGAGAGAGAGAGAGAGAGAGAGAGAGACCCAACCAACCAAAAAAAACCTCTACAATTTTAATAGCATGTATTATGTAAGCAAATGTGGGGAAGGCAAAGGTTATGCTGGGACACCAAAAATAGTGGTTTTCTAGAGCAGAGGGTAGCATCCCCACTCACTGTCTGTATGTTAAAGGCTTATTCCTCAGGGTGGCACTGCTGGAAGATACCACAGACCTTCATAGGCAGGAAAGTTCTTGGGTGCCTTGAATCTTGTCTTCAAACAAGATCTGTTCTCATTTGTTCCATGGTTTGCTCTGCCTCATGGCCTTCTCTGGACATGAAGCTGTGCTGTAAGCCCCAAGTAGAAAACACCCTCATCTTTGTCTGGACCATTAGAAGTGTTCTAGAATTAGGAGCCACAACTTGACAGAATGCCGATTAATATGGTGATTATACTGAAAATGTGGTTTGTGCCAGATAACACAAGACCCATGGTCTGGGATCAAGGAATGTGAGCTTTATCTTTCAGGTTGTGAGGTAACATTGAAAGGGTTTTGGCAAAGGAGAAAATCAAAAGAAGAATAATCTGGTGATAGGAAGAGACTAATGGGAGTTAGTTTTGGAAGATAACCAAACAGAAGAGAAATGAACAAGACATAGTACATACTGGTTAGAGGGAAGAAGCAGCTAAGGTCATTCAAATGTGTAGTGCATGAGGCTGAGGAATGTTAGTAGCAGCCTTAGAAATGCTTCTTTATCTGCTTGGATGTTGTTCAATGATGTTTGACCAATGCTTTTTTCATTTTTGTTTTATGCATATGGGTGTTTTGCCTATATGTAGGTCTCTGCACCATGTGTATGCAGTATCCACAGAGGCCAGAAATAGGCACTGGGTCCTCTGGAACTGAACTTACAGACAGATGTGGACTGCTGTGTAGGTGTGGTGAATTGAAACACTGGAAGAGCAGCTAGTAATTAAATTTTTGATTTTATGACTTGTCTTTGCATGAAATGTGATCCTGGACACACAGGATATATAATCTAACCGTTCACTACTAATAAGTTTTAAAAACATTTTTCTCAAAATAACTTTTGCTATACACAAATGTTTACCATTTATTGAAGATGAAAGGTATTTTTCATACTAATGAGATGAGTATGTTTGTGTATTTTCACACAAAGAGTTAAGCCTTGGCTTAATATTTGATATTGCAGCATGTAGAACATCTCCAAAAAATTTCAGAGTTTATAATATTCAATATTGAGAATGCCACTTTGCATAATGGCCTAATCTAAAATGGCAGAAGTATGCTTTGGGTCATCTCATAAATTGTTAGCAGCTCTGCCCTTATCTCAAGCAAAAGTCATCTAGTGATTTTATGAATTCATATGTGTGTGTGTGTGTGTGTGTGTGTGTGTGTGCACGCGCACACACGCGCACACGCACATATACAGGACACAAAGCAGGACCTCTCGTTAACCTCAAACTCTCCACATAGTCTAGCCATCTCCTCACTAATCAGGTTACAAGTGCACACCACCAGCTTTTTGTTTTTAACATGACATCTGTGGATCAAACTCAGGTCCTCATTCTTGCAAGAAAAGCACTTTGCCAACAGAGTTATCTCACTAGCCCTCAGAGAGCAATTTTTTTATGAAGCTCAAGCCAGTCACATGTTTTTTTTAATCAAACATTCTAACATAATCCTGTGCAAAGATATATTAATTTATATGTAGAGGACTCATGGTAGAAAAGTATGAAAAGTCTTCGATTCCTGTAATTAAGCCATTATGTTTCCACAAGGGATAAAATGTCCATAAATACAGCAAAAGCAGACACACCACTCATCCCATACATGTTCTTGAATCTGGATTGTGGGTTTTTGGGCAGTGATAATTAGCACTGTGTTTTTGTGATGACATGTGTGTCCGATAGAGTACATATGCTATGTGTTCCGATCCAAGGATACAGAGAAAAGAAATTGCATCATACAATATAGGTTAACTGCTTTCCAAAATGCCTTAATTCCTTCCAGGTTTCATTTTAATTAATTTTGGGTTGCCACATATTCAGAAATCTTTTATCATTTTTAAATTTTTTATGAATAACACATTCAATTACATAAGCCCCCATGGGGTCACAACTCACAGTTTGAGAAGTTAGGCCTTGAAGCTAAAGAGACGGCTTGGCTGTTAAGAGCACTTGCTCCTTTGGCAGAGAACCTGGGTTCAGGTCTCAGTACTCACATGATAGGACAGAACTACCATCTCCTGGGGATTCAACACCTTTTCTGGTCTCTCCGAAAATCAAGCATGAACGCGGTCCATGTACATACATACTTGCAGGTACTTACACATGCACAGAAAATTCAAACTAAACATTGAAACAAAACATAAAAGAAAGAATAAAGTCCAAGTTCAATACCCAGTACTCTATAAACTGGATGTTAGTGGTCCATGCTTTTAAGTCCAGAACTTAGGATCCTCAGTTACAGGGGGCCCAGTCTAAAATTGAGCTAGGTCTTAGAGTAGTTGGTGAAAGGTTGGTATCAGGGAATTTCGTTGACTGTTTGAGTCTACTGGGTACCACTAGATCTAGAGACATGGGGACTAGACAGAACCTACAGATTACAATCTTCTTTGAATTCAGGGCTATAGCCAGGCCAACAGTGCCCTGTATCCTGCTTTATTTCATGTTATTTAATTCCTTGTGTATCTGCTAGTCTCCTCAGTTTTACCTTCTAGGCAGTCTATTCAGAAGCCAAATAACCCATTTCCCTGCATTCCTCATTACTGCCCTGTGCAGAACTGTCTCTGTCTGATTTTCATCCATATTTTTCATGCATGGTTTTGGCCTATGAGAACTAAAAGACTCTACAGGGATCGATGTTTGCTGCTGTTATGTTTCTTAATGCACCTTAAGGACTCAAGCCTAGATAACTAATGATTTTGTGATTTTTTGTATTGATTTAAATAAACTATTCTCGTTGCGTGGAGAGTAGAAAACAGGACAATTTTCTTTGGAAGTGCATTAGGAGTAATCTCCCTAAGAAAATGTTTGGAGAATAGATCATAAAAGAGCAATTTTTCCATTTTACCTGAAGACCTGAAAAGTTGCCTTTCAACAGAGATGAATCAAATCAAGGTCTGTGTGATTATTAATAAAAACAGTCTCACTCACATACATGATTTCAGTGAATGATTTGTATAGCAATGAAATCAAATCCAATTTCCTTTTGTCTTTTGTGAGCCCAAGAGCTGTCAAACTGCCTTCTGAACACCACCACTGCTACATATCACTTGTACACATACGTTACACAAAATACATTCAATATAAAACTCACCACTCCCATTGTAACTTACCTCATATATTTCATAACTGTTGGGGCAATATCATCTACCCATTTTACCAGGCCAGAAACCATGGGGTCATTCTTGAATCTTCCATTCTGTTATCTTTCTATTCTATCCTACTGCCAAGAGTTATTAAAGTAGTCTTTAAGACATTTCTCACGTCTAGCCTTATTGGCTGAACTTATTGTTGGTGTAACAGCAGCTCCCTGTTCTGTGGGCTCCACATTTTCATGTTTTCCTCTGTCTTCATTACAACATTGACATGGTGATTCTCATAATCTCTTTATCCATCTGGACGCGTGTAGATATCCTATTCTGGATATAAGACGAAGTTTAAATTGGCAAGTGCCCATCTAGCTCATCAAATCTCTGCACTCTTCCTCATGTATCCTGGATTTCACCCACTCTAAACTATCTGTCCCAACCACTGATCTCACTTTCTTTATGCTTTTCTCTTCACCAGGGATGTTTCTGCCTGATGCTTGGTATCTGTTTTCTACTTCTTAAAGCCCTAGGCCAAGTTTTACATTCTTCCTATGCAGTTCTTCCTAACTTTCCCAAGTAGAAAAGCAAGCAAGGAAACAAAGATTCTTCCGCTTCCATGTTCCTATCCTGGCCCCATAAGCATTTATAGTTCTGTGCATATTCTGAAAATACTCCTATTCTCATGGCATTGCAATTATTTGTCTCGCAAATAAAACAAGCTTGGAGTTTGGAATCAGATCTCATACATCCTTATTTCATCCTAAATAAATCACATTTTTAGCACTTAGCTGTTTTTCCCTAAGTGGATCTGAATTTTATTAATGGAATCACTTAGTAATTCAGCCTTTGGATTAGGCTCTGAGAATTGAGAGTGAACTGTCAAGATCTGGTCTTCAGTCTCCTGAAATTTATTATCAATGTTTCTTTTTATCACTAACTGTTCCACATATATAGCCCTAAATGTACCCTGCTCACTCTGTGTAATGATACTTGTATGCATGTTTTCATGGCTATTTGGTATTAGAGAACCAATTGGTGTGCTCTTTTCTAGAGAAGACCATTATCTCCCAATCTCAGCATTCCTTGGTTACCTGGAGTTCTTTGCATATGAAACCCTGTGGCCTGTCTTCTGTTGATTTTGGCATATCTATTATTATTTTTATTGTTCAGCTCATGTTTAGGCACGTCATGTTGGTGAGACTTTGTAGGTGAGGGAAATCATGCCTGGTTTTGGAAATTTAGGCAACTCCCCAATGCTAGTGAAGTCCTGGATCTTGGAAGAGAATCTACAATTGTCACTTTAATAAAGCCCCAGAGTCCCTGACCGCACTCTAAACATTTGTCCTTACACTGGAAGGTAAATGTAGTACTTACCCCTCATTGAGGAAATGTCTCTTTTCAACAGGCAGAAAACCACAGTCAATCAAAATGCAGAGTTGTGGAGCACAGTCCCAGTAGATAAATCCATAAACCAAGTTCTACATCTAAGGCTTAGGGAATGTTTTGGAAAAGGAGGTGGAAAGATTGTAAGAGCCCGCGGATCACGGAGTTCGCACTGAGACTGTATCACCAAGTAATCTCAGAAGCTAGCTCTGTGGTTTTGGGTAACTCTTGTAAGTTGTTTACTTCACGCGTAAAAAGCTGATTATTGTGATCATTATCTCAGAGGGTTGTGATAAAGACTATATGATTCAACATCTGTAAAACATCTGGCTCATAAACCTTGTTGGAGAAGAGAAAGAAAATCTATGGAAGTATACACAGAAACTTAATTCAAAGTGTTTAGCTTTTTCCAGAGACAGGAAGAGAGAGGAACTCAGAGATGAAACACGGCAGGTGCAAGAACTGCTCCATTTAGCAGCCGAGGGGCCAGGAGGAATGCCAGCTGCATGTCACCTGGCCATCTCACAGGCAAGGTCACTGCAGCCTGGATCCTGTTCCGAGAAGTTAAATGGATCGTTAGTGATCTTTTAGACAGCAGGTTTATATGGCTTTTCTTCTAATACATCTCAATGAGATAGATAGCATGATTCCTTCATTTTACAGGTGAAGACAATAAGGTAGGCAAAATAAGGTAACTGTGACCTTTCCATGCCTAGCTCTGGCTCCTTTCAAAGTTCTAGAGATGGTCCATTCATCTGCCGTTTGCTTCTCTCCATCCCTAGAAAGGGTAGAGGCTGCAGCAACCTTTCTTTCTATGCCTTTGTCTCTTTATAATGTCTCCCCTGCTGTCTCCAGTGTCTTCTAGCATACAAGAAGTGAAAGCAGCATTCTATACTTGATATTTCTCCTCTTTTGCCCCCTGCCAAAGAGGAAAATCCTGACAAAGCTCATCCATACTATTGTGCCGATGAGTGGCTCCCTGGTAATAGGTGTCATTGTACGCTGAAGGGGGTTTACCTTTTGAATAGAGGCTGAGGCTTCACGGAACAAAGCCAGAATGATGAGGAGTCAGAAACCAATGCTAGGTTGGATGGTTGGGGGGATCAATGCATTTTTGAACACGAATATGACTGATAGACTCTACTTTTACTTGTGCTGGAGTCAAGACAATGGTAGGAGACTTCATCTTCTGATGTCAGCCTACAGTCAGTGATGTTGCCATTCTGTTTCTTAAACATCAAGGAAGCTCAGATTTCTGTAAAGTCCCTGCTCCAGGTATCAAATGAGTAGAGGACCAATTTTTCTAACCTATGTTTATGTGTCTTTATGTGGGTATATACATGTATGTGTGAGGATGGCTGAGCAGGCCAGAAGAGGATATTAGATCCTCCAGTTCCTGGAGCTGGAGTTATAGGCACTGATCTGTATGCTGTGGCAGCCAGGACTCAAATTTGGATTCCGTATGAGAATACCAAATACTTTTAATGAATGAGCCATCTCTCTAGAGGACTGAGCATTTTTTGGAGAATCTAAGTAGGCAGAGCCCTAGGAGAGAAGTAATGGGTTCCCATCCCAGGATTGATATTTGCTTTACTGGGCACTCTTCTTTGTTCCTCTACCTTTAAAAGGAGGCACAGCTTACTCAAAAGGAAAAAGAACGCAAGCATTGAACACTGTTCCTTACTTTTCACACACCATATCTTTTTAAACTAGTAATTCTGATTTCACTAAGAGTGAGGTTCAAGGAGATTATCCATCTTTTGAAAGGCTTTCCTTTTGCAAGCAACGAGTACGGCAGCAGAGCCAGGCTTCAAGCTGAATTTAATGGAAGTCTTGCTTTAAGGTCTTTGCATGTTAAATGTTAAATGGATGTTGATGGCAGTTAATGAATATTTATCATGAATGATGTTGAGTGCTAAGCAGTGTTGCTTAATCCTTCCAACAACTATACAAGGGCACTATTATGCTTATCTTCATTTAACAAATGATAGGTGCTAAGGCTTAGCGTGATTAAATGTCTTCATTAAAGTTAGACCCCTAGTAAATAGTACATTTAGGGATGAGATTTCGAACTTTTGAATGCTAGTCCAGCATCGTGGTGCTCCTGATGTTGAACTAGCATACTTAAAGTATGTGGTAATGGGCTTTGCTGTGAATACAAACTGACCTTATCCATCACTTTGCCAGACCTTCACTTGTACCTGGAAGCCTTTGGATGCAACGCATGCTTGTGTGGTCTATAGGCTGGAACATCAGGGAAACATGGGAAAATACCTGCCATCAGGAGGCTCAAAGACTCTGGATAAGTTCCGTGTGGGGTATAGAGTCACTCACTGTTCTACTGGGTTCTATCCACTGGTTACACACAACGTATCTTTTTAAATTAGTAATTCTCTTAGAAATAGTGCCTAAGTAGCTACTGGGTTCCAAGTCTAGACTCCAAGAGCCCCAGTAGGTACCTTCAGAGGAATTCATTTATTTTCTTTCTTGTCTTAACCCCTAGTCAAAGCATATTCTCCGATTCTGTGGGCATCTCTGAAGGTATCTGCTTCTCTATTCTGACTTTCGAATGCTCAAACAAGAATTGGACTGCTAACTCTCTCATTTTCCCTGCAAGTCTCAAAGGAGAAAACCTAATATACCCTCTGTCATTGCATTTTATTTAGATCTGTACTGAACATCATAAAATTCTGGTTCTGCGTCTCCCAAATTATAAAGGGTTGCTATTGTTTGGCTCATGGCATTCCAAAAGGTACTCAAACGGTCTCTAATGTGGGTTTCCATTCTTCAGAAGTATTATTCTTTCTCCATAAAAGTCACAGCTTATGTTGTACCTCAGAGCTTTTGACTACATTGTCTGTTGCTGTTATGCTGCAAAGAGATTTCGGGGCAAGAAAGCCAGAAATGTCTGGGAAGGTAGTGTCATTGTGCAGACCAGATATTACACGAGTCAGAGTAAAGATTAGCTGGCCACAGCAACTGCTGACATGACTACAGTCCCAGAGCTAGTGTTCCCAGGACAGGTTGATAAGGGATTTTATGGTTGCAAGCAGTGGCATTGCTTTTTCTATGTTTTTCAATACAACTACCAAGTCCTCATTTTACCTAATTCTCCATTTCATGGGTTACCCCTCAACCTGCACCCTTGAGGTTTCCTAGTATCTCTAGAGAAAGTGGTGTGGCTTGAATAGATTGATGCTTCCAGCTTCTTATTTCCCAAGCTCTGGAAGCCTACCAGGACCCCCTACATGGTTTTCTTTTTTAAATCTCCCAGATCACCTTTCATATGTAGGTTTCATGTCCCATAATCGGTACGCCATCAAATCCCTCTACTCCTACCTCACAACAGAACAGCTTACCTGTGAGCTCACAGCAGAAATAGTTTTGTATCTAAGCTGTTTCAGCTCATCAAACCTTCTAGTTGAATGTAACTATTTTTCCCAGCAAGAGCTCCTGTTCCTTCCTTTAGCGAAGCCCACTACCCTGGTCACAGTCTTCTTCATCCTACTGCTCCATCTCCTGCCCTCCCAACTCTTCCATCCCTACTCATTTACCCAACTCTCTCAGCCCTTGACTGTGTTTGAGTCTCATTATTAAAAATAACATTTCTCAGGGGTTGGGGATTTAGCTCAGTGGTAGAGCGCTTGCCTAGCAACCGCAAGGCCCTGGGTTCGGTCCCCAGCTCTGAAAAAAAAAGAAAAAAGAAAAGAAAAAAAAAGAAGAAAAATAAAATTTCTCTTTTCTTGGATAGTTTATGTATTTACATTTCAAATGTTATCCCCTTTTCCCACCTCTCCCATCCCTCTCTTCCTGTTTCTATGAGGATGCTCCCCCTCCCACCCACCCACCGCCACCTCAACACCCTGGCATTCCCTTACACTGGGGAAATGAGGCTTCACAGGACCAAGAGCTTCTCCTCCCATTGATGCCAGACAGTCCAAAAAATTTTTTACAGTTTCACATTTAGGAAAATGAATGAGTTTATGCAGTTTAAAAAAGACAAAATTGAATGGAAAAAATAAATAAATTCCTCCTTTTCTTTGAGTTGCTTCTTTTGCCTTCAACGGTATTGTGAAAAACTTTAGGATAGATCCATTTGGGGAGTATTTGTCTCCAATTCCCTTTGCCAGTCACAGAAATTTGCCCTCCACTCATCTTTACAACATCAGACCATTAATGGCAGTTAGGAAGGATTAAGTTTTTACTATGTACAAGGGGTGACCCTCCCGTAAGCCTGTGTGTCAGTACTTCCTGTAGAAGTGCTTTTCTTTCAGCCAGATCTGGGAACAGAAAGCTGCTCCTGGGTTTGTATGTCGTGACGACTCCAGGCGGGTGCCTATGCTAGGCACGTATTTGATATTTACAATGATCCTTTGGAGTTAAGCCCCATTTTCATATCCATGATACAGATGATAGTCACTAGAGCTTTTCAGTGACGTACTCAAGGTCTCATACATATGTGAATAGCTAAATTAGGACTTTAACTAAGGTAGCCTTGTCTTAAAAATCCATACTCTAAACCAGGGACTGGGAAACATGTAGTATAAGAGACTAGATGAGGAAAATTTGGGGCTTAGCATTGCCATATGCTCCCTGTTGCTCAGCTCTGCCACTGTAGTAGAAAAAAATGCCACAGTCGATACATAAATAAATGAGAGGGATTCTGTTCCAATAAAACTTTATTTATGGACACTGAATTTTAAACTTCACATGATTTTCATATAATGAAATACATCTTTTTTGATGTTTTCCATGCATTTGAAAATATAAAGAGCATGTTGAATTTGCAAGCTGTACGAAAATAGGTAGTGGAGTCGGCTGCACTCATTGGTTGTGGTTTCCTTGCATCTGCTCTAACTACTACATTATTCAAGGGCCCTGCAATAGCAAGTGGTTAAAGCTATTGAAGCCCATGATACAGTTCCTTCTTCGGGGCATTCTTTCTGCTCGTGATGTTGATGTACCATGTACTCCTAGTTTTCCTTCAACCTGTAGGATTGTTCTATCTATTCTGAGTTTTTCATTTTTCCCACCTATCTCTCAAACATTATGTCAAGGATCAACAATTGGCCTGGTTCTCGAATATTTTCTTTTCTTTTTGAGATTATAATATAATTATATAGTTTCTCCCTTTTCCTTACTCCCAACCTTCCCGTGTAAACCCCCTTGTTCTCTTTCAAATTAATGGTCTCTTTTTAATTGAATTTTATTTTGGGCATACATGTATATAAATATATAATCCTAAATATAGCCTGCTCAGTCTGTATAATGTTTCTTGTATATATGTTTTCTGGACTGACCATTTGGTATTGGCTCACCAAGTAGCATACTAAACTCATTCTCACCATTCCTTAGTTACGTGTGGTTCTTTGTGTAGGGTTGAGAGCTTTCTCCTCTCCCCATCCACTTTAGCATGTCTATTGATGTTTTGTTCAGCTGCTGTTTAGGCAGTCATGTCGGTGAGACATTATGGGTGTAGCTTCTGATATTACTAAAAGATGCTGTTTCATAGCCATATTCTTCTCTGCTATAGTGATTCTACTTGCATGACTAACACCTTTACCATTGATATAGTGACCAGGAGCCTGGGTTTTTGAGTTGTGTGTACCTGGGTTTAACTCCCGACTTTATTTGTGTGATCTTCGGTACATAACCTCTCTGAGTCCCACTTTCAGTCCTTTTGTTAAATGGGGATAGAAAGATCAATGTAATCATAGGGTTACTGTGATGTTTAAATATATCTTGTATACTCAATCTGTTTTTTGTATAATAAAACTATATATTTAATATAGTGTAAACTTAATTAAAAGTTATTATTTTATTATTAGATATCAGCCCAATGCATATTTCTAGCTCAGATTTATGCTCTGAGTTTTAGGGCCTAACTGCTTATTTAATATCTATACATACCATTGGCATCTGACTTTCAGTGTGTTCCAAGTCCAGTTGACCACCCTTTTCTCACTCTCATATAGCCTTGCCTTACTTAACATGTTCTTCCCTTCAGTCACCATTCATCACTATTGTTAACACTTAATGGAGAAGCCTGGGCATCTAATTTCATGTGAAAAATATATTTTAATGAGAAATTCAGCTTTAAATATAAGATGACACTGGACATTTTAAATCTTCTGTTGGAACTTAAGATTCACATTGCCATTGGTTTGGAGAACTTTCTCTCTCTCTCTCTCTCTCTCTCTCCTCATCCTTTTCTCTTTCTTCATGTTATTTCAGTTTTCTCTTTCCTTAAATTTTATGTACCTACTTGCAACTCCACACTTAATTGCACAACTATACTTATCTGAATAGTACTCCTAATACATCTTCAAATGTCATCTATCATTCAAGTTCTAAAACATGTCCAAAACTTTCCAGGTTTTTCTAGTCAATAAAATAACATATCTTTTAAAACGTATTTTTCTTTTTTATTTTATGTGTATGATCATTTGCTTACATGTATGTATGCACAACAGCTGCATGCAGGGCCAAAAGAGGTTGCCAGAGCCTCTGGAACTGGAGATGTAGATGTGTATAAGCCACCATGTGGGTGCTGGGTTTCAAACCGAGGTCCTCTCCAAGAGCCCCAAATGCTCTTGGCTGCTGAGCCATGTCTCCAACACCTACTAATACTGAGAGCTTACATTTTACAATTGAATGTCATTATTGCATATTTCATACTTTAAAATGCATCTGTCACACATGTGCAGTCTGCATCATAGAGCACCTGGAATGCTCTTCTCTGAGCACCCTCTGACATGCCTTGCACCAGCCTCACTTAGCTTTCAGCCACTCTTTTCCTGGCTCCCCTATTCTCCAGTGAACATGGTTTGTTGAAGTTCAATTATTTTTGTGGCTCTCATTCCTCTGACTTTTTTCCTTGGATACTTTTAGTCTATTTTTCCAGAGATAAAAATTTACATTGTGATGCATATGACTTCGCACAATTTCTTCCCAATTCCTTAATCTTTTCCTTGAATTCCAATGCTATAGTTCAAAAAGAGTTTCTGTGGCCACCTTCAGTAGGATGGCTCACGGAGGCCAAACTTATTATTGAATTGAGAGCTCGGTTTGTCTTTGTTGCTTTGTCACAGCTTCACATTTCCTGCTGCTGCTGTGATTAAGGTGATCACGTGGTTTTTTAGGCCCATGGAACTGATTTGCAGCAAGAAAGTAGACGAATTCAGAACTTTGGGCTACAAATGTTCTCGCCAAATAAATCAGAGCATAGTGGACTGTTTTAGGGGACATTTGGTATACTAGAATGGTGAAAGAAATACTGAAAGTGGATGTTCATCTTAGGAAGTTTCCAAGGCAGTGAACTCTATCAGGTCCTGGGCTGAAGGCCATTCACGAGGCTGAATTCAAATGTAATGAATAGAAATTTTGGTGGAGGAATTTTTAAGATAGCTACTACTACTTACGGCTCTTACTCGGAACTGCATTGAAGGAGAACAGAAAAAAGTGTGAAAGATGTGAGGATTGTTGACAAATTTGAGAACAAGATTAAAATTGCAGACAAGCAGAATAATGAGGGCAAAGCAAAATACCTGCAGCTCTTAAAGAGAAACCATGCTTTCTTCACTGGGGCAGTGGGAAAGGTCCTCAAGGTGAAACTGCATTCCTCAAAGACTCCGATTTGTGAAAATAGATATTTAAAGGGAGGAAATCTGAATAAAGGATTCCTACAAATTGATACCCTGCTCCAAAACAACTGCCTAGGCTGATAGAAGCCACTGCCACTCTGGTTCAAGGCACGGTCTACAACGGAACTTGGCAGTGCTGTCTACACGATACTAGTTTTTCAGGTGTAAAAGATAGAAGATTGAGGGGGTCAGGGAATCCTAGTCAAAGATTTTAGATAGCCACCAAAGCAGGGCAATGTGTAGTAGAATCAGGGTCACCACCAGGAAGCCCTGAGAATTTATTGTGGTTCTGTGAAAGTGATCCTGGATGCTGAAACCCTGTGATTCTGTGAAGAGGAAGCATATGTTCGAGCAGACATCCGAGGACGTTGGAGATGTCAGAAGCATGGGACACTTGTCAAGAAAGAAAGCGAGTGCGAGAGAGAGCTGCAGATATGAACTGAAACACAAGAGAGAAGTTATGTTTGCTGCAGATGACAGAGCTAGAGGCATGGGTGGGGCTACTAGTGGACTTTGGAGCCCAGAAAAGTTTATCATAAGACCCAGACGACATAAAGCTGCAGGATTTGGTGTCAGCCGCACTGGGTTTTAGTCTTGCCTTGGTTTGATGTATCCTTTCCACACATACCCCATTCCTCTGTTTTATAATGGGAATGTTTACTCTGCGCAATTGTTTATTGCAACTATGTAACGTTTCTATAGGTGTTTAGATTTAAGAATTACCTTGAGTCCCAGAAGAGTCAGTGTTTGGACACGTGAAATTGAATTGAACAGATTTTGCATTATGACATAGCTCTGAGCCTATGCAAATAAGGTGTGTAATATCATGGCTTAAAATGATATGCATGCTTGGGTGTCAAGTTGACAAGAGGAGGACTTAGGGTGCTTAGCACTATCAACTTGGCAGCATCTTAAATCGTCGAGGGACTAAGTCTCTCTCAAAGTCTGCTTGTGAGAGATTATCTAGAGTAGAATAATTGAAGTGAGAAGACTCATGTTGAGTGTGAGTGGAAACATTACCTGGACTGGAGTCCAAACTGCCTAACAGGAAGTAGCTGGCTTAACTTAAGCATTCATCACTCTGTGCTCCCTGACTGAATTTACATGACCAGCAACCTCCAACTCCTGACACCAGGACTCTCTTGCTATAGTGGACTGTGAGGTAAAAATAAACTCATTTCTTCAGTTGCTTTGGAAAGAGTAACTTGTGACAGACTTGAGGAAAAGTAACAGAAATTAAAAATTACAGTAATATTTGACTAAGTTTATCATACAATCATTTATTATAATGCATCTACTATTTGTAGTATCTTTCATACTCCAAGCTTTCCAGCTTTACTACTACCTGTTCCAATAATACCAATTTTAATACAAACAATATTGTATTTCAATTTTAATAGAATTGATATAAATAATATCAATTTTAACAATTATCATCGGTAGTTATTGGGTTGAATACCTTGTATGTAAACTCACTCTAACCTACAGCCATTTTATAAGGTAGATACTTTTACTGTGGTCTTTTCACAGATCATAAGGTTACAGAGGCAGAATCAGCCAGATGGGTTTGTACCTTGATTCTCCACTTATCTCTCATACTCCCTTTTGTCCCTAGAATTCTATAATTCCTTCCCAGTTGATATGCTTGGTTTTTATTCCCTTAACATTTCTGGGATACTAATTCAGAATATTCATTAGTTCGTCTCCCATCTCCATATTATTTTGTATTTCCCTTTTATCTACTAAATTATATCTAACCTCAGCCTTATTCCTTAAAGCCACGTGCAATCTTCCCACAGCAAAAGTCATAACCATATCTTCTGGAAGTAAAAGTGCACTAATTTCCATGAAGAGCTTTAACTGGAATGTCCAACCCAAGCACCTTAGTCTTTCATGTTCTCGTCTGTCATCGGGCTCACTTTTGACCATTTCGAGCAGAAAAACAATGAGTGCATGTTTGCCTTTTCACACAGGGTTCTTTTAGGCACAAGACTACACTAAGTGAAAAAACTTTTCATTTGATTAAAAATAGGTTATCAATAATGCCCTTGGAAGACAGAAATTTTAATTGCTTTTAAATACTGTCCTCTTAGTTCTAAGTCTTTTTTTTTTTATTCCCTGGCCTGATTGCACTACAATAAATATGGGAAAACCTCTCATTTGACATACAAGTTCTCAAGAGAATTTTATTTACTGACTACCGTTCTTTAGTCCTTTTTTTACTTTTATCCCACAAGATTATTTTTACCTTCGATTGTCAATCTTTTGTCATCAGTTGGTATCTAACATCAGCCTAAAAGTTTCTAATTCTGGAAAAGTTTCTGGAGACAACCACTGGAGCTGACAGCAGAGTCAAAAGCTCTTGAGTTTAAATATTTTATGTTAGCCTCAGACTTTCAGCATACACTCAGTACGCGCTAGGGTCCCCTGAGCACTAAATCCATGAGATGCCAATGAAAGCGACAACTGGGAAGTTCAGGTCCAAATTATGATACATATCAAATCTCAAGATGTTCATACATCACAGAAAGAAACAAGTCAAGTTTCCTTTGGATATTTGCTGGTTTCTGAGCATTTCTGCTACAGTGAGGATAAGAACTACTAAATCAAGGGATGGATGTATGGAATCCTCTTTTACTTGGAAGAGGATGTTCAGAGCAGTAAAGTTTCAAGATGAAGGAAAAGGATTCATTTATTTATGAAGATGTAGAATATTTATAACATCTGCCTAATGGTTTTGAGCATTTTAAACAATGTTGATCAAGTTTTCTGCCAGGAACCAATAGTAAGAAAAAATGTTTTACACTGGGCCTAGTATATCAATAAATATGGACATGCCAGTACACACATATCCATGCACATGCATGTTCCATTCATAGATGTGTGTTACAGAAAAAGAAAAAGTTTCACAAAATAATGTTTACTTTTATCATTTGGTGTTCACATTTTTATCATCGGTTCTGTTTCACTTAAAATTCTCTTTATTGACTACTACACAGAACATTAACAAATCATTGCCAATAGCTTAGAAAACACTGATTTGAAGTACAGAAACAAACAGGAAAAAATAATAGAATGTTGTTTTGTGTTGGTAGAAGATACATGCACATGGTGTTCTACTAACATCAGGAGGAAGAGGGTCTGGATTTACAGCTAAAGATGAATATTCCCAGTACGAATGAAAATGCAATTCTCTTTTGCACATTGATTTTTGTTATCAGATTTCTCAAAGTCAAACTAGTTGGCCTTGCTTTTGATCCCCACCTTTACATAAGATGCTACCCCGCAATGTGTTAGGCTGTTTAAATGCTGACAATTATGTAAGAGTTATATGTTCTTCTACAAGGCAAGAGAGAGCTGTGTCATGTTTTCAGAGACAATTTGCAAATAAGATCTTGGACTTTGTTGTGATATGATCACCCGATTACTTTATGTAGTAATAAAACTATATGTAACGAATCCTCCAGAGTTCACCATGTGCTTTGCATTCTAGACCTTCCACTCATCCTCTCTTCTTCCTGTCACCTTTCCTCATCCCCTTGTCTTCCTTCTTATCCTTATTTTTCTTTTCTTCCATCTCCTTTTTGTTCTTCCCCCACCCCAACTAGTGATTTCTGAAATTAAGGGACTCTGTAATGACCTACATAAAATTGACAAAAAATATAATACAGTCATTTGGATTATTACAATATTCAGGCTACTCCGGTGATCATCATGGAGGTAAGGGGCTATAAGTTTAGAAAGTTAGTGAAATCACTAATTGATCTAATTCTTTGTCCTTTAATACTGATGACAGTTCTTCTAAAGTTGACTTGTGGTGATACAACAAAAACACAAAATGGACTGGAGCTCAGTTTGCTATGGCATAAAATCATTCTAGTCATAGTTACTTATATTTTCATTCAGAAGTTTTAGATGAAAACGAATAAAAAGGACAGGGATGATGGCAGTCACGCAAATGGAAAATACAGCGGGAATGAAGTTTTCATCGAATACTCTTTTATAGATTTTGATTTTTGAACCACAAGCATAAATTACCTATTTAAAAATTTTAATAAGGAAGGTAAAAAGCTGGAGATGTGGTTCCAGGTAGAGCCTTTGCCTAGCATCTGCAAAACCCCAGGGTTCATCCATAGCACAGTGGAGCACAGAGAGAAACAGGACAAAATATAGCCATACCCCTCCCACAGTGCTGGTTGCTTTCATCGTCAACTTGACTGGATTTAGAATTACCGACAAGACACACTTACACACTTCTAGGCATGGCGTAGAAGGCACTTCCAGAAATGTAACTGGGGAGGGAAAAAAGAACCCAAAACACAGGTGCAGTATTCCACGGATTGGGGGCCCCAACTGAATAAGAAAAGAAAAAGGAGAACGCCTGGTGTTTTTCTAGCATCCATCTCTTTCTCTTTGCAATACCAGCTGCTACATGCTCCTATTTCTACATATCCACAGTGCCTTCCTCACAAGAAAGCGTCTCAAATCATGATCCCAAATAAATCTCATTTCCATTAAGGTGCTTACTGTTACGTAGCTAGACACAGTGATGCATAAAATTAATAACCCCCTTATTCATGGGGCAATACATTCTAAGACCTTTGGTGGATGTCCGAAACTGTAGACAGAACTAAACTATTTTTATACTGTTCTCTTTTCTCATACATACTCATTTATTATAAAGTTAAGATTACAAGTTAGAGGTTGCTGGAGAGTTGGTTAAGTGGTTAAGAACACTTGTTGCTCTTGTAGATGACCCAACTTTGAGTCCCTTCCCAGAACCCATATTAAATCTGATGCCCTCTCCTGACTTACTCTGGCACTAGACACACATGTGGTGCACATACAGATGTTCCTTCACATAAACTAATAAATCTTAAAAAAATTAAGGGAGTACATACATCCTTTCTGCTTTCTTAGAAACTTATAACTTAGGCACAGTAAGAGACTGTCATCAACAGCGAATAATAAAATAAAATAACTGTAATCTCTCTCTCTCTCTCTCTCTCTCTCTCTCTCTCTCTCTCTCTCTCTCTGTATGTGTGTGTGTGTGTGTGTGTGTGTCCCACAATGTGAATTATGTGTATATTGCCTGTCTCTCAAAATATTTCGTTGTAGTATATTCATGCTTATTCCCATGAGGACGTAAGATGATAAAATTTCTATGTGGTAATATGAAATGTGATGACTGTCATAGGAATTGTGGGGTAATGTTGGCTAGTATCGAAATGATACTTATACACAAGCACTGTGATAAATGTGGTATTATGATGGGCACTGACTAATGGTGGGATAGTGTATGTAGTGTTAATATGTTCACAGAAGGGTCATTCCAGTTCTGGCCAGAAAGGATCAGGACAGCATAAAATTCCATTATACTACTCAAAAGTGTATATTGTTAAAATTGTATGAATTATTTAGTTTTGGAATTTTCCAGTTAATATTTCCAGACTGAAATTGGTTATTGGTAACCAAAACTATGATTAAAATATAAACCCAAAGAACAACAAACAGTTATAATGATCAAAGAACTTTTGGAGACAGTGTAAAAATAGGCCAAAGAGGAAAATGTAAGATTTAAATAAAGAGATGTATTTATAATCTGTACAATTTAATAGCCATGTAATATGCAAAAAATGTAACTTATTTCTCCTTCATCTGTTGAATGGTAATAATGCTTCCCAAATAAATTATTGTCACTTAATATCCCCAATGGAGGAGTTAGAAAAGGGACTGAAGGAGCTGAAGGGGTCTGCAACCACATAGGTAGAACAACAATATCAACCAACCAGATCACCCTCCAGAGTTCCCAGGGACTTAACCACCAACCAAAGAGTACACATGGAGAAACCATGACTCCAAAAACATATGTAGCAGAGGATGGTCTTTTTGGACATCAATGGAAGGAGAAGCCCTTGGTCCTGTGAAGGCTTGATGCTCCAGTGTAAGGGAACGCCAGGGTAGGGAGGCAGGAGTGGGTGGGTGAGGGAGCATCCTCATAGAAGCAGGGGGTGATGGGATAGGGGGTTTCTGGAGGGGAAACTGGGAAAGGGGATAAGATTTGAAATGTAAATAAATAAAATAGATAATAAAAATGATTATTTAATAAATGATTTAATATCATGTGTTATACTACTTTGTACATAGAAGATTGTGCTAGACAGGATGTAGTCTCCCAAACACATCAATACTTTTACACTCAGAACCTGTAATTTTGTTATATTACATGCCAAGAAGCAGTTTCACATAGCATTCAATTACTAACTAGTTGACCTTCAAATATGGAGATTATTCTGAATTTTCTGTGTAGAGTCAATGTAACACCCCTACCTCAACTCAAGGTGGATTTAAGAAACAGTAATGCAATATACATCTTAAAATCACTAGTTAGGAAACCTGAGTTAGAATATACTCACCATACCCATGTAAGAGAAGTTCAAGGTACTGTGTGCACTAATCGCCCTCTGTTGATTAATTCCCAATGTGCACAAAAAATAAAAACATTCCATTTTACTTTCTATCTTCATATAAATGTCATTTGTAAATCAGCTTTTAAATAAAACAGGAGAGGAGAGAGAAGAGTCCGAGAGAAACACAAATCAAGAAGAGTGAGGATTCCAAATATAATGGCATTCAGCTTGCTCTCACTGACTTTGAAGAAGGAGACAGAGGAACATGAATGGCCTCTACTAGTGACAACGGACTTCCCTTGAATGTTATCAAAGCACCCCGCGTCTCAGTCCTACACTCAAGGAAGTGAACTGTGTCAGGATGACCTGGATAAACAAGGGAACTGATTTTCCCTCTTGAATGCCGAGAACAATACAGTCTTGCTAATCCCTTAATTTTATCCCTGTGAGCTTCATAGAAGATTTCCAATATACTGAATTATTAAATGATGTGAACAATAATAAATCTAAACTCTTAAATTAATAAGTAGTACTAGATTAATAAGGGCTTGCTAATTTGTTGTAGTAGAAATAGAAAACTAATACACACCTTTTTAACAATTTGCTAAAATGTGTATTTATTTTTATGGTCATGGAAATCTTAGAAATTAGCTCTCTGAATGGTTTAAGACTACTAATGCCACAATAATCCAATCTGTTTGAAAAGTAAAATCATGTTGGCAACCTCAGCTCCAGTAGAAGCTGAAGGTCTTACACATCAAAAGACCAGCAGAGACTGAGGTCTGCCTCTGTGTCCTTAGCATTTAGCAATCAAAATTACACATGACAATTAAGTCTTTACATCTAGCAATCAAAATTATACATGACAATTAAGTCTTTACAAAATCAAATGCACAGTGATTTTATTAGAATTCACTTATATTATACCTATTGTATTTTACAAGGGAGCAAATTGTGCATGTAGGTATTACTGAAATAGTGACAGGTATAGTTCATACCAAAGTCATTAAAGTATATAAAATGGGCCACACACATCATTCTTTTGAGCTTCAGCTACTATTTCATCTACGAAACCGAAGTGACACTATACTGCTTTCATTATGTTTTTTGGTACAGTTTAAATGAGATACTGCATGAAAGATGGCAAGTAAATACATACTATGTAGATATTAATTATTGCTGTTTCTCATCCTTGTAAACTATGTTGATGGAACAATGCATTTTTCATTTTATGTCAAATGTTTGCACTTTGAAGAAATCATCATTGAAGCCTAGATAGAAATATATATGATATGTTTGCCTGGATGGGGCATTCTCATGAGGTCATTGGTTCAGATTGAAAATATATTCATATTTACTTTACTTAATCATTTATTTTATGCAAATCATCTCCCACTTATCCCATGAACAGTTGTAATTATCTCGTTCTGCAGATTATTTGGCGACAAACCTGTTATACCATTTCAGCCTTGACCTCTTCCTGAGTAAAAGTTGTGGGTCTTCGCATATTCGCAATATTTCCTTCACTGTCAAGATAAAACTTGTGTGTTTGTGTGTGATTTAAATAAATGTATTTATTTTGTTTATTTGGAAGTGCACATGGCACTGTATGTGGGTGCAGGTCAGAGAAGAACTGTGGGAGTCGGTTCTTTCTACAGTGTGTCCCCAGAATTGAACTTGAGTTGTCAGGCTTTTTGGCAAGTGCCTTCAGCAACTGAAACATCTCAGCAGGCCCTGCGTGTGTTACCAGAGGTGATAAGTGAGAAGATAATTTGAGGAGGTAAAGGCACTAACAACTGGTTGTTGCAGAAAGGATGCCTGGAATCCCTGTACTAATGCGGTCGAGGAAGGAGGATTGAGAGTTCAAGGTCACACTAGGCTACATAGTAAGACTTTGTCTCAATCCAAACAAACTAGATACAATAAACAAATAAAGCATATAACTGTGAATATGGGAAGGAAGTGGAATATCATGAGTGTAAATTTGCGTTTTAGACTCCAATCGATTTCTTGGGAGGACCTCCAGAGATCCCTATCGAAGTTACTCAGTATGGGAAGACAGTTCTGCATTCTTGTTTTAGCTCTGCCACTAGCTGGTTTTATGATCTAAGCAAGCTATTTCTATTCTCTAGGTCCTGATTTCTCTATAAGAAAAACGAGGATATGGCACCTGTCTCTTTCACACCATCATTTTTATCTTGCTTTTGCTAAGGAAAATGGCTGGGGGGGGGTAATTTCACTGACTGTCAGAATCTAAGGGACAACTGTGCAGTAAGTGAAGGACCAAACCCAAGACATTTCCCAAAATCCCTTGACCCAGTGAACTGAAATTTTGCTCAGCCCCACAAGCTTTTATTTATTTATTTTAAATAATCTGTTCCTACTTAGTTGAGGATGATGTAAAATGCACGTTTGCTTCTAAGCCCAAAGCTGAGTCATCTAGGAATCATTTCTGGCTGGCAGGATGTGTTTGCTAGTCTCATTGAACAAAGAGCTTAAGGAGCCCATTGATTCGACTTTTAGAGGGGATGATACAAAGGATCATCAGCTCTTAACCTCAAGAAATGAGGGCTAACTTCCCTGTTTGGGGTTGATAAGCTTCTGCCTAAACTGGCATCATTTCTGAAACCAGACTGTGAAGTTTGTCACACCTGTCCCAAAAAAACATAGAAAATGACTGGGCAGGATTAAGTTGGTGGCATCTTGGGGCACAGGGCACTTCTTGAAGTAGGGTAAGCCCCAACCCCCATTTCCCATCAGCTAGGAGACATCTGAACAGCGTGGTGGTGTTGTCAGCTAAGAACAGAAGTCTTTGCAGAAGTAGATCAGTCAGAAATGGTTTGTTTCTTTTTCTTCAGTAATGGAGCCAGGCAAAAGACAAATTAGAATATTTGGAACCAGGCAGGCTGGAAGTAGCATGACACATTTGAAATATTCATTTGATAATTATGCACCTGAACGGCTAGCAGATTGGAAGTGAGCAGGCTAAAGAGCAAAAGGAGATGACAACACTGAAGTCGTACTCCAAGGTTCCAGATTCCCTGGTTGTAAGGAATTCTCTTACTGTTTACTCAGTGTTTACAAGGCAAATCGCAGACAGTTTTACAGCACTTCCCATCTGAGGTGATTTTTCTGAACTAATTCCATTTCAAGCCAAAGCAAACACCTGGATGCTTTTCTTTCCATGCGTTTCCAAACATCTTTGGCTTTCCCATTCCTCTCCTCCTATTCCCCTTCCACATCTCTGATTTCCTGGCCCTGCCTTCTGTGGTTCTGTGTGCCATTCTTGTTTTTGTTGTTAACTCTAGAATGAATAGAATCAAAATTACAGATCTTATATCTGGAAAGGATCGTAGCTATTACCTTATCCATGTCTGCTCTTGAAGCTTATTCTAAAGCCAGGTGAATCTGTGTCAACGAAGCTCTGTCTATATTGGTTTTAAATCCTAGCAGCTTCCTATCTCTTTGTCCCCCGAGTAATCACAGGTCAGGAGAATTTCAGCAGCCGGATACTCACATAACCAAGAACAGAGTAAATTTCCAACACCTTATGTTCGTTCCTGTTGATACTTTGAATCCTTCACTAATCATGAAGCGGTTGGTTCTTTTCTACCCATTTGTAATCTTGTCCTTGCTATTTTAATCTACCCAAGAAGATATTTGCTCGTGCTTTCCCTAAGAAACTGACAGAACGGAGGGGAAAAGTAGCAGCACAGGCACCTTTTCAGGTTGTACCTGAGCCATGCTCATACCGTGTCTCTCGGCAATATGCATTAGAACCAATTGCCTGATGCATCATAAACAGCTCCACTTCATGCAGAATCTGTTTCCCTTGTTTGCCGAGTTGAAAGGAGGTAATTCATTATATCTCAGTAGCATCTAATAAATAGAAAGTTTAATTAAAGAGCCTGCATGCTTTTGAGAGCACACTTTCAGCCCCCTCCCTCTTCTGCACAAGCACAGGGGCCAGACAGTATGGGATTGACTGGTCTTTGAACAAGTATACACACACACACACACACACACACACACACACACACACACACACACACGACAAAACCCATTCACTGTATCTGCATACAGATATAGAACCCCATACATTTAGTTTGTGAATACAGACATACAAGTTATGAAAACTGCGTAACATGTAAGTAAATCACAGGCTTCAGGTGCCATTCACGTTCTTTGCTCAACCTCACGGACTTTTCTTCTTCCCTGTTTCTCAGGCTAAACATTTGCTTTGAAAGTAACTTGGTACCATGCAAACGTACTACCATGCCTTTTAATTTAGTAGATTTTCAGGACCAGTCAGAGAAAGGCACCATTTGACATCCTTTAAATCTCAACATGTAAGACTTGATGGGAGACGAGAAATGATACAGATCATCTGCAGGAACACCCCCAAATCCAAGAAACAAACAATAGGCGATCGGGCACACATATCGGCATGATATGTCAACATGTCATTCCACCTAAACACCATGAAGATAACTATTTTGCAATAGACAAGTGGGTCTGGGCGCCATGAATGTAGTAATTATTACTCATTTGAAGCCAGGATTAAAACACACACCATCTCTGATAGGGCACTATTCATTAGTCTTTGCCTCTCCTACTCATACAATCAACTGGGGTAAAGTTCGGGGATTCTGTCTTCCAGGCTGGTTTCCCGGCTCCAGGCTTTCCGTAAGGGAGTGATTACATTGCTAAACACTTGGCTATCACCAGGTACATAGCTGTGGTCCAAACATCCCACCTTGCCAATAGGGAAAAAAAAGACCTCCTCCCAGTCTTTCTCACAGACCAAGCAGAAAGGCCAGGAACTGTGAATTCAGCTCAGACCCTGACTAAGTGGAACATGGTGGTGTCTGCTTGTCCCAGTCATTACGTACGGTGCAAGGAAGTGTCCACTTCAGAGCACAGATCCGACTGATGGCCCCGATTTTGTATTTTTGGGTTCCTTAAAGGAATCCAGGTAAACTAAACCGGCTTGCTCTTAAGTTTGAAGGTTACAAACCCAGCAAGGTAATTGGGAGCTCTGGTCCGGGAGCCCTCGTGTATCAGCTTCTTGGCTCTCTGCAGTTGAAGGAGACTGTCCTTGAAGACAGAGTATCTTCATTCCCCTATTAATCCCAGACCCATTTTGAAGATGCCTAGGAGCAGGCTCTCTAGGGAGTGGGCTGGGGGCATAATATCTACCCCAGAAAATCACACTAAATCACACCATCCAGACTCTAATTCAGGAGAACACGGGGCTTATGAAAACGATGGCTTTGATAGGTGCCAACAGTATCCCGTCCTAAATCTCCTAAGGCTCCCTCCATTCATGGCACTGTCTCTCTCAGGTGTTCCAAAACAATCTGTTGCTGGTCTCCATTTGTGTCCCACCACCCCAGCCCACAGTCAGGCAGCCCGCCAGCCCCTTTCCAACCCACAGAATCTCAGCACCTTCGTTCAAGCCTCATTTCCCTGCAGCTCCTTAACAACAAATAGGAGAGCACCGGTGCCGCTTGTCAACTTACCCCAGGCCAAGTGTTTTTTTCAGATTTGTGTTGTCTGGAGTCCGTGCACCGGGGCGCGTGGTGCGACAGCCTTACTGGACTCCTCTTCCGCGGCCGGCGCGCAAGCGGCAGCCGCCTGGGACAGTCCCGGGCCTGGAGGCTGCCGAGTGGGTGGGTGGTTGAGTACAGGCAAAGGGATCAGGATGCTGAGAAGAGCCCAGGGACTGACTCCTACCTGGGCTTCCTTCTTTGCTCTTCAGTTATTATCAAACTTCCCTCTGACTGGCCAGACCTCCTCACCTTTTGCCTCCGCCAGTGCCAGAAACTCTTCGCTCGACCGGTGTGCTCCTGCCCTGCTCTCTCTCTCCTCTCTCACTTGTTCTCGCTCGGCTCTCTCTCCCAACCTGAGCCCCTTCAAACACACGCACCCCTTCACGCAGCAAGCCACAAACAATAAGAGCAAGGGGAAGAAGCCAAAGCCGACTCCGGGAAATTGAGGATAGCAGACACCCTGGTATGAAGAGGAGTGTATGTGGAGGGGTGTGTGTGGGGGAACCGCATTCACACTTACAGGCGCCCTCAAGCTAGGTAGCCGATGGGAGCTCTGGCCACCTCTCCAACCCTTTTTTTCTAGACTAAAGGTTTCTGTCCCCTACTGCTGCTGCTTGGAAAATCCTATATCAGCCAAGGGGAGAGAAAGCATAAGAGGGGTGGGGAGGGGAAAATCAAGGAGGCGCGCTCCCTTTCTCCTCCCCACCCCTAGATCCCAAAATGTCCAACCCTGAGCTCTTCTTTTCCCTTCTATCTGCTCCAGGTTCGCATTTGCTGCTAGTCTCCCTCTCTATCTTTTGGGGGGTGGCTAAGAGCTGTGAAGAACCCGTCGCGGTTGTGGTGTGTGTGTGTAGGGGGGGGGTGAGGAGGAGGGAGGGGAGAGAGAGAGAGAGAGAGAGAGAGAGAGAGAGAGAGAGAGAGAGAGAGAGAGAGAGAGAGAGAGAGAGAGAGAAACAGTGGTTGGCGAAAGCACCTCTCACCTCCCCCAGCCCCTGGCCAAAGCCTAGCTGGCGGTCGCCTCACGGCAGAGGCGGGCGGGGCGGGGAAGGCGGGCAGGGGGGAGGGCAAGCAGGAGGACGGGGCAGCCTGCAGGGGCAGCCGCTCCTGCTCTGTAGCTCGGTGGCCAGGGGTGGAAAGAAGCCGCAAGCCGCAGCCGCAGCCCCAAGTCAGCCCCCGCTGCCCCGTCCCACCGTCTCATCTCTCCCCCCTCGGTACGGAATTTTCTGTTTCGTTCGTTTGGTTTCCCCAAGCCTCCCCCTCCCCTGGGTGGTGGCAGAGACCCGAGGGGCGAGGGGAGGCAGAGCGCGGGTGAGGGGAGCGGGTACAGGAGCGCCTCTGGCGCCTGGTTTACAGAATCTCCCTTTTACTCGTTTAACCAAGTGTCATCTGTTTTGGACAGTGACCCCTACCAGTCCATCTCAACTCGGGCTCTGTGCTAGTGGCGCCTGGACTATGTGGGTCATCCTGGGGGAAGAGGAGTTGATCAATTTGGAGCGAGGGCCTGTGGCCCGCGGGACAGTAAAATAGGGGGCTCTGTATCGTCAGGGACCTGGCACCTTCTGGAGCCGGTTTCTATCTCTGTCAGACCCAGTTTAACCTGGCACAGGCAGCCCTGGAGCGCAAGATCCAGGCTAGATGGAAGCAGAAGGTAATATTCTTGTTGTAGGATGAGAGACCAAGTTGCTTAGTATCTGGGGAGGGCGGTGGGGGAAGGGTGCTGTCACTGGACACTTGAGAGACTCTTAGAGCTTTGTGTCTTCAGGTCACTTGACGCACCTCTCTGTTCATCCCTCACTGCCCGTGCCCTGTTCGGAAGGTTTCCAAATCCCAACCTTTTAAAACCCCTCCTGTAACCTGCTGAATGGCCCCACCCCCACCACAAACCTGAGACTCTCACCGGCAACTACAGGCACTTAGGTACCTTCTCCTGCAGCTTCTCAAGACCCTCCCCACCCTGAGGCTCAGGTCTCTGCTTTGTCTCTTTTCCCAACTCTCTCCGGAAAAATGGAATGCATGCAAAACGCTGCTTTCCTGGATGCTAAGCTAGTGCCCCAAGCTCCAAGGTTTTCCCCTGCCCGTTCTCAGAACAACCCCAGCTTTAAAAGAGCTCAGCTGTACTTCCCGCTGTCGCCTGGAACACACACTCTGAGCCTGAGCAGACTTTCAAAAAACGCCAGAACTGCTTCTCCTGCCTAAACAACCAAGGGTTTCCATTACAGGTCCTCTTTAGCTAGGATTGCTCATGTTGGGTGGAAGAACTACCAACTTTACTCTTGGGTCACTAAGAAGAGCTTTCCTGTTTTTCTTTGATCCCCTAGCAAGAGGTGGTCCAGTACCTTGTGGTATTAAGCTTTTGTGTGGAAGGCAGCCATTGAAGAAAAGTACTACTTTGAGGGATTTAAGAGTCTGGAGTTTGGCAAGGGTGAGGGTAAACCTTCCCTGGTCACACTGTTTAAACACTCCAGGAAATGTTTCTAAAAACTGACTGGGGTGGTGGTGGTCGGTTTTCAAAGTTTGCTTGATTTTGAGTCATTTCTGCTTTTCCCTCTTGTCCTTAGGCAGTTTTACTGGGACCCAGCAACTCTAAAATGCAGCTTTCTATGCAAGAAAGACCTATGTGATAATTAAGAGACTCCTTCCTTAAGAGTAAGTAGAAAAGACTTTGGGGGCTCCAACTCCCCTTGCCTGACCTTCAACACAGCTGAGGCTTAGTCTCCAAGCCCAGCAAACACAGGGAAAAGGAAAGCCCTGTTCTTGAGAGCTGTATTCTTCAAAGGTCCTCTACACACTATGATTGTCTTTAGCGTGTAGGAATTATGTGTGCCTCCAAGTTTTGGTGCTTTCTCTGTGGAATGTGGTTAAGACCAAAATCTCTTTATTTGAGCCTGCCTCATTCTGCCCCTACACCACCCTCTTAAACTCTTCCAGATTAACAAATTCTTGAACAAAATGATATGTCAACAAGAAATTCAACACTCTAGAATCTACGAGTTCCAGAACATACTTAGTGGAGGCTCTCTTAATGTGAGAAGCTAACTTGGACTCTTTGACAGCCTTGGGGAGAGGTTGGCTCATAGTCTCTATTGATATGATATGGCACTTTTCTGCTTGGTGGCTGAGAGTATATACCTGTTGAAAATTCTCAGCGTCATTTACAATAAAAGGCCACATCCATAAAAAAGTTTCAAAGCTGAGCTGAAAGCAACTATCTGACTCATGAAGTCCATACTTGTATTCAAACTTCCTGACAGTTTATGGCTGTCACATTGCAGGTGTGGCGTAACAATTCAGGTCCCCTTTCTTTTTTTCTCACAGCCCTGACTGCAGTGGTACATGGCACTATGTAGATCCAAATTTAGTGTAGGATCATGGGCAAAAATTGATGTGAGGAACCCAGAGAGTAGGTTTGCCAATGTGTGTTAGAGTTTCTTAGCCTTGATACTGTTCACATTTGTTGTGGAGATGGATTGTTCATTGAAGAATGTTTAACAAAGTTATTTTGCTTCCTACACTAGCTTGCAATAGCAATCCGACCTCCTCCTCCCCTTTCCTGATAAAGAAAATGTGTCTAGATGGCATCAAATGTCCATTTAGCTACCAATCACCTCCATGTTGACAACTCTTGTCATTTAAGGTACTATTCTACTTTAAAGAACATATCGATCTCAGCTCTACCTACATGGCATGCCCACACCTTGTATTGTACAGAATCCTAGAAAATATCCAATATTTGTGAGAAAAACAAATCGACATCTACAGAGTAATCAATGTTGACAAATGACTGAATTATTTTTCAGCGTTGTTCCCTTCACATTATCACTTACCTTCTGGCAAGGACACATTACCGTTGGTGTGTTGGTTATAGCAGATATCTTAAAGACTATCTCCTGCATAATGGCTTTTGTTTTGCCCAAAAGAAAAGGTTACTGATTTTAATAAATAACAAGTTTCTGGATAGACATTAGTTTAAATTTCTCTTCGTTTTACTCTCTGTCCCAAACAGTGACTTTTGCATTAAGATTCTGCACTAGGAAGATAGGTCTTTGTCTTGCTGTTTACTATAACTCTACATAAAATTTCTTGTGACTGTTCGATATTTGGTACTTGTATCTTGACAATGTGCCTAGCATCAAAATGACCATAACATTGTGAAGACTGCCATCAGTTGAACAAGTTGAAGGCAGATGATTGTTTTCAAGGACACAGCTCCTAACTGTCTGCCTGCTAGAGAAAAATCTCAACAATGACAAAGGCAAAGGAAATGGAACAAAATGTAAGAAGAGGTTATTCTTAAAATACGGTGGAGTGTTGAAAAAGTGTCTTGGTGTGATTGTAGGTTTTAACACCCAGCACTGACTATGCCCCAGGAAGTCAAACAACACTAAAGTGAACTGTGGGGGTTCTGATCAGAAATTCTGCAAAGCAAAATGCAGGAGGAAGTGTGGAATATCTGTTTTAATCAGCTGAGCAAGCTCCTGCTTTACAAAATAAGGTCCTGGTGAGTCAGGATTTCATTTCTTGCTTTGGACAACTCCTAGCCAATAACATATAAATATGTAGAAATGTGTCACTTGTAAAGACCAACACATGGAACAATTATCACATTAAAACTGCACATTCATAAGATATAAAGCTCTTGCCAAGGCTAATTATTTCTTTAATGAAAATTTTACTTGAATTGGGGCCATGAATGACTGTAATTGAAAATATATTTTATTTTCAAAGGGATTTTCATGCTTATATCAGAACTGGAACCCTATAATCAAGGCACAAGGTCTTCAGTTAAATAGCCATTAAGTTTTAACAAAAGAAATGTAAACAGAAACACAGTTAATGGCTTACCTAAGGACTTCCTTCTGCTCTCCATTAATAAGAATGCAAATGGAACTGCCCTGAGCCAATATGGAAAGTGGAGTTATAGAATCACAGAATCTAAACAAACACTGGTTCACTGAAAAGGGTCTTTCCTGAGGTTGGGTGACAGTAATTGCTGATCAGGCAAACTCTGATTAGGTCTGTGACTGCGTGCCCTGTAGCACTGGGAATGGCAGGTATGGTTTTCACTTTAACTGCTTCTAATATAGGGTAGGAGATATGGATTCAATTTTATTCCTTTGCTTGTGGATATATAATAGTCTCTGAGTTGTTTGTTAAAGAAAGTATTCTGTTAACTTTGCGTGATCTTGTTACCTTGTGAAAAATCAATTGGGATGTCTGCTTTTCCTAGTACATCCCCTGACCAAAAGTGAAGCTAGCCTAGTCCAGACACTTGAAAAAAATCAATTGGTTTTAAACATGTTGCTTTATTTCTGAATCCTTGCTTCTATTCCACTGGTCTCTATACTTACCTTTATACCAGTGCCAGACTCTTGATTGCTAAAGCCTGAATTAAGTTTTAAAATTGGGGAGTATAAATCCTCCAACTTTAGTCATTTTTTTAAAAAAAAGATGCTTTGTCTTTTTGGGTATCTCCCAGATTTATATAAATTTGAAGAGATCAGAATTTTATTTCTTAAAAAAAGGAATCAAATTTTTTGACATTTATTGAATCACATTCTTAGGTAGCTTTGGGAAGTATTTCTATCTTAACAATACTATTTCAGTTTATTGTATGTTACCTTTTCCTCTATATTGTCACTTTCTTTGACTGCTTCTAGTTGTGTGTAAATTTTTTAAGTCCTTTGTTAAATTCATTACTAATATTATAGTCTTTTAATAGTATGGCAAATTAAGTTATTTCTTAATTTTCTTTTGAGGCTGCTCATTACTAGTGTGTACATACATAACTGATGCATGCATATTTGATCTTACATGTGCTAGCTTTGCCAGATTCTCCATTCATTTGGTCTAGTATGTGTTTGGTGGATTTTACAAATACATTCTCCATATAGGATCTTGCCATCTGTAAGTTTTAGTTTTTCTTTGCCAATTTTGATGTGATTTCTTTTTCTTTTGGCATTGTTCTGGCTACAATATCTAGTATAGTATTATACAAAACTAGAAAGATGAGTGTCCTCACTGTGCTCATGATATTAGAGGAAATCTTTCACTTTTTCATGACTGAGCTTGATGCTATCCTAGGTTTTTCTATAACTTTGAAGAAGTTCTTTTCTATTCCTAATTTGTTGAATGTTTCTGTCGTGAAAATAGTGCTTAGTTTTGTTGAATTCTTTCTTTCTCAGATCGATTTTGACAGCACTAGCTTTTATGTCATTTGACTAATGTCTGTGTTAGATTTGATGTTTTTTATACTGAACCAGCTACACAATTAAAAGACAGATCCGAAAAAAAAAAGACAGATCCCACTAAGTCATAATATATAATAGTAATTGTGTGTTGCTGTTGGGTTAAACATCCTAGTATTTCTGTATTTTATATTTACAAGGGGTATCTGTCTATCATTGCATTCATTGTATGTTTTTATGATGTCTTAGTCTGGCTTTGGTATCAGACTATGACTGGTCTTATTAGATGGTCTTATTAGATAAGCAAGGACTATTTCTTCCCACTATAATTTTGTTACATTTAGAGTGTATGTGTGAGTGTGTGTGAGTGTATGTGTTGGGGGATGGGGAGTACACATCTGAGCATGTGACAGGAAGTTCTTTTCTTCTATTAGATGGGACCCCGGGATTGAGTCTAAGCTTCCAAGGTATGGATGGGGCAGTTGCTTTATGCACTGAACCATCATCTAGGGACCATTGCAAAATTTTGAAGAGTTTAACATCTGCTGCAACAGTTAAGTCTTAGGGATGTATCTTAGTCATTATTCTATTGCTGCAAAGAGACATCATGATAAAGGCAATTTTTATAAAAATTTAATTGAGGTTTGCTTCCAGTTTCAGAAGTTTAGACTTATCATCAATGGTGGGAAACATGGCGGCACACAGACAAACATGGTGATGGAGAATGAGCTGAAAGTTCTACATCTTGATTTACAGGCAGAGAGGGAGAGCTTGGGTCTGGTGTAGGCTTTTGTAACTGTAAAGCCTACCTCCAATGACATCCTTCCTCTAACAAAGCCATACATCCTAATCCTTCTCAAGTGGTGTCACCCTCTGATGACCAAACATTCAAATATATGAGCCTATCCTCCCATTCTTGTTCAAACAACCACCAGGATGCTTTAGTGAGTAAGGATTTTGATTTAGGTCCAATAATTTGGTACAGGTATGTTCAGAATTTCTATCTTTTCATTTTTGGATAGTGTACAGATTTCTAGGAGCTTTTAAAACTCAACTTGCATTATCTAATCTCTAGCTTCTAACTATCCATTATTATTCTTGCAGTTATTTTTATGTCTTTAAGAGTGTCACTAATGTACTCTACTTCATTGACTGATTTTAATTATTTGAGTATTTCTGCTTTCTCTCATAGGGAGTCTACATAAATTACTTGTCTCAATATATTTCTCTAGTGACAGTGTTTTACCTGTTTAGCCTGGAACTTTCTATGTTGGCCATTTTTTTTAAGTTATGTAAATTTTTCTTTTCTTTTTTTTCTTTTTTTCGGAGCTGGGGACCAAACTCAGGGCCCTGCGCTTGCTAGGCAAGTGCTCTACCACTGAGCTAAATCCCCAACACCGTAAATTATTTTTTTACTTTCATTTTTCTCATTACTTTTCCCATTCTTATGGTAGAGTAGCACATAACAATTTGTTAGTGAGAGTGTGAATCCCAAAGCCAACCTCCTCGGTTTTGAATCATGATCCTAATTGTATAGAAGTTCACTGAGATGTACATAATTTAGGACTGTGAAAATGTTTGAGTGGCTACCTTAATATATCTCTATGATGGTTCAATTTGTGAGTTCATTGCAAAAAATGATTTAAAGTCTTTTTGCCTTTTTATTGGATATTTATCTATTTATATTTCAGATGTTATCCCCTTCCCAGTTTCCCCTCATACAACACCCCCATATCTTGTCCCCTCTCCCATTTGCCTCTATGAGGGTACTTCCCCATCCACCCACTCCTTCCTGCCTCCCCACCCTGGCATTCCTCTACACTGGAGCATCGAGCCTTCACAGGACCAATGGCCTCTCCTCCCATTGATGCCCTACAATGCCATCCTCTGCTACATATGTGCCTGAGCTATAGGTCCCTCCATGTGTACTCTTTGGTTGGTGGTTTAATCCCTGGGAGCTCTGGGGGATCTGGTTGATTGGTACTGTTCTTCCTATAGTATTTCTCTCTCCTTCAGCTCCTTCAGTCTTTGCCCTAACTCCTCCATTGGGTCCCCGCATTCAGTCTGATGTTTAAAGAATTAACTTTGCTTTTGTTGGGTTTTCTCTAATGTTAATTCAATTAACTGTTTTACTTATGCCATTCCAGTCTTTATTTTTTCCTTCTTTCTGCCTCTCTTAGGTTAGTTCCCTATTTATAAATTAGCTAATGAATTTGAGTTCCTTATAATTTTACAATATAAGTGTTATTTGGAGTATTGCTTTCCGTATATCACATAATTTTTTTTTTATCTTCATTGGTCTCTTGGGGGCATTTTAAATTTCCCCATATGATTTGTTCTTTTATTTACTTTTTGTTTATGTTGCATATATTTCCCAAATTTCCTATCACCTTTTTGTTATTAATTTTGATTCATGGGCTTGTTCTGTTGTCAGAGAAAATGCTATGTTTGTTTTCTGTCCTTTTCATTTAGTTGAGCCTTCTAACATACATATTATTGGGACAATGTTCCATATGAACTTAAGGAAGCTATTTGTTCTGCTTCAGTGGGTGGAGCAAGTCTTTAATCCCAGCATTTGAGAGAGAAAGAGGAGCAGGTTGATCTTTGTGATCTTGAGAACGTCCATGTCAATATAGTGAGTTCCAGGAAAGCCAGAGATATATAATGAGACCATACCTCGCAAACAAATAAAGAAATAAATAACACCCCCCAGCCTAGTTCATTTTACTGAACTTCACTAATGCTTTTGGCATTCATTACTATATTTACATTTACAGACACTGGCATCTCTCTAAGTTGAAGTTTGTGGCAACCATGCACTGAGACTAGATCAGCACCACTTTCTCCAAAGCACATGTTCACTTCATGTCTTTGTATCATATTTTCATGGTTCTTGCAGTACACTTACTATCTTTTTTATTGTTATCATATGTTCATGGTAATCTGGGATCAAAGATGCCTAATATTACTGTGACTGTTGATTTTGTGTATTGATTGAGTACATGTAGTATATGGTCTGATTACTCTATTGACCAACTAGTCTCTCATTTCTCTCTTTTGCATTTCCTAGGTTTGGTATAGAATTATCAAATTATGCCAATAAGCCCAATAATGGCATCTAAGTGTTCAAATGACATGAGTATCACTCAAAGGAAAAAAAACCCTACAAATGTTAAACCTAATGTGAAAGATTTGTTGAAAGCTGCAATAGAATCTGGATATAGTAATGCACGTGGCTAATTCTAGTACGCAAATAGCTGAGGCAGGAGAACTGCGTTATGAGTTTGAAATCAGGTATAAGAACGTAAGGTCCACTTAGGTTACACAGTGAATCACTATCTCATTCCTACCATAAAATCAGATATGATGCTACAATCTATAACCCTAGAATTTGGCCAAACAAAGCAGGATGATGCGAACAACCACCCTAGGCTATACAGTGAATTCAAGTGCAGCCTGGAGTACTCTAGGAGACCGAATTCAAAAATAAAGCAAAACAAAAGATAAACTCATTCCAAAGTTTTTGAACTGACATGAGATAAAAGCTGGAACTCTTGTGCCAAATAAGTAGTCACATTGTGTGTACAAAGAAAAAGTTCATAAATAAAATGAAAAGTACAGATCCAGTAAACTCATGCTTGATAGAGTGAAATAGTAGACAGGAGGTGTGGCGCACACCTTTAATCCCAACACTCAGGAGGAGACAGAAACAGGTAGATCCCAGAGTTCGAGTCCAGCCTGGTTTACAGAGCAATTTCAAGAATAGCCAAGCACGGTGGGAGAAAATGTTCCTAGTCTTCTAGAGAAACCAGTCCTGAAAAACCAAAACAACAAAAAAGGTAGTTGTTTTACTGCAAAGCAAAGTGGCTATAAATAACGAATAATGTGAACAATGTAGTATATTTTCTTTGAAAGCTAGAAAAAAAGTGATTTTAATATATGAAGATGGAGAATATTCTTATTTGGATATTATATTTATCAAATACGTCTCATAATGTTATGTAGTACCCAGTGTTAAGATTTTTATGTAGCATAATTTATAAGAGGAGGTCAAATAACAACCACAATAACAATGTGGTAGATATTAATTCCAACCAACACAGATCACTTTCTAGGGGTCAAGCTTTCAGTTGAGGAGGTACCTGCAAATGTGGTAGAAATAGCAACAAAGCTAAAATCCCACGGTAAAATTTTGGTGTAGATGAGGAACCGCTTCTTACAGATGAGCAAAGAACATAATTTACTGTAATGGAATTCAGTCCTGGTGAAGATGCTATACACACGGCTCCCACGACCGTGCAGAATTTGGAGTAGTATGTGAAGCTAGTCGACAAAGCTGAAGTTGAGTTTGTGAAGACTGTCTCCAAGGTTTGAAATTTCTCCCTTAAGTAGAATCAAATAGGATCACACACTGCAAAGAAATCTCCCTCAAAGGAATAGTTAATCGAGAGTGCATACTTTGTTGCTGTATGTTAAAATACCACCCCAGCAATAACAACACTGGTTTTTCATCGATCATAATCTGTAAGCATCAAGCATCATCTTCCACTAACAACAAAACATACTGATGTGTTAAAGGCTTGGGTAATCATTAGTGCTTTTAGTAATGAAGACTTTTTGAATTGAAATATATATATATATATATTTAGCTCATATATTTAAAAATTATTTATTCACTTTACATCCCAATATCAGCCTTCCCTGTCTTCCCAGTGCCCCCTCACATAGATCATTCCCCTTTCTACCTCCCCTCTCCTCTGTGTATTATTCCCTCAACCTACTTCCCCACCCTGCTAACCCCTAGCACATCAAGTCACTGCAGGACTAGGCACACTAAGGTTCATAGGCAAGTAACAGAGTCAGGGACAGCCCCTGCTCCAGTGGTTAAGGGACCCACATGAAGACCAAGCTGCACTTCTGAAATATATACGTTTTGAAAGATATGTTTCATGCACTCTCTAGATTACAGTAATCTATACATATCACTTTTATGTGCAGTCAAAAGCAAAACAATTCATGTGACTTGCTTTACTGTGCATTTTATTTTACTCCTCTAACTGAATCAGATTTTCAATATCTTGGGGGTCTGCTTGTATATCTTTTATATTCGACTTAGAGCATTTGTTCAAGTCCTTTATTTCCCCATTGGTTTTCATTCTGTTTTGTACATACTGAAAGTGGAACACTGATGTTTCCAACTATCTGTTACTATCTGGATACATATTTTCCCTTCAAACCTTGTTTTGTAGATATTTGTTCTCCATTGCCTGTATTTTTCAAGTTTTCTTGATGGTCAGATTTTCTTATACATATATATTGTATTTTCATCTTTTATGACTATTTTTATCACTTAAAGTTTATTTTATCCTGTGTTAGTATTTCCATTCAGGCTAAATTTTATTCACTATTTATATGGTGTATATTTATTATAACGTTTGGATCAAAATAGTACATACTTGAATCATGTTTTTAAAAGATGTTCTATTAATCTCTGCCTTTTAATTGGAAAACATTAGCAATTTGTATTTAAGTCAGTTATTGGTATGGAATAACTTATTGCTGCCAGGTGACTATTATTTTCTCTATATCATGTTTTTATTTTTTATAGCTTCTCCTTTTTGGTCATTTATATGTTATTGATTTATTCTTCTATGTATAATTCTCCTTAGTAAATAATCACTATGGGAAAGTATAAAGTGACTCTTTTCATATATAACAAAGAAATAGATCCTCCACTTCTTTATATGCCCACTTCCCAAAGTTCCCTTACAGACATGCAAATGAACCTCTTTAGTACCATCTCATACCTGGTCTTTTAAATGTTATATCATCAGTTAAAACCGAATGGTTTTAGTGTTTTTACATTCTAACACTCTAGTCTTAAATATAAGTGTAATGAGTTAAATGTAATTAGGACTTTTCTCATTCCAGATTTTTAGGCTTGAATTTTTTGTGGCCTTTCCCCTATTCCTTAGGTTGTGTATCCCATAAAGTCACTAAGGTCTATTGATAATTCTAAGTCACTTAGATTTGATGCTCTGTCTCTCTGTCTCTCTGTCTCTGTCTCTGTCTCTCTCTCTCTCTTTCCTTCCCTCCCTCCATTTCTACTATTACCTCCATTTCCATACGTAGATAATTATAAGAAATTTCTGAATAGTTTTTTCTTGACATTTTAATACTACTACCTTTGTCTTGAATATTGCCCCAAACCTACAAAATCTATATACTTCTTATCTGCACAGTACTCAATGTTCTAGAAAGTTGAAGAAGAAAGGCAATGGATTTGGAGATTCCAAGGAAGGAGAGTAGAAGCAAGGACATTCAAGGGCTCTATTATGCCACCGTGAGAGAGTACAAATATTTATTGACATGCTGGGAACTTTTACCTTCATGCTAAAAAAGTAACGGGATCTCATTGAAGAAGAGGCACTCGAAAAGAAAATGATGTTAGATAGATATAATTATAGAGAATGAATTGGAAAGGTAAAATAGAGGCAGAGAGATCAGTTAGGGTGGCCCTAAAATAATAAAGAAAAAAAAGCAGTAAGTGCCTTCTAAGATAGTAGAGACAGTTGAGATACAAAGAAGATGACTGAATCATGGAGTCGGTTTGAAACAGAGTTAGCCAAACTTAATGGTGAATTCTGGAGTGATGTACGAAAGGTGACTTCCAAGTTTCTGGCTTGAACCAGTAGGTGAATCATGATACTGTTTCAGTTATGTGCATAAATTAGTGGATATGCATATTTCAGAGATGGGATGTGAGTTCTGCTTAGGAGATGGAAAATTATGGCTTTGTGACATCCAAAGGGAGAAGAAAGAGAGTTGGGCATATGTCTCAAGCTCAGTAGTGAGGTCAAGGTCAATAGCAAGATTTGGAAGTTGTCAGCATACAAATGTTATTTAAAGCCATACATTAGAATGATATCACCTAGGGAGAGAGTATAAATAGAAGAGAGATGAATTGTGAAGGATGAGCTCGGATGCTTAAAGCTCAAGGCCTTAAGTAAAGGCCATCAAAGGCAACTGGGAATACTGGAGTGAGGTCAATGAGAATAGACTGAAATCCAGACAGGAACTGAGGAGGGTATGGCCCAGGAAAAATATCTCCAAGAAGGAAGAATTAACAGCACTACATTTTGATAAGAAGTTTAGTGAAATAAGGGTAAAATGTAGCCACTTGTGTAATCAATGTCATTGATTCTTTGATTTTAGTGACAACATCTGATATTGACCAATGAACTGTAGATAAGGAGATGGAAAGAGTTAGTGTGTGGATAGCTTGTTTAGACGGCAGACAAGATGAATTCGTGAATCCAGCAGGGTTGGCCCTAAAATAATACAGGAAAAAAAACCCAAAAGTGGCTTCTAAGACAGTGATGGCTGAGATACAAGTCAGGGTAGTTGGGATTTTTGTTCATAGTGAGAGTACTTTGAGGTGTTTAAATGCAGACAACATAATCAGTAGGGAAGGTAAGGAGATGAGAGCAGATAATCTACAGAGTGAGGCCCCAAAAATTCAATATTGGCGTTAGATATGAGAGAAGGGCAGAGGAATCCTTTTCTTAGTAAAACATGCAAGAAGCAAAATGTATTAGTGTGAATTCAGGAAAGTTGCAGGTTTCATGGTGTATAACTGTAGCAGTATACTTACGACCTTTTAATATTTTCTGGGGAGATTTAGAAGAGATTATTCCTGAGGAGGTAGACTCTGAAGATTTAGAGATTGTTTTTTATAAAAGCAGTTGGGTGTGTGGCTCAAGATTTATTTATTTTTGTAGTATTTTAAGACTGGTTTGCTTACATGGATATACGTGTACTGCATGAGTGCAATGCCTATGGTGGCCAGAAGAGGGCAAGAGAAGCCCAGGAAGTGGAGTTGGAGATGGTTGTAAGCCGCACTGTGAATTCTGGGAAACAAACCAAGGTCCTCCGCAAGAGCAGTAAGTGCTCTCAACTACTGAGCCATATCCCCAGAGTTAGAGCTTTTGAAGAGATGGGAGAAAAATAATGTGTGTGAGAGACCCAGTCAAATGTTGATGGTATTCCTTTCAATATTTCTCAGGTGAGGGAAAAAGAGGATGCTTAATTTCAGAAGTTTCTAGATGAGTGTGACGGGAGCTTAGCCAAAGGAAGTCGAGGGTGTGGGTAGAGTGAACACAGAGGAGTTATTGGTTCAAATGAAGTTATTATCTCGAGAAAAATAGAAACAGGTTAGAATTAGGAATGTTAGAGAAGCAACAGCAACTGATATAAAAATCAAGTATGTGTTAGTGAGAGGAGGTGAAATAGTCTTCCCCAGGGAAAGAAGCCTCGATTGCTTGTGTACTCGAAAATAGCCAGCCCAAAAGCGCAGACATAGAAATAACACGACATAGAACAAACAGTTAATGATAAAAGAGGCATGAACTTGAAGGAGAATAAGGAGTGGGTTCCATGGGAGGGCTTGAAGCGAGGAAAGGGAAATGATGTAATTTTATTATAATCTCAGAGAATAATAATATTTGAGAAGAGTCATGGCTGAAGTACAGCCACTGAGGAAGGGATATTTAGAAATAAAATGCAAGGCTCAGTATGTTGGCTGGAAAACAAATCCATATTACCATGGAAGTTGCCAAATGATGGTAGGAGTTAGTGAGTAGAGGAAGACAAATACTTCACGTTTGTAAGTGAGGTCAGAAGATATAGAGGAAGTGAGAACATCCTGGGAGATTGAAGGATAAGAGGAACAATACAGATAGAAAGGCCATTAAGTCAAGTGCCATGACTTTTTAAATGGTCAGAGGTTGGATGGAATCTGGATTCTAAATGAACTGAACATTCACTCTGGCACAAGTCAACACTGTCAGTGCCTCAGGTTTTTCAACCTGTAAAATGGATGTGAAAGTCACCTACACCATGATCTTTTAGGAAGATTAAATGCGTTGATAGTTGATGAGTACTTAGAGTCGTACAGGACCACAGTCCACTGTAAATGCCAGGCAAGTATCAACTTTAATCTGGTGATTTGATATAAAGAAATTTGCGAATTCCATTTTGATTATACTCAAATAGGTCTTAAGCAGCTATAGTCATCTCATTGGTCAGTTTCGTAAGCTTGATTTCTGTCACATGCAGTGTAACCGATGATGATCAAAGATCTGCTGATTACATCTGTTTTGACATACTCAGAGGTAGCTAGGTTGCCAGTACGGAAAGGATGCTTTCTGAGGCCTGTCTTCCTTGAGCAAGAAATTGGTAGGGAACAGATCAGTGTGTCCTCAAACTGTGTATTGGAAGTAATACTTGGTTTATAAGCAAAGTTGCCTGACAGATTTGCCAACATCCTCACAGGCATATTAAACAATTCCTATTGGGAAGTCTCAGACTACTTAGCCATTCCTACACTATGAGGATAGTGTGATGTATAGCAAAAGAAGCAAGCAAGCAGACAAACAGTGTTGGATAGGAAGGAAGGAGGGAGCATCTCCTGCTGGATGCTTGCTGCTTATCTAGCGGGGATGATTGACAGGTTTTTGAAACTTTTGGGGAAAAGGGACTCAGAGGAGCAAGTGACTAGGGAATGGGTCTTGAAGTTTATAAACCGACCCTTTGGATACATTTTGTTCTTCCAAAATGTAAGGGGGTAAGGAGACCGAGTGTCATGTCCCAAATCTAATTAGAACCTTCTGGCATTACACTGCTCTACTACATGAGTCTTTTATTCTCTCAAATCATGAACCAAAAATGAATCCTTCCTTAAATTTCTTATCGACAGGCATTTGGTCAATAGTGATATATTCCTGCCCTGAAGAAGGTACTCTGTGAAGAATCAAAGCAACCTTAGAAGGTATGGTTGGAGCGTGGATGCCATTGTGATTTGATATTTAGGGCATACTTCAAAGTAAGCATTTGTTCGCCATTGCTCCTGACAGATGCCAGTGTCAAATGATTCCAATAATAGAGCAACAGACTGTGAACTAGAAGAGGTCTTGAACATGGAGGTATGCGTTGATGCGAAAGGTTTTACAGTTGACTCAGGGTTTTACACTGTCCTTGATTAACGAGGGGCAGGAGCTCTGAAACAAAAATAATTTAGGTATCCTTATTTGTACTTTTTAAAAATAAAGATGCATTTGTGTGTGTGTGTGTGTGTGTGTGCGTGCGCGTGCGAGAGAGAGAGAGAGAGAGAGAGAGAGAGAGAGAGAGAGAGAGAGAGAATGCACATGTGTGGGTATAGAGATGAGGAAATGATGTCAGGTACCCTGCACATGGAATTTTAGGTGACTGTGAGCTACCTGATGTAGGTTCTGGGAGGTGAACTTGGATCCTCTGTAAGAGCAGTACAAGCTGCCAAACACTCAGTCAATCCTCTCCATATGCACACACGCGCGCGCGCGCGCGCACACACACACACACACACACACACACACACACACACACACACACTTTCAGCCCTCACTCATTAAAAATGTAGGCAAGTACTGTGGTTTATTGGAGAAGAACCCAAGATCTCTGTCATGGAATGTGCAGTGTAGTCAGTGGGTAAAGGAAAAGGGAATATATGGCAATATGTTCAATTAAAAGAAGCATGGCTATTAATTTAAGACAATGAATTATTCATTTTTAACTACTAAGATGACACAAATCTTTATTGGAAAACAAATAAAGTTTTATTAACAAAATATGATATATATCTCATTCCATAATATTGAAAATTAATTATTAATTATTTTATACAATCTCAGATAAGGTATAGTAAATGTCATAAATACTTTTGGCCCATTTTAGGGACATATTTTAATAAGAATGAGTACCTTAAGACAAATGTGGAAATGGAGAATTTTAAGCATTAATCTCAGATAGGCTAAGTATACAGAGAGCCAAGATCCTTTCATTTAATCTGATTCTGCCTATTAGTCTTTTATTGAGGTAGACACTGCTAGATTTAATAATAACTTGTGCAATTATGGGTTTTCTTAGAGTTTATTCCATATAGGAGGGGAATGGGCACTGATCAAGAGACTAATAATGTTAATATTCTATCAACAGTGTTAGCAAGTTATTATTATTATTATTATTATTATATTACTATTATTATTTTTCTATTCTTCTCTCATTCTGACTGCAGTTTCCCCTTCCTCCTCTTCTTCCAGTACCACTCCCAACCTCCCTTCTCTATGAGACCTAGTTCTCCATTTCCCTTCAGAGAAGAGCAGGCCTCCCAGGGATATCAGCTGAACATGCATAACAAGTTACAATAAGACCAGGCACAAGCCCTCATATCAAGTCATGTCAAGGCAACCCAATAGGAGGAAAGGGGTTGCAAAAGCAGCAAAAGAGTCCCAGACACCCCTACTCCCAGTACTCCCATTGTTAGGAGTCTCACAAGAATGCCAAGCTACACAGCCATATCATATAAGCAGAGGACCTAGGTCAGACCTATACAGCCTCCCTCATTTTTGCTTTTGTCTCTGTGAGTCTCTATGAGCTCTGCTTAGTTGATTCTCTGGGCTCTGTTCTTTGGATGTCCTTGACCCCTCTGGTTTCTACAGTCCTTCTTCCTCTTCTGTGGGATTCCCTGAGCTCTGCTTGATGTTTGGCAATGGGTCTTTGCATCTGCTCCTATCAGTTGCTGGATGGAGCCTCTCTGATGATAATTATATTAGGTTCCAGTCGACCAGTATAGCAGAATATCATTAGGATCATTTCAGGGACTTTTTGCCAGTTGTGTTTGGTCTATTATAGTTGTCTGAGCTGTCCAGCCTCTCATTCCTGGTCCTCTAGGTAGTGTTGGGCCTGGGCTCCCCTGAAGGCATTGACCTCAAGTTGGACCAGTCAGTGGTTGGGCAACCCCACAAATTCAGTGTCACCTTTATCCCAGCACACCTTGCATTCAGGACAAATTTAGGTTGAAGATTTTAATGGCTAGGTTGGTGTCCTGACTCCTCCACTGGAAGTCTTTCCTAGTCATAGAAGATGGATGGTTCAGACTCCATATACCCCAATTACTAGGAGTCTTAGTTAGGGTCGCCCTCATAGATTCTAGGAAGTTTCCACTGCACTAGCTTTCTACCTAGTTCCCCAAGTGCTGTCCCCCAATTCCAGTTGTCTCTCCTTCTATCCCTTCTTATATCTGATCCCTCCCATTCCCACCTCCATTAGCTCCCAGACCACCTGTGAAATCTATTTCCCCTTCCTACAGAGATCTATGAGTTCTCTCTTTCTTGAAAAAGATTTATTTATTTTATGTATGTGAGTACATTGTAGCTGTCTTCAGACACACCAGAAAAGAACATAAGATCCTACAACAGATGGTTGTGAGCCACCATGTGGTTGCTGGGAATTGAACTCAAGACCTCTGGAAGAGCAGACAGTGCTCTTGACGGCTGAGCCATCTCTCCAGCCCTTGAGTCCTCTCTTGAGCCATTCTTGTTGCTTAACCTCTCTGGGTCTACAAATTATAACACTATTATCTTTTACTTTATAGATAATATCCATTTATAAGTGAGTACATACCATGTTTGTCTTTCTGAGCATGAGTTACCCCAGTCAGGATGTTTTTTTCCTAGTTCCATCTATTTGCCTGCAAATTTCATGTTGTCATTTTTAACAGCCGAATAATCCTCCATTGTGTAATTGTACCACATTTTTGTTACCCATTCTTTGATTGAGGAACATCTAGGCTTTTCCCAGGTTCTCTCTACTACAAATAAAGCTGCAAAAATATCGAAGTATTACTGCTTGCAGACAGGAGTCTAGCAGGACTATCCTCTCAGAGGCTCTACCTAGCACCTGACTCAAACAGATGCAGACACCCGCACCCAAACAGCAATGGAGCCTGGGGACTCTTTTGGAAGAGTAGGGGGAAGTACTGTCCCTGAAGGAGATAAAGTCTACTGGAAGACAGACAGAGTCAACTAACCTGGACTCTTTTTTTTAAATTATTTTTTATTTTTTATTTTTTATTAACTTGAGTATTTCTTATATACATTTCGAGTGTTATTCCCTTTTCCGGTTTCCGGGCAAACATCCCCCTAATCCCTCCCCTTCCCCTCCTTTATGGGTGTTCCCCTCCCCATCCTCCCCCCATTGCCGCCCTCCCCCCAACAATCTAGTTCACTGGGGGTTCAGTCTTAGCAGGACCCAGGGCTTCCCCTTCCACTGGTGCTCTTACTAGGATATTCATTGCTACCTATGAGGTCAGAGTCCAGGGTCAGTCCATGTATAGTCTTTAGGTAGTGGCTTACTCCCTGGAAGCTCTGGTTGCTTGGCATTGTTGTACATATGGGGTCTCGAGCCCCTTCAAGCTCTTCCAGTTCTTTCCCTGATTCCTTCAATGGGGGTTCTATTCTCAGTTCAGTGGTTTGCTGCTGGCATTCGCCTCTGTATTTGCTGTATTCTGGCTGTGTCTCTCAGGAGCGATCTACATCCGGCTCCTGTCGGTCTGCACTTCTTTGCTTCATCCATCTTGTCTAATTGGGTGGCTGTACATGTATGGGCCACATGTGGGGCAGGCTCTGAATCTAACCTGGACTCTTGCGGCTCTCAGATTGAAACACCAACCAAAGTGCGGACCTAGGCTTCCTAACTCATATGTAGCAGATGCGCAGTTTGGTCTTCATGTAGGTCTTGAGCAACTTGAGCAGGTGCTATCCCAAAAGCGGTTGCTTGTATGTGGGATATGTTTTTCTAGTTGGACTGCCTTGTCTGACCTCAGTGGGAGATGATGTGCCTAGTTTGGGAGAGACTTGATGTGCTAGGGTTGGGGGACATTCAGAGGGGTCCCTACCCTGTCAGAAGAGGGAGTGACCAGGAGAGGGGCAGTCAACATGATGTAAAGTGAACAACAACAAAACAACAACAAAACAACAACAACAACAACAACAACAACAACAACAACAACAACAACAACAGCAGCAGCAGCAACAACAGCAACAAATAAAAGGTGCCATGAACATAGTTGAGCAAGTGTCCTTGTGGTAGGATGGAGCATTCTCTGGGTATACAGCTAGGAGTGTTATAGCTGGGTCTTGAGGTCGATCGATTTCCAAATTTCTGAGAAACCATCATATTGATTTCCAAAGTGGCTGTACAAGTTTACATACCCACCAGGAGTGCATCCTCACCTGCATGAGCTGTCAACTGTGTTTTTAGTCTTAGCCATTCTGACAAGTGTGATATGGAATCTCAAAGTCGTTTTTTATTTGCATTTTTTTCTGCTGGCTAAGGATATTGAACACTCAATGTTTCTTAGTTATTTGAGATTCCTCTGTTGAGAATTCTGTTAGCTCTGGATCCCATTTTTAATTGGCTTAATTGGTTTATTGGTGTCTAACTTTTTGAATTCTTTATATATTTTGGATTTTAGCCCTTTATCAAATGTAGGGTTGGTGATGATCTTTGCCAAATCTGTAGGTTGCTGTTTTGTCCTATGAACAATGTTCTTTACCTTACAGAAGCTTTTCAGTTTTAGAGGTCCCATTTATCAATTGTTGATCTTAGTGCCTGTGCTATTGGTGTTAGTAATTGAATTTTTATTAATTAATTTATTTACTTTACATCTAGATCACAACTTCTCTTTGCTGCCCCAACCCCTTCCCTTTCCCCTCAGAAAATGAGAGGCCTTTCATGGATATCAACCCACATTGATATAACAAATGCAGAAGTGCATCTTCTTCTACTGAGGCTAGACAAGGCAGTCCAGTTAGGGGAAAGGGATCAGAGTCATAGAAAGAACAAGTTCGAGCTGTTAGAAGTCCCACGTAAAGACCAAGCTGCACATTTTTTATATATGTGTAGGGGAACTAGGTCTGGTACATGAGTGTTCTCTGGATGGCAGTTAATTCTCTCTCAGCCCCTTTGGGCCCCATGTTAGTTGATTCTGTAGATTTTCCTGTGGTATCCTTACCCTCTCTGGTTCCTTCAATCCTTCTTCCTCACTTCAATAAGATTCTGCAAACTCTGCCTGATGTTTGGCTGTGGGTCTCTGTATCTATTTCCACCAGATGCTGGATGAAGCCTTTCTGAAGGCAGTTATGTTAGGCAAGGATAGCAGAATATCATTAATATTGTCAGACGTGGGCTCTCTCTCACGGCATGGGTCTCAAGATGGTTGTTTTTTGGTTGATTGATTAATTGATTAATTAATTGACTGATTCTTAACTGTGCCAGTTAGGGATGCTTTCAGGAAATAGGACATTTTTCCTGGGATTTGACTGATGAATATTACTGTGACGTAAAAAGAAAAACTGTAAGGGTGATAGTCTATTCAAAGGAAACACATGCCAACTAATGAAACTGTGAAAAGATGTACAACCAGCACGTTTTCTAGTGGTTTGGGAAATGTACTGTTCTTAGGGCATAGATATTATGTGAGGGAGGTGTGGTGGCTTTGAGATTCACAATGCATTTCTTCAAGAAAGGTACAAAGAAGTTTAATAAAAAGGAATCAGTGGAGATTTTGAAGCAAAGTGGATATGTGATCTAATGTGTTTCAAATGGGTAACTTTCTGAAAGACATTATTAGAGGTAAAGTAGAAGTCTTTGGAATAATCCAAAGTCAATGTGATAGATCCCTGTAGCTAGTGGATAAGTTCTAGACTAGCATGCACAGGGTTTCAACAACAGCATTAGGGAAAAAGGCATTGAGGTACCTGAACATTATAATATATTAGCTAGGACACAGTTTAGGAGATATTTGTGATGTAGGCTTGGCTAGCTAATAGTTAAGCAGGAATTAAAAGAAGGATGTTTTTGAGGTAGGCTGTGTAAACATTAACTAAAGGAAGCAGATTTAAAGGACACACTATCCATTCAGTTTTGACGGAGCTGTGGAACATTCAGCTTACAAGTCAGAAATGTGCTCTGAGCTTCTGGAAGAATGCCAGAAGAAAATTGTATCTTGTAAAACAAGAGTGTGAAATGTTCTAGAAAGATGTTTAATAATGATTGAAAATCGTACCTTGGAATTTAGCAACAAAAGGACATTAACAAGGACAATTTCATTGCAATGATGTGAACATGAAAGAGGCTGTCGTGTATTTCAAAGTTTGATTTTGAATCTTTTCCTAGTCTACGAATACACAGTGTGAGCCCTCAGTGAAATTAGATCGCAACAGTAAACAATAACTCCCTATCAGCTGTGTGAGCATGAGAGGAAATGACTTACAGTTTATACTGGGCTGTGGTAAGTTATGATGATATATAGGTGGTATTAAATATATTTTTTACTTACAGTTTTTCAATTTATGATGGTTTTATGCAATCATAACACCATTAGATGTTGAGGGTCATCTGTAGCATTTTATGGTCTGTACTGGCTTTTCCAATTCCAACCAATCAAATGTATACTCTGGTAGGAAGAAGAGGAAAATGAGCTTCCAGTTCCGGACCAACATGTATCTCAGCAGCCAGAATCTAGTTGAATGGTAACCACAGGGAGGCTGGGATATACTTTTTTATGTTGCGTGGTTAACAAACCCATTTAATAACCAGGCAGATTTCTGTTTCTAAGAAAAATACAACAGCTTTTTGGGTTCATAAGTAGCAGGTTCTATAGTATAAATTCTAAAAAACAGGTAGAAAGAAACAGGTCAATTTAATAATATAATTAATAATTTAACTCTATGAAAATACCTATATCTGAAAATTTTTATATTGCAAGATTAATGGTTTAACTAAATGCTCACAAAACATTGGAAAATACTGTATCTTTAATACCATGAAGGAAAATGCATTATAAATTAAGAATTTAGGTCATAATTTCATTTTTATAGGATATTTTATTTACATTTCAAATGTTATTTCCTTTCCTGGTTTCCTGTCAATAGGCACTCTATCCCATCCCCCACTCCTTCTATAAGTGTGTTCCTCCTCCCTGACCATGCCCCCTTCCTGCCTCTCTGCCCTGACATTTCCCTATACTGGGTGGTCCAGCTTTGGCAGGACCAAGATCTTCTCCTCTAATTGGGGCCCAACAAGGCAGTCTGTTACATAGGTCACAATCTCATAATATATGGTCATGGCTCAATGAGTACACAGGTAAATAACCCAGCTAAACCATGTGCAATGTAGCAAATATATCAGGCTAAATGATTTGGATTCAAGGATAAAATCAAAACTTCAATGATAAGTTCTTTTGTGGGAATGATGAATGAAGCATAATAATAGTTTAAGGAATAAATAGTGCCTAATTAAAAACCAAATTCATATATTTTTGCCAAAGTAGCAAAGAAGGGAAAAGTGAATTATGAAGGTAGATACAGAAGCATTATAAAAGATGGAGGAAGGAAAGTAAAAGAAAAGGATGAAATACAAGAAACACACACACAGAGAGAAATAAATACAAGACAAAATGAAGCATACGTGATGAAACTGTGGTCATAGTAATTAAGAATATAAAAGGAAAGACTAGATAAGAAAGACTGCACATTAGAAGTGTTTGAGACAGAGACTCCCAATATCCGTTCTAACTCCTGATCTCGGAGGTAGACCTTATTTAAATAGGGTCTTTGCGGATATAATTTAGCTAGGGTGACATCATCCTGGATTAGGGTGAGCCCCTAAATACTATGACAATATCCTTATAAATCTAGAGGAATAGGGACAAAGGCCACTGGAAGATTATGGTAGGAAGTGGAGTTATGCTGACACAAAGTTCCAGGAGACCTCAGAGGATGGAAAGCAATAATCAACTTCCCCCTCCTTTTCAGGGAACCATGGCCCTGTAGCCTCTAAATACTACAAAACTTAGAGAATAAGTTGATGTGGCTTTAAGTATCCCACTTTACTGTGTTTTTTATGGCAGACCTAGGAAACTAATTCAACAATAAATGAAGGCTATATTTTTGGGTCTGTTTTATTCTGCACATTTACAGATTTAATTACTCTCATCATTGCAACAGTACGGTGAAGAAACTGTTGAAGTAGGTTCCATTTTAAATTCTGAATTTCTGAGAATTTAAGTAAATTGGCAAAGAAATAATTCAAACCTAGGTAGACTTACTTCAGGGCCTGCCGAGCAAATAATCATGTTCTGCTTCTCCTTCTGGAAAGCATACCAGATTTAAAGTGACAGAAAATGAAAGTGTGATAAATCTAAAATTATGTGAAAATTATGAACAAAACAAATCAGGGAAGAAAGAACATTGATAACTACAAAATACTTGGATTTGCTGGATATCTTATAATCCCAATACTCAGGAAGCTAAAGCAGGGGTACTTGGAATTCCAGGACAGCCCAAGCTATAGAGCAAGAAAGAACCTGTCTCAAGAGATAAAAACAAAACTTATTAAATAACTTTCAAATCTTCCAACCAGAAAAATATAGAAATAATACATTCTACACATAAGTTTATTTTTCTGAATATTTACAGTATAGATACTTTCTGGGAGATTTTATTTTTTCATAAATAACAGATACTTCTTACTTTGGAAAATGATACTAGTTCTAAAAATTGTATATGACAAAGATAAATTGTAGAAGTAACTTTTATTTCCTTAGATGAAGGGAAGAGATGAGCGTCATACCCAAGAGCACTTTCTTCTCCATTTTAACTATCCCTAGACCTCGGCCTGGAACCTCTTAGCCCCTGTGCAATCTAATCTTCCAAGCTGACTGATTCAATCTGGGTTTCCTCAGGTTCCGACTTAATTGCTCTGCTTGGTCTCATAATAACATTGACAATCTATTGTAATCTTCTGTCTCCTTTTCCTTTTCTGCTTCGTTCTGTGTCCGCCTGTAATCTATCTCTGTAAAACTGTCCCTCTGACTTGCATGGAACCGCATCAACTCATGAAGGAACTCAATTCCACTGACAAAATGGAACTCCACTGTACTGACCTCGACTGACTGAACTCATTCAACTCATTGCTCTCTCACTGCACTTCTCTTAAGTAGCCTCTCATTCCTGTGCTGCTCTCATGAGAGTTGAGTGTATCCTATCTCTGACTCATTCTGTCCAATCTTTCTCTGATTGGTCAATTTGGCTGCCCCTCAATTAGTCATCACGTTCAAACATGATTGTTTCCATCTATAAGCCAAGTTTACCTTACTTATTTGGTATTAAATGTGTATGTTAAGGGCATGTCTGTATTCCAGTCAGATCACACAGACCTTTGGAAGTGATCACTTGCCAGATCAGCCATGTTGCTGGATCAAAATTCCTCTACAGAAAACATCAATTGTGAATATGGATTTAAAATTTTGAGTAATGTGCCATACAGATGAATGTAACAGTGATGGAAAGAATAATATTCTCTGACCCAGAAGGACACAGTTCAAGAATGCATGGCTGGTTTGCTAGAGGATCTTTTATTTTTAATTTTTCAAAATTTACACATAAAATTAAATTTACTAAGAATAACATGATGTTTGGGAATATATATCTACATGTACTGTGGAGTGGCTGAATCCCACACTTATAATTTTATGTTGAGAACATCTAAAATCTACTCTGTAATAATTTATTAAGAATACAGTGTACTGTTAACTATAGTCCCTGTGTTGCATGTCTCTCGAGTTATTTGGAATTTCCCCAACCAGCTCTCTACCACCAGGTAATGGTACTCATCTTCTGTTTCATTACCCTTTTTCTTCTTCTATTCTACATTCTTCTTTCTGTTACTGTGCATCTGGGAGGTCAAATATTTTAAGTTCAGACTCCATTTTAGAGAACCTGACCTAAGTTTGAACTCAGGTAAACTAACAGGCTGGTACCTAGTATTAGTTTCCAAGTTACCCACCAACAAAACCTGAACCTAGCTTCAGACTCCAAGCTCATCTCCCGCAAGACCGTAATCTCCAGCTACATCCCCAACAAGACCAGCATCTTCAGATTATTACTCCAACAGCTCTGCGTCCCCAGGTTACAAGCCTGCCCCCCTGCCTAAGAAACACCAATGCAGAGGGGTGCAGAAATTAAGTTTATGATATGACTCCCAGCACCAGTAAATTATATTAAAGGCCACAGTAGCTTCCCAATTAGATGCTTACACACTTAAACCCCTTGCTTGCTGCTTACTATATAAAGCCTTGCTCCAAGATATATTTTGGTGTCCCCCACCACAAAAACTGTCCTGTGTGACAGTGGTGTGCTGTGGGTGGGGAGGGGTGACCTAGCTCCAATAGAATAAAGACCCTACTGTGAGTTGCATCGGATCAGCTCCTGTCTGTTTTTGGGAATTATTAACACTTCCCTGGCACTACACATCCAATTTTCCAGTTACTTTTTGAAGGTGCTTTTTTCCAGTATGTACTTTTGGTATCTTTGTAGAATATCAGCTAGTTGTTCTTATACTCACAGAAGTTTGCGTCTTCCATTTTGTTTTATTAAACTACGTGTTAGTGTTTGTGCCAGTATCAAACTGTTTTTTTTTATTACCATGGCTATAGTAGCTTGAAATCTACAGTAATTGCTCCAGGATTGCTTTGACTGTCTGGGGTCTGGGTTTGTTTGTTTTGGATCTATGTACATTGATTGGTTAAATTTATTTGGTCATTTCACGAATGCATGCAGTACGTTCTATTTGTGCTCACCGCACCTCATCTTATTTCCCTCTCATCCTTGTCCATCTCTCTCCTTTCTCCATGTCCGTTTCTCACGTTCACACATTTTTGCTTTCCTTTCCAAACCACTGATTTTAAAGAGGACCATCTGTGCCATCACAGGTTTTGAAGCACCCATTTAAACCTGTCGGCTCCACCAATTATATACACTAGCTGAAGATTCTTGACTCTATGTTCACCAAAGATGTTGTTATGTTTTTAATTACCTATTTCTACTTTTATTATCAGAGAAACACAATGCTAGGCTTATGAAATGACTTTGGGACTCTTTTTTTTTCATTTAAAGAGACTTTGAGACCTTGGTGCCGGCTCTTTAAATGTGAGGCTGTCAAAGGCTTTTCTTGGACAGGACTCTTTTTTATTAGTGATTAAATCTTGATCATTGGACTGTTCATTTTCCAGTTTGTTGTTATTCAATCCAGGCAGGTTTACCTGAATAGAAATGCACTGTGCTCCTTTCAGATTAGTCTTTTTGTTTGCTTAAAACCTTCACACCAGTGATCCTTTATACATTTTATCTGTCCTTTAATCTACTTTTCAATTTCTTCAGCAAGCCATCAGTTGTCCAGCAATATACTGTTTAGTTTCTATATACTTCAGGATTTCTCAAAGCTCTACCCTGTTAAGGTTGTCCACTTTTATATAATTGTGGTCAGAAAATATATTTAATACTTTGAGTTCTCTTAAGTCTGTTCAGATATGGTGAACTACCACAGAATCTGCCCTAGGCTATGTTTCATGGACGCTTGAGAAGAGTGCATATCACACAATTTGGGGGTAGCATGCTGCATTTGGTGTAGCTAAAGTATAGTTTAAATTCTCTATTTCTATAACAATTTTGTACCTGTGTACTATGCATATTGATGAAATTAGGGTAGTAATGTTTCTGATGATTATATCATGGATGTCTATCTCTTCATTGCAAACTATTGTCATTTCTTTTATCTATTAGTAAACTTTATTTCACTTTAATAAGTTTAATACCTTCAATTGATATGCATTTTTTATAAATAGTTTTTTGACTTAATAACTGTTTTTGTATAAGATTTTTAAATCTACTTATTTTGGTTTTAATTTATGTGTGTGTGTGTGTGTGTGTGTGTGTGTGTGTGTGTGATTAAAATTTCATGTTCAACTCATGTTTTGGCAAGCATGCTAGTAATACAGCTATTACTAGAAGACACAGTTTCATAGCAAATTTTCTAATGCTCCCATTCTTAGAATCTTTCCACCTACTCTTTCACCAAGTTTCCTGAGTCTCATTGTGGGATTTGTTTTGTTGGTGTATCCATTGGGACTGGATTCCATACTCTGTATTCGATTGGTTGTGGTTTTCTGTAATGATGTTCATCTGTTGAAAAGAGTAGCTTGCCTGATGACGTGTGAGGAGTTTACAGATTTGTAGATATAAGAACAAATATTTAGAGATTACGTTGGCTTAGTAAAGTGGTGGCTATAGGTTCTCTAAGATCCATAACTCCATTAGGTCTTCATAGTTGGCTAGGTTTCTAGTACCAGGCATGATCTCCCTTCTCTTGAATTGTCTTAAGTCCTAATTGAGAGCTATTGGTTGCTGCCAAGGTATGTGTTAATATAACCTCAAGGTTGTTGTTTTTCCTTCACAGTCTTGATAGTTGGGTAGGACGGCTGGTAAATATAGAAGAAGGGGTGATGAGGATAAAATAACAGTAAAGACATCTGAAAAATTAATTTATTTAAAATTACATTCCATTTAGCAAATTATTGTGGACATTTAAAAAAATCTCTGACATTCACACTGAAGATATAAATGACTTATATACATCAAAATTCCAGTAGAAGACAATCCTACATCTGAGTATTTAGTTTTACTAGTGTGTTTTACAGTTTTATATATTACTCAGTAGCATTATTTCCTTTTAGCTTGAAGGATCCTGTTCTGTTCACATACGGTAAGCCTGGTGATAAACTTCCTCAGCTTCTTTAAAATTCTTCTTTTGTTCCTGAGGACAAGCTTTGTGGGGATAGTATTCTTTTGTGGAAACATCTTTTTCTTTCCTTCAGAACTTAGACTATCTTTTTACTTTCTCTTGGCTCATAAGTGTTCTGCTAAGAAATAACTGCTATTTGTGTATTTAAGACTATTATATATCCCCCTTTTCTCTAGTTTCAGCACATTCTTTTTAAAACTTAATTTTAGGCGGTTTGCTTCTTGTTTAAGTCATTTGCTGATTGGACCTTGAGCCTATATTTACACTTATTACTTGGATCCTCTGTGTAGATATTAAGCTAGTATCTCTGCAGGGTAGGATGAATCATGTCTCTACTGGGCTGGGCCTGAATGACTCCTCGAATTGGTGTGACACTAGGGTTAGGCTGAAACCTCCAGGAGATAGACTGCTATGAAGGGTTGTGTGGTGCCAATGGAAGCTAAAGTAACATAAGGAGTGATGCCGAGCATAGAACATCTCCACTGTATATTCTGAAGCCCAGACACTTGGTCTATGGAATTAGCTTATAGTTTAGGATATGGGTACCTGCTCATTTCTGAGTTTTATTGTGATAAGACTTTTGTTATGGTTCAGAGCAAAACTGTGTTCCTTTCTCCTTTTTATTTCTCAAGGTTGAGAGCATGATAATTCAAATAATATAATGCCTTCCTTCCTATCCTTTCCAGTATATTTCGTTTTTGCACCAAACACCTGTGTCACATAGTTGCTTTAATACATATGATGTTTTCATATGTGGATAGTTATTCAAATTTATATTTCTGCCAGGAAGCAATCTCCAGAGTCTTATTCACTCATTTCACCTGTATTTCCGTCATAAAATAATTTAATGAAGTTAATTATGTTAGTAGTTCAAAGAAAACTCATAGACTTACCTTGATTGATAGATACCAAAAGGGTAGTTAGGGAAAAGTTAACACTCAATCTGATGAAAGTATTTAATTACAGTAGAGGGATACCTCCACTATATGAAAAAAAGAACAGTAACAGACAATGTTATAATTATGGTGATACAAAGAACATTTGTTAAAACAAAGAAGCAGACAAGATTACTTCTAATCACCACTGTTGCCAACATCATTATGAAAATTTTTGACAATGCCTGAATACAAGAAAACTAATAGGCAAGTTTATTCAAAAAGCTGAGAAGGTGATAGCCGTTTAATATAAGGTGATCATCTGTTGGAGAATCATAGGAAAATAAACCTTTTAGAGCTAATAATAGGCTAGCATTAGGCATAAGTCAATGGATTGCCTTTGACACTGGTTTAGTGTTGGCAATATGGGTGAGCGCTCAGTTATGGGTTGTGTTGTGGTAGGCCTTTTATTACGGTTCAAGCAAATAGATTTCTGTGCTCCTTACTTCCTCTTTCCCTCAATCAGTTGATCCCCACATCCAAGTGGTGTTGCTTGAGCTTAAGGGACTGATAAATCAGGTAATATTTGGCCATTATAATTGGAGCAAAATCTAGTAAGCATAAGTGAAAGATGTGCTTTATTCATATTACTGTGAGAACAATAATAGCGAAGATTAAAACTACCATCTACAGGCAAACGACACAAAGCAGATGCAACAAAAAGAAGCTGCTGTTTTCTCTCAAAGCAAGGAATCCAAAGGACAATGGATTCCAGAATAAAGAAAGAGCAGACCTCATAAAGATCATGATATCAACATGTCATATGATATTTGTCACACAGACTGTCCCTGTTACAGTCCAGGTTGTATTATCTGTGCATCTCTCTCTCTCTCTCTCTCTCTCTCTCTCTCTCTCTCTCTCTCTCTCCCCCTTTCTCTCTCTCTCTCTCTCTCTCTCTCTCTCTCTCTCTCTCACACACACACACACACACACACACATACACACACACACACACACCAGGATTCAACAACAGTAGAGAAAAAGAAGCTATCAATATGAGAGTGGGGGATATGAGAGAGGTTGGAGGAGGGTACCTTGGAGAGAGTAAAAAGAAAGGAGGAAATTATATAATTCTATTTTATTAAAATGTATTTTTAAAAGGAGCATAGAGGTCACATAAAGAGAAATGTCACAAAGCTTCACAGAAGGGAATTTGAGTGTTTTACTTACATGAAAAATGAAACCATAGTGTATCACATATGTTTGACTACATAAATTTAAAATTTTTTCATGTTGAAACCCACTAGAAAACTCAGTAAAACATATTGGCTAGAAATGAGATTAAATTTACTTAACACGTGATAAAGTTCTATGGACTTATAAAATGATGTTTAATAAGGAAACAGGTAAACAACATAAACAAGTAATTTACAAAGAAGAAAACAAATGTAAATGGCTAGTAATGTTATACAGAAAGATTCTATTGCATTTAAAAAATTTTAAGAATACAATTTTAAAACTATATTGAAGAAAATAGCAAAATCTAATGTTCATATGGGAATGTGAAATGGGCAGATAAAGAATTGGTAGGACATCAATTCATAAAGCCTCTAGTGAAGGCAATGTGACTATACATATGCAAGTTTTAAAACATTATACGTTTCTACATGGACTGACCCTACATGAATCTGACCTCATAGGTAGCAATGAATATCCTAGTAAGAGCACCAGTGGAAGGGGAAGCCCTGGGTCCTGCTAAGACTGAACCCTCAGTGAACTAGATTGTTGGGGGGAGGGCGGCAATGGGGGGAGGATGGGGAGGGGAACACCCATAAGGAAGGGGAGGGGGAGGGGGATGTTTGCCCGGAAACCGGGAAAGGGAATAACACTCGAAATGTATATAAGAAATACTCAAGTTAATAAAAAAAAAACATATGTTTCAAGGGAGCAATTCCCCTTCCAATATTTTATTTGGAAAAACAATTCATGAAAATACATTCTCTAATGGGCACATACATTACTTTTAACTATAATATTATTTGTAACAACCTATGTGTGGAATATGAAACAATTTGCAAATTATGATACTTACTTTATAATAAAATATTACCAATTACTAAAATAATAATATTGAGATTATATTTATGAGATAGAAATATGTTCTTGAGGTAATACTGAGAAATTAAATCATAGAATACAATTATATTATTTATTGCTGTGTACAATATTCAATAGAAATGTAGAAGCTAAACACAAATATTTAATATGCCATATAGTTTGTGGGGGTGAGGAGTATGGAGTTATGTTAGCTGTTATGTAAGCTTAGGTTTCTTCATGAATTTTCAAACAACATGTTAGCCATACTCCGCTAAATATGCTAAATATATACTTTGATTGCAGAGTCCACTTCTACAAGTATCTAGATGACTGTTGATAGGCCTTAGGTTGTCTGTGGCTATTGGTTAGAGGTCTCTTTTTCCTGAACTTGGATTAAGAAGTAGTCTAAGTTCATGTCCTAATGACATAGCTGTTGTCTTCTCGCAAAGCAAGGAATCAAAAGGATAACGAATTCCAGAATAAAGAAAGAGAAGACCTCATAAAGAAAGATCTCATAGAGATCATGATACCACTACATCATATGATATTCATCACACAGACCATCACCTTAACAGTCCAGGTAGGAATTATATAAGAATGGGAATACCTGGAGATGGGCATCATTTAATTGTCATCCTGGAAGCTGGCTAGGACAAATATATGTCGTATAATATATTTACATAATAGGTAATATATTATAAATATAAAAACAAAGAAAACATCATAGGATCAATAATGTTTATCTTTTATAGTGAGGTTGTGAATTTTTATAAAACTCACATTTTGAAAATCTATTTTATAATTTCTATTATTAACATATATTGCTGACATGTGATAAGATTATCTACAAATGAGTAAGGAAAAGAGCGGACAGTCGTTGAAGAAATAAATAAAATTTTGCAGGTAAAATGTTTTCCACAGTTTTATCTATACATATCATATATATATACAAATGTGTGTGTGTGTGTGTGTGTGTGTGTGTGTGTGTGTGTGTAATACTCTTTGTTCAAATTTATACCCTCAGCCTTTTCCCACTAAGTTTCTTCTTCAAAAGCAGAAATCGCAGGAACATATCAATAGATGCAGATAATGTCTTTGACATATTCCACATTGATAATTATTTCAAAATGTTTCTTACTTATGGAAAATTGAAGATACAAATGTTAACATGTTAAGAGTAGTTATTGAACAGTGTACTTTCCTGTTAAGGTGAAAATACATTTATAACCTGAAGAGAAGGATCTGTAGGAGGCTCAAGGTCAGAGTCACACATGTGGGAAGGTACCATTGAGGGGATTGTGACAGACCTGAGGAAGAGTATGTTCCTACATATAAGAGGGGACAAGGGTTGCGATTGAAGTGAGAAAGAAGGAGAGGTATGTGAAAGTGTTGATCTTAGCTGTGAAGATGCATCTATGTCTTGGATAGTTTTGAGGAAGAAATGTTAGACTTAAATTGAAAGGGGCACATTTTCTCAGAAATGAATGGGAAGAATGATGAGCACAAAGGTAGGAAGGAGATGTTGTTTGCATGTAATTGCATTCTTTTCAATTATGATAAACACAGCAAGACAATCTAAAATAGATTGGGAATGGGGCTACTCTGAAGAGAGTTGCGAGAACTTGAAATATCTGTTGTCAAAATAAGAAAGCTCATGAACCAAAGAGACTTTTGTAGAGAATTATTGAGATACAGATGAAAATAGTTGTGGTTTTTCACAGCATCTTTGAACTCAACGGCATGACCGACTCGATGTCTCGTAATGTTCATCTCTTGACCATGAAAATGGTGGCTCTCTTTCATGCTATTAGCAAGCCTCCGGGGTAGTGTAGTATCTCTTTAGAATCATGAAGATTTAATTAAGTATATTTTAATATTTCTTCTTACATATTTCTAAATTGGTTTTCCTGAGTTATGTTTACAAAAAATATATGATGCAGCTAACTTCAGTTTTAGGGTATCCCTTATCAGTCTCTCTAATTGGGACAAAATGAGAAGCAAAAAGTTCAATGTCTTTTCCAGGTGGTTGGCAATATAGAATCTTTGCAAGGATATTTTTCTAGGCAGCATAAATTAGTTTTACGTAGTAAAGACTTCATAGGTCAAGAATTTTCCTGTGCGTATCCAATCTTAAAACAGTTTAGCAGTTGGAAGTTTATTGAATATTGAACACAAATTTCTAAGCCAGTTGTTTTCCTTTTTCCTGGGAAGACACAAAAGTGATCACAGTCATCACATTAATAGAAAAACAAAGATAACTCCATGTCTCAACATAGATTGAAAAGCATATATAAAATGCTTTACAGAAATCAGAAACAAGCCCCCCCCCGCAAAGACAGGAAATTTGATGTGCAATAAAAACTACATGTTCCAATCTAAAAACCTATGAGCATGCTAATGCCTTCAGCTCATAGGCACATCTTTTAAAAATTAATTTACTTTACACCCTGATTACAGTTTCCCCTCCATCCTATCCTCCCATTCCCTACCTTTTCCCTCCCCTCCTCCCATCCCGCTTTTTTCTCCTCACAGAAGTGGAGGCTTCCCCTGGATTTCAACAAGCCATGGCATATCAACTTGCAGTAGGCCTAGATGCATTGCATCTTTTCCTAATGAGCCTAGACAAGGCAGCTCAGTTAAGTGATAACGGGTCCAAAGCCAGACGCAAGAGAGCCAGAGCCAGTCCCTGCTTCTGCATTTAGGTGCCCCATATGAAGACCAAGCTGCACGTCTGTTAGATATGTGTAGGAGGCCCAGGTCCATCACCTGCATGCTTCTTGGTTGGTGGTTCGGTACCTGTGAGACCCTTTGGGCCCTGGTTACTTGATTCTGTAGGTTTTCTTATTGTGTCCATGACCCCTCTGGCTCTTGCAATACTTCCTCCCCCACTTCCATAAGATTCTCTGAGATCTACCTGATATTTTGTTGTGGGTCTTTGCATCTGTTTCCATCCATTGTTGGGTGAAACCTTTCAGATGATGTTATACTAGGTTCTTGTCTGCAAGCATAACAAAGTATCATTAATAGTGTCAGCATTGGCTCTCTCTCATGGTGTGGGTCTTAAGTTGGGCCAGTCATTGGTTGGCCATTCCCTCCATTTCTGTGCCATCTTTATTTTTGCACATCTTGTAGGCAGGACACATTGAGGGTCCACAGTTTTTTGGATGGGTTGGTGTCATTATCCCTTCATTGGATGTTTAAAGCTAGAACTGTCTCACCCACGGCAGTTGAGAATTGTGAGACAAGATTCAGTTGTGTTTATTCCCACTTGGTTTTAAGCCAATTGAACCTTTTCTTGCTTTTCTGTAATTTAATTTTAGTGTTATGACAAGCAATGGAACATGACTACAAAAACAAAATTATTATTTATATGAAAACCCGGTTGAATGAACAATGTATGAATAAATCCTATAAGTCACTCGACTAACAATACAGAAAAGACTAATAAAAGAATATTGTGAAATACTGTATGGTAATATATTGAAAACTATTTTGAAATGAAAAAATTCCAGATAGTATAATTTAACAAAGGTGATTAAGTAAAAGGGGTTTGTTTAATTATGATTATATTCAAGTAACTTATTCCTTAAATGAAATTCTCCCTATATTGAAAATAGCAGATCCACTTGGATGAACAAATACAAGAAATTTTCAATAAAAGAAAATGGAACAGTAGTGCCCAAATCATTTTATAACACCAAAGAAAGAACTGTAGGCCAATATTTTTATCATTATTGCTAAAATATAAAAATAGTAATGTGATTTTTATTAACATTTTTAAAAAGATGATTCATTGAAAGTCATGAGTTTATCTTAACCGCTAAGCATTTATTTCAGAAATTCTGGAAAAAAGGTTTCTTAATTCTATGTGAGAATTCTTTTTTTTTTTTGGTTCTTTTTTTTTCAGAGCTGGGGACCAAACCCAGGGCCTTGTGCTTCCTAGTCAAGCGCTCTACCACTGAGCTAAATCCCCAACCCCTTACGTGAGAATTCTTGATACATGAAATTAGCATGTTAGAAAACCTATTCATGTACTACCAACCATACCATTTCACTATAGTTAGTAAATGCATTTAATATATATATATATAATATATACTAGACATAATATATCAATTTCATTAAAAAAAGTCCAATAGATATATCACACTTAATATTGAAATTCTAAAAGTATCCCTTTGAACTTAGGGATGTTATAGATATTTACTAATGCCACATCTATTCAATGGTTTATAGGGCATTCATCCAATCAAGAAAAGTAATAAAAAAAGATGGGAGAATTTTAGAAAAAAGATATGAAACTTTGATTTTCTGATATGCATGTCATATCTAATTTAAACTGTTATACTATTTCTAATACTTATTTATATAAGAACTAATATTTTATCAAGAAAACATATGTGCTATTTAATTTTCTCCGATTAAATCTTTATGACATATTTATATCAGAGATCAGGGCACACATTTTCCTGAGACAGTACCATTTAGGAAAATTATAAAAAACTATTGAAACAGTAATCAACAAAAAAAAATCCAAAAGTCCAAGAACAAATGATTTTTATTGGTGAATTACATAAGAGTTTTTAAAACAAAGTTAACAATATTTTTTTTTACTGAACTCATCATACTAAACCAAACATAAAGAGGAGGGTCTAATTCTGAATCTACAAAATGAAAATCAATAGCATTTATTAATTAGTATTGACTAAAAAGTCCCAAGAGAAACTATGGCAAACTAAATCTAACAAATTTAAATTATGATGTACTATTTTTGTGGCTCATTATGAATAAAAGAGATTGTCAAGCAAGACACAGACGTCATAAAATACCAAGCGAATAGAATGAAATGTTCCTGTACATGAGCACCTCAGTGCAAGAAGAGTACTTGTCAAAATAGATTCATTATACACAGTAACACATGGCTGGCTAGCAATAACAGAATTTCTTCAACCTGATAAATGGTATTTAGGAAAGCTCCTAATTCAATGTATATTCAATGGTGGATGACTAAAAGCTTCATTCACATGATCCATTTCATTATGGTTATTCATCAGAGCAATTTGGCAACATTCAGTAAAATGTACTCAAATTGCATGGAAAGACATCAAGTTATGTGTATTTGTAGATGCCATGATCACATTTTGAGAAAACTCAAAGGAATCCTTTTGTCTACAAAGCTACTAGAGTTAATAAATTCAACCAAATTAGCATGACACATTTTCAGTGCAAAAATCAGTATGTTGCTGTACAGTATCAAGGAATGAGATATAAATTGCCTTAATAAAATGATGTATAATATCATCCAAATGAAAAATGAAAGAAAAAATGTTCAAAAGTATAAATAATGTGAAAAAAATGGGACTACTAAAATTTATAATGTATTATTTAAGAAATTCAACAATAATTAAGTCAATGAAAAGATAGCTTCATGTAAAAGAATCAGAAGACATTATTAATATAATAATGCCAATAAAAGCAGCCTATTAATGCAGTATAATACACTTCAAAACTACATTGGCTTTTTTGTTTGTTTACATATTCTTAAAGGTCCATGGTTAGGTTACGTATTATTTAAAATGAGCAAAAATATTGAATGACTCACAATGTCAAGTTTTAAATCTTAAAACAATAATAATAATAATAAAAATTTAATTTTTTTACAGTCTGGTTGTTATCCCCCTCCCATTCTGCTCTCCAACTCTTCCTCCTCCCATTCCTCCTCTACCATCTCCAAGAGGATAATCCTACCCCTCCTACCGCTACCCCACCAGACCTCCCCACCCCTTAGAGCTTCAAATCTCTCAAGGGTTAGGTATGTCTTCTTTCAAAGCAACAATTATTAAGAGTATATGGAACATCATAAGAACAGATAAATCCGTACAATCAAAGTGACAGTTCAAAATTAACCCATGCATCCAGCTTTGTACAAAGGATGCCACTGCTAGTCAGTAAATAGATAGGGCTCTATTTAATAATCAGCACTGATCCAACTAGATATTACATGCAAAAAATAAGTTTTGTTTCAATCTTACATCACATACAAGTTAGTTCAAAATTGATCACATCAAAGTATTAGAACTGAAAATCAGAAAATGTTAAAACTTTACATAAAAGTAGATAAATTTGACATCATAAAATTAATTTGTACATTAGATGATGCTTTTAAAAATTGAAAGGTGCACCTACCAAAATGTGAAAAAATATTTACAAACCATATGTGCCATATACGTTTAATACAAAACATATATCTCAGTAACCGAGATGACAAAATACCTATTTGAACATAGGCAAAGGCCTTAAATATTTTTTCCTCCATGAAGATACATGGCAGTACAAGGAGAGGAGATGTTGGTAAATATCATTAATACTTAGCGAAATGAGAGTCAAATGATAAAAAAGACTTAGGAAATAGCTCAGTCAGTAACTTGCTTGCTTTGAAAGAACAAAACCCATCAGTTTAATCTCCAGATTGCAGATTTTTGAAAAAGCCAAGTATGGTGGCATGTGCTTATTGTCTCCTTACAGAGGTAGATAACAGGGGGATCCCTGGAAATCCCTGACCAGCCATTTTATCCTACTTAGACAACTCCAGGCTAATGAGACCTTGTCTAGAAAAAGAAATGGGTGATGGTTCCCAAGGCATGGCGCCTAAGCTTTTCTTCTGGGGTACACGTACACACATGTAAGCAGGCACACACACACACACACACACACACACACACACCTGAATACACATACATACACACAAGTGTAATGAGGTGTGGTGTCACAAAGATGAGTCATGGGAGATGAAAGTGTGGAAAGGTTAAAGGGCACCGGTGACCTTTGACATTGCTAATAAGAACATAAAACGGTTTAATCATTTTAGAAAAGACTCTGGCCATTCATCAAATTATTAAGAAAAGGTGTCAGGTTAGTGAAGGAAGGAATCAAGGTCCAGAGAGGATGAATAGCACTAGGACTTGAGGACTGAGTGCCTTCCCTGAGACCACTCTGTTAGAAGAGGTAAGAGTACAGACAAGTAAGGGCCAGAGAGATGGATCAGTTATTAAAAGCATCACTGCTCTTCAAGAGGACCCAAAATTGATTCCCAGTACAGAATTACCTGGTAATGCAGTCATTTTACTAGTTCTACTTTATCTGTGGGAACTGATAAGATACATCTGCATAAAAAAGTAATCAGTGCTGATAGTAACACTATATGTAATACCCAGAGCATAGAAAGAATCCAAATATCCAGAAAGGGATGAATGGGTCAAAACAAAATAATATATCCCTAGACCAAAATGGCATTCAGCCATAAAAGTGAATAAACTATTGATACCTGCTGCAACATAGTTTGATCTTAAAAACTCTATGTAAGGGGTTGGGGATTTAGCTCAGTGGTAGAGCACTTGCCTAGCAAGCGCAAGGCCCTGGGTTCGGTTCCCAGCTCTGATAAAAAAAAAACTCTATGTAAGTAAAAGGAATGAGGCACAAAATGTCAAATGGTATATGAGTCTATTTATATTATATATAAAAATAGTAAATTTTTAATGCTGAGGAAAGATTGGTGGTTACCGGAAGATTAATTGCTCAGTGGGTATGGTAGTCAATTTATGTTAATAAAAAGATTCAGAAAATAGATAGTTGTCAGTGAACATCATTGTGAATATGTTAAGTGTAACTAAAGTATTCATTTCAAAAGGGTAATTTTACTTCAATCAAAATTAATTTTAAAATGTTCTAGATATGGCTTATTACTTAAGAGTACCATATTGTGTGCTTTCAAAGCAAGCAAGTTACTGACCGAGCCATTTGTTGCTCCAGTCCCCAGAGAGCAATCACACTGTTCTGGCCTCTCTAAATACACAAGGCATGCATGTGGTGCGCTTCATACATGCTGGGAAATTCCCCACACATAAAAGTAGTGAACAAACCCAATTCTAAAAAGAATATCAACAACCAGGTGTTGGGGGCACATGTCTTTAGGTCCAGCACTCAGGAGGCAGAGGCAAGAAGATCTTTGATTTAAATATCCAGCCTGGTCTACAGAGTGAATTCTGAGACAGCCAGGGCTACAGAGAGAAACCCTGTTTTGAAAAGCAAGCAAGCAACCAACCAAACAGTTCACATGCATGCATGCTGGCAAAAACCTTAAAAGATTCAAATGTGTTCTAGAAATAATTTTTCAATTATTTCCAAATGAACAAAGAATGAATAATGCATTGTCCAAATGACTGTAAAAAACGTGTAGCAGTAGAAATTGTCAAAGTCAGTGAAGAATGATCCAAAAAGTCTTCTGGGGTTAAAATTTGTGAGCTGTAAATTATTTACAGCACAGATTTAGAAATAATACCTTTTCTATATTTACATAAGTAAGAAATAATGCTAAAATATCTATAAGGGGGAGAAATCAGAGGAGACAACTACTTTCTGCCACATTCTTGACCAAGAGGAAATTGCCTAGTGCCATTTGTGCCCTCTGGGCACAGGGACCTAGGAGCAGGCAGGGGCAGGAACCTTTGGGATTCTGCCTGTGCCGAGAGCTGAAAGCTAGTCACCAAAAGTGCCTACGCACATGAGAGCAGAGGTAAGACCAACTTTTCTGCTCCAAGCGACCTGCCTGGTAAACTCAGGATACACAGAGGCAGAAGTCCTCTGGACAGGATACTCCCGGTTTCTGGCTGCACCAAGAACTGAAGTAAACCAGTCCTACAGCTCCCTGCACCCAAATCCCGTGGGGGAGAGAGCTGGACCCTCAGAAGTATCGAAAGAGTTGAAGGAGCTTGCAACCCCATAAAAACAACAATGCCAACCAACCAGAGCTTCCAGGTACTAAACCACTACTGAAAGACTATACATGGATTGATCCTGGGCTCCAACTGCATATGGAGCAGAGAATAGCCTTGTTGGGGCACCAGGGGAAGGAGAAGCCCTTGGTCCTGCCAAGGTAGGACTCCCAGTGCAGGGGAATATGGGGAGCAATAAGGAGGATGTATAGGGGGAATACCTGTATGGGGGAGAGGGAGGGAGGGAATGGGGACTTATGGACAGGAAAACCGGGAAGGGGAATGACGTTTGAAATATAAGTAAAGAAATATATCTAATAAAAATTTGAAAAATAAGTGCGGACACACCTAAGGATAATAGGTATAGAAGAGAGTAAAGACTCCCAACTTAAAGGGCCAGGAAATATCAAGAAAACTTCTCTAACCTAAAGAAAGAGAGGCCCATAAACATACAAGAAGCCAACAGAACCCCAAATAGATTGGACCAGAAAAGAAATTCCTCCTATAACATAATAGTTAAAACACCAAATGCACAAAACAAAGAAAGAATATTAAAAGCAGTAAGGGAAAATGGTCAAGTAACATATAAAGGCAGACCTATAAGAATTACATCAGATTTCTCACCAGAGACTATGAAAGCCAGAAGATCCTGAGCTGGAGACATACAGACCGTTAGAGAACACAAATGCCAGCCCAGGCTACTATATCCATCAAAACCTTCAATTAACATATGGAGAAACCAAGATATTCCATAACAAAAGCAAGTTTACATAATATCATTCTACAAATCCAGCCCTACAAAAAATAATAGATGAGAAACTACAATACAAGGAAGGAAAATATACCCCCGAAAAAGCAAGAAAGTAATCTGCTTACAATGAAACCAAAAGAAGAGAGACACACAAACATAATTCTACCTCTAACAACAAAAATAACAGGAAGCAACAATCATTATTCCTTAATATCTCTTAACATAAATGGACTCAATTCCCCAATAAAAAGGCATATAACAACAGACTGGATGTGTAAAGAGAACCCAGCATTTTCCTGCATAAAGGAAACACACCTCAGAGACAAAGACAGACACTATCTCAGAGTAAAAGGCTGGAAAACAACTTTCTAAGCAAATGGTCTGAAGAAATAAGCTGGAGTAGCCATTCTAATACCGAATAAAATCTACTTTCAACCAAAAGTCATCAAAAAAGATGAGGAAGGACACTTCATATCCATCAAAGGAAAAATCCACCAAGATGAACTCTCAATCCTAAATCTCTATGCTCCAAATGCAAGGCACCTACATTCATAAAAGAAACCTTACTAAAGCTCAAATCACACATTGCACCTCACACAGTAATAGTAGGAGATTTCAACTCCCCAATCTCATCAATGGACAGATCACTGAAACAGAAATTAAACAGAGACATAGAGAAACTAACAGAAGTTATGAACCAAATAGACTTAACAGATATTTATAGAACATTTCATCCTAAAAGGATGTAACTTCTTCTCAGCACCTCATGGTACCTTCTCCAAAATTGACCATATAATCCACCACAAAACAGGCCTCAACAGATCCAAGGAGACTTAAATGATCCCATGCATCCTATCATATCCCCACAGACTAAGGCTGGCTTTCAGCAACAACAAAAATGACAGAAAGCCCAAATATACATGGAAGTTGAACAATGTTCTACTCAATGATAACTTGGTCAAGGAAGAAATAAAAAAAGAAATTAAAGAATTTTTAGAATATAATGAAAATGAAGGTACAATGCACTCAAAGAAATAAAAAAAGAAATTAAAGAATTTTTAGAATATAATGAAAATGAAGGTACAATGCACTCAAACTTATGGAACACAATGAAAGCAGTACTAAGAGGAAAACTCATAGCTCTGAGTGCCTGCAGAAAGAAAGAGAAAGCATATGTCAGCAGCTTGACAGCACACTTAAAAGCTCTAGAACAAAAAGAAGCAAATACACCCAGGAGGAGTAGAAGGCAGGAAATAATTCAACTCAGAGCTGAAATCAACCAAGTAGAAACAAAAATGACTATACAAAAAAAATCAACAACACCTGGAGCTGGTTCTTTGAAAAAATCAACAAGACATTAAAACCCTTAGTCAAATTACCCAGAGGGTACAGAGAGCATATACAAATTAATAAAATCAGAAATGAAAAGGGAGACATAACAACAGAATCTGAGGAAATTAAAAAAAATCATGAGATCCTACTACAAAAGTTTATATTCAAGAAACCTGGAAAATCTGGAGGAAATAGACAATTTTGTAGACAGATGTCAGGTACCAAAGTTAAATCAGGATCAGATAAACCATCTAAACAAACCCATAACTCCTAAAGAAATAGAAGCAGTTATTAAAAGTCTCCCAATCAAAGAAAGCCCAGGACTAGATGGGTTTAGTGCACGATTCTATCAGACCTTCATAGAAGACCTCATACCAATACTGTCCAAACTATTCCACAAAATAAAAACAGAGCACTGACAAATTCCTTCTATGAAGCCACAATTGTACTTATACCTAAACCACACAAAGACTCAACAAAGAAAGAGAATTTCAGACCAATTTCCCTTATGAATCTCAACGCAAAAATACTCAATAAAATTCTCACAAACCAAATCCAAGAACACATCAAAACGATTTATCATGATCAAGTACCCTTCATCCCAGGGCTGCAGGGATGGTTAAATATTTGGAAATCCATCAATGTAATCCACTATATAAACAAACTCAAAGAAAAAAACCACATGATCATTTCATTAGATGTTGAAAGCATTAGACAAAATTCAACGGCCCTTCATGATGAAAGTCCTAGAAATATCAGAAATTCAAGGGCTATATCTAAACATACTAAAATCAATATACAGAAAACCAGTAGCTAGCGTTAAACTAAATGTAGAGAAACTTGAAGCAATCCCAATAAATTTGGGACTAAACAAGGATTTCCACTCTCTCCCTACTTATTCAATATAGCACTTGAAGTCCTAGCCAGAGCAATAAAACCACAAAAAGAGGTCAAATGGATACAAACTTTAAGGGAATAAGTCAAAATATCACTATTTGCAGATGATATGATAGTATATTTAAGTAACCCCAAATGTTCCAACAGAGAACTACTAAGCCTGATAAACAACTTCAGCAAAGTGACTGGGTATAAAATTAACTCAAACAAATCAGTAGCCATCATTTATTGAAAGGATAAACAGGCAAGAAAGAATTTAGGGAAATGAAACTCTTCACAATAGTCCCAAATAATATAAAATACCTCGGTATGACTAACCAAGCAAGTGAAAGATCTGTATGACAAGAACTTCAAGTCTCTGAAGAAATTGAAGATCTCAGAAGATGGAAAGACCACCCATGCTCATGGATCTGCAGGGTTAATACAGTAAAAATGGCCATTTTGCCAAAAGCAATCTACAAATTCAATGCGATCCCCATCAAAATTCCAACTCAATTCTTTATAGAGTTAGAAAGAGCAATTTGCAAATTCATTTAGAATAACAATAAACCCAGGATAGCGAAAACTATACTCATCAATTAAAGACCTTCTGGGGGAATCACCAACCCTGACCTCCAGCAGTATTACAGAGCAATAGTGATACACACTGTATGATATTGGCACAGATACAGACAGGTAGATAAGTGAAATAGCATTGAAGACCCAGATATGAACCCACACACCTATGGTCACTTGATCTTTGACAAAGGAGCTAAAACCATCCAATGGAAAAAGGATAGCATTTTCAATAAACAGTGCTGGTTCAACTGGAGGTACACATGTAGAAGAATGCAGATCCATCCATTCTTATCACCATGTACAAAGTTTGTGTTGAAGTGGATCAAGGACCTCCACATAAAACCAGATACACTCAAACTAATAGAAGAAAAAGTAGGGAAGAGTTTCAATTACTTTGGCACTAGGGAAAATTTCCTGATCAAAACACCAATGGCTTATGCTCTAAGATCAAGAATGGACAAGTAACCTCATAAAACTGCAAAGCTTCTGTTAGGCAAAGGACACTGTCTATTAGGACAAAACGGCAGCTAACAGATTGGGAAAAGGTCTTTACTAATCCTATATCTGATAGAGGGATAATATCCAAAATATACAAAGAACTCAAGAAGTTAGACTCCAGAGAGCCCAATAACCCTATTAAAAATGGGGTACAGAGCTAAACAAAATATTCTCAGCTGAGGATTATCAAATGGCCCAAAAGCACCTAAAGAAATGTTCAACATCCTTAGTCATCAGGGAAATGCAAATCAAAATAACCACCAGTCAGAATGACTAAGATCAAAAACTCAGGTGACTCAACAAGTGATGGCGAGGATGTGGAGAAAGAGGAACACTCCTCCATTGTTGGTGGGATTGCACACTGGTACAATCACTCTGGAAATCAGTCTGGAGGTTCCTCAGAAAATTAGACATTGAATTACCTGAGGACACAGCTATACCTCTCCTGGGCATATACCCAAAAGATGCTCCAACGCATAACAAAGACACGTGCTCCACTATGTTCATAGCGCCTTATTTATAATATCTAGAACCTGGAAAGATCCCAGGTGTCCCCTACAACTACACAATTGAGTACTACTCAGCTATCAAAGACAATGACTTCATGAAATGCATAGGCAAGTGGATTGAACTAGAACATATCATCCTGAGTGAGGTAACCCAATCACAGCAAGACACCCATGGTATGCACTCACTGATAAGTGGATATTAGCCTAAAAGCTCTAATTACCCAAGATACAATCCACAGGCCACATGAAGCTCAAGAAGAAGGATGAGTAAAGTGTGGATGCTTCACTCCTTCTTAAGTGGGGAACAACACAATTCATAGGAGGGGTTAAGGAGGCAAAGTTTGGAGCAGAAACTGAAGGAATGGCCATTCAGAGCCTGCCCCACATGTGTTCCATTTATACACAGCCACTCAAACTAGATAAGATTGATGAAGCTAAGAAGGGTATGGTGACAGGAACCGGATATAGATCTCTCCTGAGAGACATAGCCAGAGCATGTCAAATACAGAGGTGAATGGTAGCAGCAAACCATTGAACTGAGAACGGGGCCATCCTTGGAGGAATTACAGAAATGTTTGAAGGAGCTGAAGTGGCTTTTAACTCCGTAAGAACAACAAAACCAACCAACCAGAGCTCCCAGTGACTCAACCACGACCCAAAGACTACACATGAACTCACCCATGGCTCCAGTTGCATATGTAGCAGAGGATAGCCTTGTTGGGCACCAATGGAAGGAGAAGCCCTTTGTCCTGCCAAGGTTGGATCCCCAGTGTAGGGAAATGTCCGGCGGGGGGGCAGGAAGGGGGGTTTAATGTGGAGGGGAACACCCTTACAGAAGAAAGGATGGGAAAGGGGGCTTACATCTGGGAAACCGGGAAAGAATACAACATTTGAAATGTAAATAAAAAATCCAACAAAAAATATATAGAAGAACCAGGAAATTATAAAGGATTTGAGCTAAATAAAATCTCTAGAAATAAATATATTATGTACAACCTCTTCAACATATTAAAGCAGATTACAGAAAGTAATAAAATATTTTAAACTGGCTAAAGAAATTGAATTTATGCTCAACTCTTTTCACAAAAGAAGATTTGATTCCTAAATGCTTTCATTGGCAAATCCTACAAAAATTTTGAGAAAAAAAATCTATACTAGCCTTAAAAATGATTAGAGATCATTTGTAAACATAAATTTTTTGCAACCTACTTTTTTTTTTTTTTTGGTTCTTTTTTCTTTTCGGAGCTGGGGACCGAACCCAGGGCCTTGCGCTTCCTAGGCAAGCGCTCTACCACTGAGCTAAATCCCCAGCCCCCACAACCTACTTTTAATAATGGTTTAACCTCTCCTCTAGTTTACCACCCAGTTGTGGTAGTGGAAGAGAAAAGCTATTAGGATATGGGGGAAAAGTACCTTTTCATCAGTAATTCTTTGGGGATGAGCTAAATATTCTTGGGTAGTAGTTTAGTCCTGTACCAAATATGAATTAGCAGCCGTAGACCAGTCCAGTACTTGTGTGAGTGGTAGCGTTAGCACAAGTTGAGCTCAACAATGCTATCTATGTATGATGAATCAGTGCATGTGCCTCTTTAGTGAACACTAGTGAGGTGGAGCAAACCAAAGCTCAGTGCTCATCTCCCATTGTCTGTGGGATCATATTATACTCCTTCATCGAGCATCCTTTCACGTGTTTGCTATATCCAAACATTCTTTCACCTGTGTCTGCTTCAGGAAAATAATCTTTCATGTGTTTGCTTTAACAAGACATCCTTTCACCTGTGTGCCCCAGCAAACCATCATTTGACATAACTTTCCAAAGAACTAGAAGTTTCCACTTCATTCGCCATTTTGTGATATGGAATCCAGAAAAGCACATGTAAAGTAAGGAGCCCAATACTGTGATGAGCGTAAACACAGAAATCTACATAATAATATTAGCATATAGAATCAGTAGCATATTAAATTTCTCCAACAAAGTTCAATGTTAATACTGTAGTGCACAGTTGATTTCTCATAAAAGGAAAAATCAATATAATTCATATAACAAATTTTAAGGGGGAAAACATAGATTTATCTAAACAGATACTAAAAAACACTTGACTAAACTCCACATTTCTAATTGTGCTGGATATAAAATAACTTAATTCACTGTTCTTCTCCAAAACAATACAAAAAATCTTGGACAAAACGTTAAAGATTTTTTTTTTTTGTCAATTAGGGAACATGGGTGACACAGAGCAAATGAAAAAAATGAAGCTTATTGCCTAGGTGAGAGAATATTTAATCCATGTTGTTTTCAAAGGGGGAAAAAGCAGGAGAAATCCTATAAAGTCAGTAAGTTGGTGGAATTCTACTGAGGGTGTCCAAGGAATCAGGGCATCTGAGTTGCAGAAGAGCAGACGTAGCTCCATAGAAATGAACTCCGGGTATTTGCAGACGTTCCCCCACTCCTTAGGGAGTACTACTGATTATACATATCCCTCAAGATAAGGGAAGGAACATCCTTTGAAAGTATAAAAAAGGGAAAGAAGAAGAACAGGGAAAGGAAAAGCAATTAAACAAATCGTCCTAGGAAAAAAGTTGTAAGGCCAACTGATTTCCTTAAACTGTTCAACCAAATAATCTGACAGGATTGGTTAGAATCATATCTACAATTTATCCAGGAGTAGGTATAGTCTTATCCACTGGGGAGCAAAACTGAATTTTTAAAGGCTCTTTGGAAAAAAGTTCTAGGAAGTTTTTGCTTTGATAGTGAGTCAAAATTAGCTCCAAAACAAACAAACAAACAAACAAACAAACAAACAAACAAACAAACAAACGTCAAGTACCCCACTGAGCTGCTTTTCCCTAAGAACACAGAAAATCCAGATCCAACACAAATACCCTACCAGGTGTACTCAAGAAGGTACAAGTCCCCATATGTGGTATGACTACAAAATTATCTATTATAACTTCAAAGGCAACAGGACAGCAAGACCCAAAATGGGGAGTGGAAAAAAGCTATAAGTGGCACAGGTAAAAATGATCTAATAAAAACCATATTAAAATATCATAACGTTTTCTATATTTGGAAACTAAGGGAAAGGTGGAAGCATATGAGTCTCCCTTCACACACAATATCACAAATAGGAATTTTAAAGGATAGCAAAATGTCTAACTTTATTTCCCCAAATAGAGGAGAAAAGGATGTAAAACTATATGCATAATAGCTGAATATTTTTCAATTTCAAAGAAAACACTAATGGAAATTAAATTGAACCCAAATACAAGAGACATGAAACATATTTGCATGCTTAAAAAAGACAGAAGTTATCAAAGGCCATTCTAGAAAAAATAAATCAAATACAAATTAAACATTTTAGTGAGCCATGCATGGTGGTTCATGCCTGCAATACCAGTCCTCAAGAGGTTGAAGCAGAAGGTTCATGGATGTGTGGCTGGGCTCGGGATGTATAGCAAGACGTTCTTTGAAGACATAGAAAAGGAAAAAAAATAAGAATCAGAAAAGGAAAAGCAATTAAACAAATCCTCCTAGAAAAAATTGTAAGGTCAACTTATTTCCTTCATCACTTCTGTCAATAATTTCAAGAAGATATCTATCCTAAATGAGCTTTTCACCACACTGAAGAGGAAGGAATATATCTTAATTCATCATCTTTACCAGCAGTACTACAATATCCAAAATACACAAATGCACTGCATTGCAGGACAATTACAAATCAATATGTTTCAAGAAGTCAAGTGTAGAAATTCTGAAAAAAATATTGATGAATTGTTTCCAAGAATGTGTTAGATAGTAAGACACAGTGATAGAACGAATGCAAGATTTGTTCACCACTATGTCTGTCAATCTAAGTCACCATGCTGGCACATGAGAAAAAGAATGTCATCATAGTAGATCCAGAAAGAATTTAACAAAATCTAATATGTAGTGTGTCTTCCTATTATCAAATCAGGAATAGAGGAAAATTTTCTTAACCTGATAGATTGCATTAGTCAGAAAACTACAGTTAACATAGAAATTCAAAGGTTTAAAATGTTAATGCTTTTGTCCTGAGATGAACACTGAATAATGCAAGAAAGTTATCTTTCCCCACTTATATTAATCAGGGTAAACAAAGTAACATCATTAGAAATAGCATCAAAATATTTAATTCTTAGCTATTGGTTAATATAATATGCATGAGATCTAATTAGTAAGAAAGTTTATACTAGTGCTGGAAAAACTGAATAAGTGGAGACGTATTGTTTCTATGAGTCAGAAGGTAGGCTTAGCACTACTAGGGTATCAGCTACCCCAAATTTGTCTATAGATTCACCCTACTCCTCATGAAAATGCCAGTATATTTCTTTGCTTTTGTGGGGAGAGCGAGTTATTTTTAAATCTACACGGAAGTATAAGGAACTTAGATTAGTTGAAATACCTAAAACAAAACAGAAAAAAACTCATCAACGACAATAACCAGAACACCAAAGTTGGATCACTTGAACCAGCTACTTTCCTCACGTTTCATTATGTTCTACCGGGAAAGTGTGCTTTTGGCGTCAAAGGAAACAACGAGATGGCTGTTTGACAGCATCCATGCGACGGTGACAGGGCAAGTGTGCCAGCTTTCAATGAGTGTCACCTCTCCCATGCTTCACAGTTCCTGACACTAGAACTTTCCAAGTTATTTGTGTGTTATTTGAGGTGCGAGTATATGGATGTTCATTAATACTTAGGCGATATATTTTATATCTACGTTTCTTCTTTTGTGTGATTTGCTTAATAGTCCAAACTAAGTTAAATGATATTAAAAATTGGCAAATTTTCATCACTAACAATACTACTGTTTGGTGAATGTCTAAAAATTTGAGAACAAAATCATAAAACTTAGGGGTTTTCATTGAATATGCTTTACAGATATTGATGGATTTTCTCTATTCCATTGTCAAAAGAAATAAAGAGAATTGAAATTGATGATATTTATGGGGATATTTTACACAGAAAACGTGATTGTGTAGATCCTGCATCAGAATGCTGCAAAGTGAATACATACTCACATCTTAAATTAGAAACATCTCTTAAGCATATGTGTTACCTCTTACTGTTTCTTGCTTTAACGAGGACTTAAATCATCTGGACTTCTATCTCGATCCCATTGGCAAGAGGGCTTATGCTGTATTTCAATTAAGACAGCAAGCAAATTCCTGAGTAAATATTGCGTGAATGTTTGGATTTTCATTTAAGTAAAAGCTCAGAAGCTCTTGGGAGAACTTCAAGTCTCCATGGCACCCAGGTATTCATTTTCAGCTCTGAGTACAACAGGAAACCTGTCACGGGTTTTGGCTGAGGTAAGGCCATTCAGAGGACAGGGTAAATTTAGAGGTAATTGCATATTTTTATGTAAGATTTCACACGAAGATGTTGCATTCCAATAATGAGATGTGGTATTCCTTAAGTTTTACTTAGCAAGCGCCTTTTCTTTTTCTTGCCTTAGAATCATTCACATTGCTTCTTATTTTCTTCTCTCGTGACAGGTGACTAGTAGGAGAGTGGATGAAGGAAAGATAGATGAGAGAGAGAGAGAGAGAGAGAGAGAGAGAGAGAGAGAGAGAGAGAGAGAGAGGAGAAAAGAGAGGAGAGCAAGCAGTCTAATAGATAAAAAGGGTAGAAAAAAGGAAGGAACAAAAGCCAGAAAAAATAGTTTCATGGTGGGAATAGAGGATTCTAGTAATTTTTTCCAGTCAGCACATTCCTTGCATTACCTGAAACTTTGGCGTGTAATATTTAATCTGTACCACGCCATGAACAGGCTCTATCATATCACTTTGGAAACAAATGAAAAGTGCCCCCTCCCTCAAAAGGAAATTTGCTTGTTTCAGGATGATGAGTTTGGTTTGAAACCACATTTGCTTATCTTGCCCACTGTATTGGGCTACCAGTGTACTTCAGAAACAATGTATCAGAAGACAACCCGTTTAGTTAAACAAGCTACTCGGTGTCAGGGAAGAAGAGCACACAACACAAAATAAGCCGTCATTACCCATAGCTTTTGTTTCCCTTCATTACCTCTCCTCATGTGCTCTGAGAGATTCAATTTGGTTAATGTGCTTTGCAAGGCCCATAATCAGGCAGGCAGAAAAAAGCCCCAGGTTTACTTTCACTTCTAGAGTTTTCAGGCTATGCAGGTGGGTTACCTCTGATCTCTCAAAGGGCTCAACGCCAACCTTATTCACAGAAGCTAGGTCCAAATCAGCATGTTCTAATCTTTTGGAGGTAAGGAATTCTTTGAGATTCTAGGTGGTGTTAGAGGTTCTCTTTCCAGGATTATGCATATGCTGCGTGCAAAGTTGTGGAGCAAGTGGGGATTGTCAGAGACTTCTTTGAATCTCAAGGCTTGAATCTGAGATGGAAATCTTAAAATCTAGACCTGGAACTGAATAGAGGAAGAGAGAAATCTCAGACAGGCTTTTCACACAGCAAAGAATCCCGGCTCTGCTAGGACTTGAAATCCTGAGTCTTTTTTTTTTCAATACAAAGTTAGACATGATTATCTCATCTTCCATCGTATGATACATTCCTAGGGGAAATGCTCAACTGTCCTACTTAAATCCCTTCCTAGACTCACATGTACTAATCGATTCCTATTAAAAAACATGATAAACCCATCTTAGTATCAAAGTCTTTGCTTCAGTTCCTACTCACTGGTGTTTGAGCGGAAATACGATATGGATATTTGGATGATGAAGCTCACTGAGTTTCAAAATACATCACTAGCTAGTCACTGATTACATTAAATCTTTATTTAAAAAAATAACTAGTATACCATTTTAGACAACAAGTTAGTGGGTTGGGGATTTAGCTCAGTGGTAGAGCGCTTGCCTAGCAAGCACACGGTGCTGGGTTCGGTCCTCAGCTCCAAAAAAAAAAAAAAAAAAAAAAAAAAAACCAGAAAACAAGTTAGAAAGCAGGCTAACAAACAAACAAACCCCCAAACAAACCAGAATTAAAAAAAGTAAAATAAAATTGATGTACTTCACTCCAAGTGTGAAGAGGCCTTGTACTTGTTCATAGTTCATGGTGTATGCTTTTAGTACTTTTGTCTGCACCATGAAGGGCTTGTTAGATCTCTTTATAGGGGGTTTTTAGTAGCTAAAACATGTGTCTAAATAGAAACCTCATTCAGAAGGCCCATATGTAAAAACAGAAGTAGGGATGCTATGACGTGAAGTGGAGAAAGTATGGCAAAAGTCCTTGAGCACTATCCCAGTGATGGATAGAGCATAATTTTTTAGTTTATTTGCATGCTGATGGACAGTTGAATTATTTCTAGTATTTACAAATATTCATGTTTAAGTCTTTGAAAGAAAACATGTTTCTAATTTTCTTGCATAAATACCCAGGGATAGAATAACTAAGTCCTGTTGCATTTGTGTTTGTTTCAACATTTTAATAAACTGTGAAATTATTTTCTAAAGTGAAAGAGATTCTTTACATTTACAAGATGACTGTATGAGAGCTCCAGTCATTTTATATCCTTGCTAACATGAAAGTTAACCCATTGAATATTAGTCCTTCCAGAAGTTATGGTTTTGATTCACACTTAACTAAGGATTAAGGATAAAGAATAAACTTTTCATATGTTTATTGGTGATCTGTATATTTTCTTTGCTGTAATGCCTATTCAATATCCATTATTTTCTGTTTATTTACAATTTCTTTCTTTCTTTTCTTTCTCTCTTTCTTTCTTTCTTTCTTTCTTTCTTTCTTTCTTTCTTTCTTTCTTTTGTTTGTGTGTGTTAGAGAGAGAAAGAGAGAGAAAGAGACAGAGAGACAGAGAGACAGAGAGACAGAGGCAGAGACAGACAGAGATAGAGGGAGAGGGAGAGGGAGGGAGGGATGGGAGAAAGAGATGTGCTATGGTGTGTGTGTGTGTGTGTGTGTGTGTGTGTGTGTGTGTGTGTGGGTTAGAGGATAACATGTAGAAATCAATTTCTTCCTTCCATCCCGTGGGTACAGGGATTAAATCTAGGCCATCAGGCTTGGCAGAAAGTGTTCCCAGCTATCAAGAACCACCCTCTTATTGTGTGTTCTTGATTAGGGAAACATGTCATAATGCTTGGATGTGGAGATGAGATGACCTCTCATCTTTATCTGGGGGTCCTAGGGACTGAATCCAAGCTTGTGCAGCAAGTGCAGTTAACTGTGCTCCTGCCCAGGCTTGGGTTTTGACAGTCTTCGGGAGCCTGTACTGAAAATGTTTGTCATGACATAGCTAGAGATGTCTTTAAGTTGCCATTTGTTCCCCCCTAGGGCCTATGACAGCCCTTCCCTTTGTATTCCAGGCCTGACCTTTAGTGGTGGGCACATAATCAGGAAGATCAAGGGCCCTGAACTACCTCTGTCAACGGGTGTTGCACCCACTTCATGGAGTTCTGTGAAGGGTTAGGGGAGTGAGTACGACCTCTGTTCTGAGATAGCTCTCCTGTTCTGCCCTCTGTCTTTTATCAGTTACTGCTGTAGGCCTTACCCCTCATCCAAAGAGTTGGCTGAGGAAGTCAGGATATAAAGTGAGACTACTAGATGCCACTTCAGTACAATCAGTCAGGGGAAGCCAGCTCTGGTTTCCATGGCAACAAAATTCCACCCATCCCCTAAGAAACATGAAGAAAATTTCCTGAGCAAATCACCAATGGCTTACGCTCTAAGATTAAGAACTGACAAATGGGACCTCACAAAACTGCAAAGATTCTCTAAGGCACTGTCATTAGCACAAAACAGCAACCAACAGATTGGGAAAAGAGCTTTATCAATCCTACATCTTTTAGAGAGCTAATATCCAAAATATACAAAGAACTCAAGAAGTTAGACTCCAGAGAGCCCAATAACCCTATTAAAAATGGGGTATAGAGCTAAACAAAATATTCTCAGCTGAGGATTATCAAATGGCCCAAAAGCACCTAAAGAAATGTTCAACATCCTTAGTCATCAGGGAAATGCAAATCAAAATAACCCTGAGATCCCACCTCACACCAGTCAGAATGACTAAGATCAAAAACTCAGGTGACAACAAGTGATGGCGAGGATGTGGAGAAAGAGGAACACTCCTCCATTGTTGGTGGGATTGCAGACTGGTAAAACCATTCTGGAAATCAGTCTGGAGGTTCCTCAGAAAATTGGACATTGAACTGCCTGAGGATCCAGCTATACCTCTCTTGGGCATATACCCAAAAGATGCCTCAACATATAAAAGAGACACGTGCTCCACTATGTTCATCGCAGCCTTATTTATAATAGCCAGAAACTGGAAAGAACCCAGATGCCCTTCAACAGAGGAATGGATACAGAAAATGTGGTACATCTACACAATGGAATATTACTCAGCTATCAAAAACAACGAGTTTATGAAATTCGTAGGCAAATGGTTGGAACTGGAAAATATCATCCTGAGTGAGCTAACCCAATCACAGAAAGACATACAAACGAAACTCAAGACGGATGATCAAAATGTGAATGCTTCACATTTGGCCCATACATATACAGCCACCCTATTAGACAAGAAGTGCAGACCGACAGGAGCCACATGTGGGGCAGGCTCTGAATGGGTGTTCCTTCAGTCTCTGTTTTAATCTTTGCCTCTCCCTTCCCTGCCAAGGGTATTCTTTTTCCTCATTTAAAGAAGGAGTGAAGCATTCACATTTTGATCATCCGTCTTGAGTTTCGTTTGTTCTAGGGATCTAGGGTAATTCAAGCATTTGGGCTAATAGCCACTTATCAATGAGTGCATACCATGTATGTCTTTCTGTGATTGGGTTAGCTCACTCAGGATGATATTTTCCAGTTCCAACCATGTGCCTACAAATTTCATAAAGCCGTTGTTTTTGATAGCTGAGTAATATTCCATTGTGTAGATGTACCATATTTTCTGTATCCATTCTTCTGTTGAAGGGCATCTGGGTTCTTTCCATTTTCTGGCTATTATAAATAAGGCTGCGATGAACATAGTGGAGCAAGTGTCTCTTTTATATGTTGAGGCATCTTTTGGGTATATGCCAAAGAGAGGTATAGCTGGATCCTCAGGCAGTTCAATGTCCAATTTTCTGAGGAACCTCCAGACTGATTTCCAGAATGGTTTTACCAGTCTGCAATCCCACCAACAATGGAGGAGTGTTCCTCTTTCTCCACATCCTCGCCAGCATCTGCTGTCACCTGAGTTTTTGATCTTAGCCATTCTCACTGGTGTGAGGTGAAATCTCAGGGTTGTTTTGATTTGCATTTCCCTTATGACTAAAGATGTTGAACATTTCTTTAGGTGTTTTTCAGCCATTCGGCATTCTTCAGCTGTGAATTCTTTGTTTAGCTCTGAACCCCATTTTTTAATAGGGTTATTTGTCTCCCTGCAGTCTAACTTCGTGAGTTCTTTGTATATTTTGGATATAAGGCCTCTATCTGTTGTAGGATTGGTAAAGATCTTTTCCCAATCTGTTGGTTGCCGATTTGTCCTAACCACAGTGTCCTTTGCCTTACAGAAGCTTTGCAGTTTTATGAGATCCCATTTGTCGATTCTTGATCTTAGAGCATAAGCCATTGGTGTTTTGTTCAGGAAATTTTTTCCAGTGCCCATGTGTTCCAGATGCTTCCCTAGTTTTTCTTCTATTAGTTTGAGTGTATCAGGTTTGATGTGGAGGTCCTTGATCCACTTGGACTTAAGCTTTGTACAGGGTGATAAGCATGGATCGATCTGCATTCTTCTACATGTTGCCCTCCAGTTGAACCAGCACCATTTGCTGAAAATGCTATCTTTTTTCCATTGGATGGTTTTGGCTCCTTTGTCAAAAATCAAGTGACCATAGGTGTGTGGGTTCATTTCTGGGTCTTCAATTCTATTCCATTGGTCTATCTGTCTGTCTCTGTACCAATACCATGCAGTTTTTATCACTATTGCTCTGTAATACTGCTTGAGTTCAGGGATAGTGATTCCCCCTGAAGTCCTTTTATTGTTGAGGATAGCTTTAGCTATCCTGGGTTTTTTGTTATTCCAGATGAATTTGCAAATTGTTCTGTCTAACTCTTTGAAGAATTGGATTGGTATTTTGATGGGGATTGCATTGAATCTGTAGATCGCTTTTGGTAAAATGGCCATTTTTACTATATTAATCCTGCCAATCCATGAGCATGGGAGATCTTTCCATCTTCTGAGGTCTTCTTCAATTTCCTTCTTCAGTGTCTTGAAGTTCTTATTGTACAGATCTTTTACTTGCTTGGTTAAAGTCACACCGAGGTACTTTATATTATTTGGGTCTATTATGAAGGGTGTCGTTTCCCTAATTTCTTTCTCGGCTTGTTTCTCTTTTGTGTAGAGGAAGGCTACTGATTTATTTGAGTTAATTTTATACCCAGCCACTTTGCTGAAGTTGTTTATCAGCTTTAGTAGTTCTCTGGTGGAACTTTTGGGATCGCTTAAATATACTATCATATCATCTGCAAATAGTGATATTTTGACTTCTTTTCCGATCTGTATCCCCTTGACCTCCTTTTGTTGTCTGATTGCTCTGGCTAGAACTTCAAGAACTATATTGAATAAGTAGGGAGAGAGTGGGCAGCCTTGTCTAGTCCCTGATTTTAGTGGGATTGCTTCAAGTTTCTCTCCATTTAGTTTAATGTTAGCAACTGGTTTGCTGTATATGGCTTTTACTATGTGTAGGTATGGGCCTTGAATTCCTATTCTTTCCAGGACTTTTATCATGAAGGGGTGTTGAATTTTGTCAAATGCTTTCTCCGCATCTAATGAAATGATCATGTGGTTTTGTTCTTTCAGTTTGTTTATATAATGGATCATGTTAATGGTTTTCCGTATATTAAACCATCCCTTCATGCCTGGGATGAAGCCTACTTGATCATCGTGGATGATTGTTTTGATGTGCTCTTGGATTCGGTTTGCCAGAATTTTATTGAGTATTTTTGCGTCGATATTCATAAGGGAAATTGGTCTGAAGTTATCTTTCTTTGTTGTTTCTTTGTGTGGTTTAGGTATAAGAGTAATTGGGGCTTCATGGAAGGAATTCGGTAGTGCTCCATCTGTTTCAATTTTGTGGAATAGTTTGGATAATATTGGTATGAGGTCTTCTATGAAGGTCTGATAGAATTCTGCACTAAACCCGTCTGGACCTGGGCTCTTTTTGGTTGGGAGACCTTTAATGACTGCTTCTATTTCTTTAGGAGTTATGGGGTTGTTTAACTGGTTTATCTGTTCCTGATTTAACTTCGGTACCTGGTATCTGTCTAGGAAATTGTCCATTTCCTGCAGATTTTCAAGTTTTGTTGAATATAGGCTTTTATAGTAAGATCTGATGATTTTTTGAATTTCCTCTGAATCTGTAGTTATGTCTCCCTTTTCATTTCTGATTTTGTTAATTTGGACACACTCTCTGTGTCCTCTCGTTAGTCTGGCTAAGGGTTTATCTATCTTGTTGATTTTCTCAGAGAACCAACTTTTGGTTCTGTTGATTCTTTCTATGGTCCTTTTTGTTTCTACTTGGTTTATTTCAGCTCTGAGTTTGATTATTTCCTGCCTTCTACTCCTCCTGGGTGTATTTGCTTCTTTTTGTTCTAGAGCTTTTAGGTGTGCTGTCAAGCTGCTGACATATGCTCTTTCCTGTTTCTTTCTGCAGGCACTCAGCGCTATGAATTTTCCTCTTAGCACAGCTTTCATTGTGTCCCATAAGTTTGGGTATGTTGTACCTTCGTTTTCATTAAATTCTAAAAAGTTTTTAATTTCTTTCTTTATTTCTTCCTTGACCAGGTTATCATTGAGTACAGCATTGTTCAATTTCCACGTATATGTGGGCATTCTTCCCTTATTGTTATTGAAGACCAGTTTTAGGCCGTGGTGGTCCGATAGCACGCATGGGATGATTTCTATCTTTCTGTACCTGTTGAGGCCCGTTTTTTGACCAATTATATGGTCAATTTTGGAGAAAGTACCATGAGGAGCTGAGAAGAAGGTATATCCTTTTGCTTTAGGATAGAATGTTCTATAAATATCCGTTAAGTCCATTTGGCTCATGACTTCTCTTAGTCTGTCTACGTCTCTGTTTAATTTTTGTTTCCATGATCTGTCCATTGATGAGAGTGGGGTGTTGAAATCTCCCACTATTATTGTGTGAGGTGCAATGTGTGTTTTGAGCTTTAGTAAGGTTTCTTTTATGTATGTAGGTGCCCTTGTATTTGGGGCATAGATATTTAGGATTGAGAGTTCATCTTGGTGGATTTTTCCTTTGATGAATATGAAGTGTCCTTCCTTATCTTTTTTGATGACTTTTAATTGAAAATTGATTTCATTTGATATTAGAACGGCTACTCCAGCTTGCTTCTTCTGACCGTTTGCTTGGAAAGTTGTTTTCCAGCCTTTCACTCTGAGGTAGTGTCTGTCTTTGTCTCTGAGGTGTGTTTCCTGTAGGCAGCAGAATGCAGGGTCCTCGTTGCGTATCCAGTTTGTTAATCTATGTCTTTTTATTGGGGAGTTGAGGCCATTGATGTTGAGAGATATTAAGGAATAGTGATTATTGCTTCCCGTTATATTCATATTTGGATGTGAGTTTATGTTTGTGTGCTTTTCTTCTCTTTGTTTTGTTGCCAAGACGATTAGTTTCTTGCTTCTTCTAGGGTATAGCTTGCCTCCTTATGTTGGGCTTTACCATTTATTATCCTTTGTAGTGCTGGATTTGTAGAAAGATATTGTGTAAATTTGGTTTTGTCATGGAATATCTTGTTTTCTCCAAGAGTTTTGGAGTTTGAGAGTTTTGCAGGATACAGTAACCTGGGCTGGCATTTGTGTTCTCTTAGGGTCTGTATGACATCTGTCCAGGATCTTCTGGCCTTCATAGTTTCTGGCGAAAAGTCTGGTGTGATTCTGATAGGTCTGCCTTTATATGTTACTTGACCTTTTTCCCTTACTGCTTTTAATATTCTTTCTTTATTTTGTGCGTTTGGTGTTTTGACTATTATGTGACGGGAGGTGTTTCTTTTCTGGTCCAATCTATTTGGAGTTCTGTAGGCTTCTTGTATGCCTATGGGTATCTCTTTTTTTATGTTAGGGAAGTTTTCTTCTATGATTTTGTTGAAGATATTTACTGGTCCTTTGAGCTGGGAGTCTTCACTCTCTTCTATACCTATTATCCTTAGGTTTGATCTTCTCATTGAGTCCTGGATTTCCTGTATGTTTTGGACCAATAGCTTTTTCTGCTTTACATTATCTTTGACAGTTGATTCAATGATTTCTATGGAATCTTCTGCTCCCAAGATTCTCTCTTCCATCTCTTGTATTCTGTTGGTGAAGCTTGTATCTACAGCTCCTTGTCTCTTCTTTTGATTTTCTATATCCAGGGTTGTTTCCATGTGTTCTTTCTTGATTGCTTCTATTTCCATTTTTAATTCCTTCAACTGTTTGATTGTGTTTTCCTGGAATTCTTTCAGGGATTTTTGTGTCTCCTCTCTATGTGTTTCTACTTGTTTATTTATGTTTTCCTGGAATTCTTTCAGGCATTTTTGCGATTCCTCTCTGTAGGCTTCTACTTGTTCTCTAAGGGAGTTCTTCACGTCTTTCTTGAAGTCCTCCAGCATCATGATCAAATATGATTTTGAAACTAGATCTTGCTTTTCTGGTGCGTTTGGATATTCCATGTTTATTTTGGTGGGAGAATTGGGCTACGATGATGCCATGTAGTCTTGGTTTCTGTTGCTTGGTTTCCTGTGCTTGCCTCTCGCCATCAGATTATCTCTAGTGTTACTTTGTTCTGCTATTTCTGACAGTGGCTAGACTGTCCTAGAAGCCTGCATTTCAGGAGTGCTGTAGACCTGTTTTCCTGTTTTCTTTCATCCAGTTATGGGGACAGAGTGTTCTGCTTTCGGGCGTGTAGGTTTTCCCTCTACAGGTCTTCAGCTGTTCCTGTGGGCCTGTGTCTTGAGTTCACCAGGCAGGTCACTTGCAGCAGAAAAGTTGGTCTTACCTGTGGTCCTGAGGCTCAAGTTTGCTTGCGGGGTGCTGCCCACGAGCTCTCTGTGGCGGCAGCAACCAGGAAGATACGCGCTGCCCTTTCCGGGAGCTTCCGTGCACTAGGGTTCCAGATGGCGTTTGGTGTTTTCCTCTGGCGTCCGAGATGTGTGTGCAGAGTGAAGTCTATTCTGGTTTCCCAGGCGTGTCTGCCTCTCTGAAGGTTTAGCTCTCCCTCCCACGGGATTTGGGTGCAGAGAACTGTTTATCCGGTCTGTTTCCTTCAGGTTCCGGCGGTGTCTCAGGCGCAGGGGTCCTGCCGCTCCTGGGCCCTCCCCTCTGTATGACTGGTTTTAAGAACACTGTCTATTGTTAATCTTATGTTTCCGACTCAATTTTCTGTTGAATCAGCAGTATGGAGTCAATTGGACATGCATGTGTAGGTGTATTTCTTGGATCTATATTGCGTCCCATTGATCAATTCTTGAATTAATGGCATATACTGTTTTAATCATTTAGCCTTGCAAACTATCCTCAGTTTCTTATAATTATCACAGTTCATATGGGTAGCCTCCTTCTCCAACAACTTTATTCCTAAGGAATTTGTTCTTTTTAATGGGATTATTTTCCTTATTTCCTTTGTGGATATTGGTTTTGTGTTTTGTTATTGTGTAGAAACACAACTATTTTTGTATGTTGGTGATATTGTTTTCTGCAGCTTCGCTGAATTTATTAGACACAATTATTTTGTAACACATTTAGGCCTGTGTTGCATAAAATCGTGTCACCGGCATACAGAGATAATTGGTTTTTTTTCTTTTTATGTTTTTTTCTCACATATACAGTTCATTGATGTTTAACAACGGGGATGAGAATATAAAGGGAAAAAAGCTCTTCATTTCAACAAATGTGTTTAGAAAACTGGATATTCACACTCAGAGGAACGAACTAGATTTAAGCAAAAAGGTCAACTAAAGTGAATTAAAGACTTAAAATTAGACTTAAGGCTGTTCAATTCCTAGAAAAATATATAGGAAATAGTTTGCTATTGACCTTGTGGGTGATTTGTTGGCCATGATACTAAAAACAGAGCCACAAAAGGAAAAATAGACAAATGGAATTCCATCAGGACATAAAGCAGCCCAGAATTAAACAACAAACAATAAAGATGTAGCCTACAAAATGGAAAATGTTAGCAAAGCAAACAGCCAATAAAAATAAGAGTAATTCATAGAATTCAGTAACAAGAAGAAGCACAAATGAGTAGAGCTTTACACCAATGGCAGAGAGCTTGCATGGAATTCAGAAGGACCTAGCTTGGATTCCTAGCGCTACCAAAAAATATTCAAAAGTATCAAAGAGGCATGCTTCTAAAAACTACATGTAGGTGATTAGCATGGGATAAATGTCATTAATCATTCAGTAAGTACCAATCAGTACTGCAATGAAACAATTTCCTCATGCCTGCTGTCTCAATTAAGATTTCTATTGCTGTGATAAAGCACCATGACCAAAGCAACTGAAGGAGAAAAGGGTTTATTTGTTTGACTTACACTTCCACAGCACTGTTCATCATCAAAGGAAATCAGGACAGGAACTCAAGCAAGGTAGGAACCTGGAGGCAGAAACTGATGCAGAGGTCTTGGAGGGGTGCTGCTTACTGGCTTGGCTTGCTTCCCGTCTTGGACAGTCTGCTTTCATTTAGAATCCAGAACCACCTGTCCAGGGATGGCTCCACCCACAATGGGCTGGGTACTCCTCCACTAATCACTAAGAAAATGCCCTATAGGCCTGCTTATAGCCTGAACTTGTTGAGGTCATTTCTCAGTTAAGACCCCTTCCTTTCCAGTGACTCCAGCTTATGTCCAGTTTACATAAAACTACCCAGCATGATTGCTAAAATGGCTAGTACGACAAAAGGCGATATCAAGCATTAGCAAGGCTGTGGCTATAGGCAAGGCTTGTACACTGCTGCTGGGAATGTGAATTGATACAGGCACTATGGACGACAGCATGAAGATTCTTCAAAAAAAATGACCATTGAGAGGACTCACTGAGTAAAGCCACTTACTGAACAGCTGAATGAATGAATTTGGAGTAAAGCCACTCCTGAGTAGCTTAATTTGATTTCTGGAACTCATATGGTGGATGGAGCGATCCACACACATGCACCCTCTTCCCCAGATATGCAAATGAATATAATAAAACATAAAATAAAATTAAAAATAGAGTGATCATGTGATTCAGAGATATGTTCTGGAAAGTTCATTTAGACTATTTTGCCTTTGTGTAAGCAACTAAGTGTGTTTTTATAAATCCACGTGCATATATCTAGTCTTTTTTTTTTTTGGTTGTTTTTTTTTTGGGGGAGCTGGGGACCGAACCCAGAGCCTTGCACTTCCTAGGCAAGCGCTCTACCACTGAGCTAAATCCCCAACCCATATATCTAGTCTTTATGATGAAATAGGCACTGTAGTACAGTTGATTGCTCCTGGAGTTGTGATAAACTAAGCAACTCAAGCTCAGATCATGCACAAGAGAAAAGGATGCAATTAAGAGATGTGAATTTTGTGGCCCAATGTAATGCACTGTCTTATACTAAAGTGTTTTCAATAAGGAAATAGGGTAAAAGCAATGACAAAGGCATAGATCAATAAACATGGAAAATAAATGTCATTTTTATTATTCACCAGTGTCATGTATTATAGCAAATTTGATAATGGTATACTTTTATATGAGTGGTAACAGGTTTGCTTATAGCAAACATGTGAGTATTGCATTGTGCTGCAACATAAAGATAGCTAAGATGTTATTAGGTAATAGAAAATTTTATGTCCATTACTGTCTTACAGCTTTATCTTTATATTTGTAGTCCATCATTGGCAAGGCCATCAATGTGTGACATGAAACTATAATCCAGGGAAGTGAAACCAGGACTTTGATGTGATTCACTCGTGGAAACATTTTTCATATTATCCAAAATATGTCAGCAATCTACACATCTACTGATGGATGGAAAATAAAAGTGGGGCATATATAGACAGTGGAGTATTCGTCTTTAAAACAGGAAAACGCTGTGCCATGTGTTACAACATGGATGTACGTGAAACAATGAAGACATGAGAGACATCCTATATGATGCTACTTATTAGAGTAGCTAGCTTCACAAAAGCAGAGATTAAAATTTGTGTCCCAGGAACAGGATGAGGAGAAAGTAGGGATTTATTAGTATAAAGGTTCAATTATGCAAACTGAGTGAGTCCTAAAGATGAACTCTACAGTGTAGTGCCTATAGCTAACAATGGTATATTATATATTCCAATATTTTCTAACATAGGAGCTCTTACGTTAAATGTAATTATGACAAGATAGGAGTAAAGCTATAGAGGGCAGGAAGAAACTTTTAGAGGTGAGCATTTTTATGGAATTGATTTTATTGTGGTTTCTTGAGTATACATTCATCTTCAAACTCATAAATTTGTCTACATTACCTAGATGCAGCATTTTATATGCAATGTTACCTCCATAACGAGCTTTTTAAAATCTTGAAAATTTGGAACTTATCTCCTGGCTTTATTATTCTTTTCAAACTGTTTTTGGCTGTTCTAGATCATTTGCATTTGCAGCTGAATTTTAGAATCACTTTGCCAAATTTTAGAATTGGCATTGTCTACAACAAATCTTGCATGGAGATTTTGCATTAAAAAAAATCATTTTAGAGCTATAGATGAGTTGAAAAATAGTATATCATTTTTCCCATCTACACTATTTTAGGTTCTTCTAATTCTCCTAACTCGCACCCCTCTCCTTATATAATACATAATAAGCAAGTGACGTATCATGAGTGGTATTGAACTTGATCACTTGATTCAGGTATTATTAGCAGGATTTGATTTCTTCCCAGTAAAGTTAGTATTTTTCTGTGCTCATGGTTTATTCTTTAAGATAGAAACAACCGAGTTCAGTTTAAAAGGAGATGAATTAATTTACCCCAGTATCCAGGAAGGAGGGTTGTTTAAAAAAAGCACTTGGGTATATATTAAAGCCACCACAGTAATTAATATAATTTTGGAAAACAGCTTTAAAGGCTATGTAACTATCCTATTTCTTTTTAAGGTTGTGTGCACTAGCATTAGCATTTATCAGTGTATTTTGCTGTTAGCAGCTGTTACTATGGTGCTTTAATAGCTGTTTTCTCTTTACTTATTTAGTTCGCATTTATTAATTAGAATTATTGACTAAGGAGGAGTTGTTTATTGAGGCATTTATTTAAGGATGAGTATTCTCAGATATTTATTTTCTTCACTGGCTTATAATTCAACAATATTAATATTTTAGAAAATATTTTTATTATCTAAAGCAATTTTAAAATTTAATTATATTTTGATTATATTCTTCCCCTCCCCAAGTCCTTCTCGATTCTCTTCTTCTCCCTGTTCTCCCAATGATAAGATCTTTCCCCTGAAAAAACAACCAAACCCCAGTACAACATCCCCCCCTCACACAAACCAAGAAAGCAAAATAAAATCACACCCCAAGAAGACAAACAAAGTGTAAACAAATAAAGCACACACAATTTCTCTCCTGAAAATGAGGCCTGTCCAGGAAATAGTTGATATACCCAGTGTCACTCGATTGAAGAACACTGATTTTCCCTCATCCAGAAGGAATACATGACAGTTCAGTTGTTAACCTTTATCCTAGTTGCTAGTTTTTCTTTCATTCATTCATTCATTCATTCATTCATTCATTCATTCATTCATTCACTCATTCATCCATCCACTCTTTAAAAATTTAACAAAATAAAATACAACAAAATCAAACAAAACTATCACATCGAAGTTGGACAAGACAAACAGAAGGAAAAGAGTCCAAGGCACAACAATCAGAAATCCATTCATCCACACCCGCAGAAGTCGCATAAAAAACCCTAAACTGGAAGCTATAATAGATATACATTAAGGACCTGGTGCAGACCCATGCAGGCCCTGCGCATGCTGCTTCAGCCTCTCTGAGTTCATATGAGCTTTACTCACTTTGATCCAGAGGGTCTTGTTTTCTTGGTGTTCTTTTTTCTGTCTGCCTCTCTCTCTCTTTTATTTTGGATCATTATCATCACCTTTATTATATCATTTCAGATTCAAATATTTTGCTTGTGCTAAGTGTATATTTTGCTTTTTACAAGAACAAATGGGAATGAAGTAGTAAAATTTGTTTTGGTAGTTATAATCATCAAAATTCTTATTTCATTGCTGTCTGGAACATAATAAGACATATTTCTGCAATTTCACAACTATCTAAACATTGTTTAATAATTTAATACTGAAAAAATAGTGTTTTAGAAGAAAAATGCACATTTTCCCTAAAAAGTAAAGACCCATTGGCATTTGGAATATTTAATGTTTCAGTTCTTTCTATGATGTTGTTTAGATTGAACACTCTTCATTTTCACATATAGAAGCGAATAGGTAATACAAAATCCCCGACGTTTTCTACCGTAAAAAGCAGTTTCCAATTTTACCCATTTATATAGGTTTATGACTTCATATTTTTTGTAGCCTTATACATTTTTTATTGGATATTTATTTTTATTTGCATTTCAAATGTTATTCCCTTTCCGGTTTCCTGGACATAAGCCCCCTATCTCAGTCCCTCCCCTTCTTCTATAAGGGTGTTCCCCTCCTCATCCACCACCCCTTTCCGCCCCACCGACATTCCCCTACACTGGGGGTCCAACCTTGACAGGACCAAGTGTTTCTCCTTCCATTGGTGCCCAACAAGGCCATCCTTTGCTTCATATGCAGTTGGAGCCATGGGTTAGTCCATGTATAGTCTTTGGGTAGTGGTTTAGTCCCTGGGAGCTCTGGTTGTTGGCATTTTTGTTCTTTTGGGGTGGCAAGCACCTTCAGCTCTTTCAATTCTTTCTCTAACTCCTCCAACGGGGGTCCCAGTCTCAGTTCAGTGGTTTGCTGCTAGCATTCACCTCTGTATTTGACATGCTTTGGCTGTGTCTCTCAAGAGATATCTGTATCCGGTTCCTGTCAGCATGCCCTTCTTAGCTTCATCAATCTTACCTAGTTTTGGACCACATGTGGGGCAGGCTCTGAATGGCCGTTCTCTGCTCCAAACTTTGCCACCACATCCCCTCCTATGAATATTTTTGTTTCCCCTTCTAAGAAGGAGTGAAGCATTCTTTGGTCATACTTCTTTTTGAGCTTCATGTGGTCTGTGGATTGTATCTTGGGTAATTCGAGCTTTTGGGCTAATATCCACTTATCAGTGAGTGCATACTATGTGTGTTTTTCTGTGATTAGGTTACCTCACTCAGGATGATATTTTCTAGTTCAATCCGCTTGCCTATGAATTTCATGAAGTCATTGATTTTGATAGCTAAGTAATACTCCATTGTGTAGATGTACAACATTTTCTGTATCAATTCCTCTGTTGAAGGGCATCTGTGTTCTTTCCAGTTTCTGGCTATTATAAATAAGGTTGCTATGTATGTAGTGGAGCATGTGTCTTTGTTGTATGTTGAGACATCTTTTGGGAATATGCCCAGAAGAGGTATAGCAGGGTCCCCAGGTAGTTCAATGTCCAATTTTCTGAAGGAACTGCAGACTGATTTCCAGAGTAGTTGTACCAGTCTGCCATCCCACCAACAATGGAGGTGTGTTCCTCTTTCTCCACATCCTCGCCATCATCTGTTGTCACCTGAGTTTTTGATCTTAGCTATTCTCTCTGGTGTGAGTTGGAATCTCAGGGTTGTTTTGATTTGCATTTCCCTGATGACGAAAGATGTTGAGAATTTAATTATGTACTTCTCAGCCATTCGATATTCCTCAGCTGAGAATTCTTTGTTTACCTCTATGACCCATTTTTAAGAGGGTTATTTGGCTCTCTGGAGTCTAACTTCTTGAGTTCTTTGTATATTTTGGATATAAGCCCTCTATCAGATGTAGGATTGGTAAAGATCTTTTCCCAATCTGTTGCTTGCCTTTTTGTCCTAATGACAGTGTCCTTTGCCTTAAAGAAACTTTGCAGTTTTATGAGGTCCCATTTGTCGATTCCTGATCTTAGAGCATAAGCCATTGGTGTTTTGTTCAGGATGTGGAGGTCCTTGATCCACTTGGACTTAAGCTTTGTGCAGGGCTATAAAAATGTGTCAATTTACATTCTTCTATATGCTGACCTTCTTTCTTCAGAGACTTGAAGTTGTTGTCATTCAGATCTTTCACTTGCTTGGTTAAAGTAACATGGAGGTATTTTATATTATTTGGGACTATTTTGAAGGGTTTCATTTCCCTAATTTTTATCTCAGCCTATTTATTCTTTGAGTAGAGGAAGGGTACTGAATTGTTTGAGTTAATTTTGTACCGAGCCACTTTGGTGAAGTTGTTTATCAGGTTTAGTAGTTTTCTGGTGGAACTTTTGGGGTCACTAAAATTTACTATCATATCATCTGCAAATAGGGATGTTTTGACTTCTTCCTTTCCAATTTATATCCCTTTGACCTCCTTTTGTTGTCTGATTGCTCTGACTAGGACTTTGAGTACTATATTGAATAAGTAGGGAGAGAGTTGACATCCTTGTCTAGTCTCTGATTTTAGTGGGATTGCTTCAAGTTTCTCTTCATTTATTTTAATGTTTGCTATTGGTTTGTTGTATATTGTTTTTACTATGTTTAGGTATGGGCCTTGAATGCCTGATCTTTTCAGAACTTTTATTATGAAGGGGTATTGAATTTTGTCAAATGCTTTCTCAGCATATAATGAAATGATTATGTGGTTTTTTCTTTGAGTTTGTTTCATAGTGGATTATGTTGATGGATTTCCCTATATAGGATCATCCCTGCATCCCTGGGATTAAGCCTACTTGATTATGAGGACGATCTTTTTGATGTGTTCTTGGATTTGGTTTGCAAGAATATTATTGAGTATTTTGGCATCGATGTTCATAAGGGAAATTGGTCTGAAATTCTCTTTCTTTGTTGAGTCTTTGTGTGGTTTAGGTATAAGCATAATTGTTGCTTCATAGAAGGAATTTGGTAGTGCTCTATCTGTATCTCTTTTGTGGGATAGTTTGGACAGTTTTGGTATGAGGTCTTCTATGGAAGGCCTGATAGAATTCTGCACTAAACCCATCTGGTCCTGGGATCTTTTTGGTTGTTTTTAATAACTGCTTCTATTTCTTTAGGAGTTATGGGGATGTTTAGATGGTTTATCTGTTCCCGATTTAACTTTGGAACCTGGTATTTGTCTAGAAAATAGTCCATTTCCTCCAGATTTTCCAGTTTTGTTGAATATAGGCTTTTGTAGTAGGATCTGATGATTTTTTGAATTTCTTCAGATTCTGTTGTTATGTCTCTCTTTTCATTTCTGATTTTGTTAATTTGGATACACTCTCTGTGCCCTCTGGTTAGTCTGGTTAAGGATTTATCTATATTGTTGATTTTTTCTAAGAACCAGCTCCTGATGTTGATTCTTTGTATAGTCCTTTTTGTTTCTTCTTGATTGACTTCAGCTGCGAGTTTGATTATTTCCTACCTTCTACTCCTCTTGAGTGTATTTGTTTTTTTCTGTTCTAGAGCTTTTAGGTGTGCTGTCAAGCTTATGATGTATGCTCTCTCCTGCTTCTTTTTGCAGGCACTCAGAGCTATGAGTTTTCCTATTAGCACTGCTTTCATCGTGTCTCATAAGTTTAGTTATGTTGTGCCTTTTTTTCCGTTTAATTTTAAAAAAGTCTTTAATCTCTTTCTTTATTTCTTCTTTGACCAAGTTATCATTGAGTAGGGCATTTGTTCAACTTCCATGTATATGTGGTCTTTCTGTCATTTTTGTTGTTATTGAAGACAAGCCTTAGTCTGTGGTGATCTGATAGGCTGCATGAGATTCTTTCTATCTTCCTGTATCTGGCGAGGCCTGTTTTGTGACTGATTATATGGTCAATTTTGGAGAAGGTACCATGAGTAGAAGGTATATTCTTTCCTTTTAGGATGAAATGCTCTACGAATACCCATTAAATCCATTTGGTTCATAACTTCTGTTAGCTTATTTATGTCTCTGTTTAATTTCTGTTTCCATGATCTGTCTGTTGATGAGAGTGGGGTGTTGAAATCTCCTACTATTATTGTGTGAGGTGCAATGTGTGCTTTAAGCTTTAGTAAGGTTTCTTTTATGTATGTAGGTGCCCTTGTATTTGGATCATGGTTATTTAGGATTGAGAGTTCATCTTGGTGGATTTTTCTTTGGTGAATATGAAGTGTCCTTCCTTATCTTGTTTGATTACTTTTGGTTGAAAATTGATTTTGTTTGATATTAGAATGGCAACTGAATCTTGTTTTTTTGGACCATTTCCTTGGAAAGGTTTTTTACAGCCTTTTACTTTGAGGTAGTGTCTTTCTTTGTCTCTGAGATATGTTTCCTGTATGCACTAAAATGCTGGGTCCTCTTTACATATCCAGTCTCTTAGTCTATGTCTTTTTATTGGGGAATTGAATCCATTGATGTTGAGCTACATTAAGCAATTGTGATTGTTGTTTCCTGTTATTTTCATTGTTAGAGGTGGAATTATGTTTGTGTTTCTCTCTTCTTTAGGTTTCTTTTCAAGGAAATTACTTTCTTACTTTTTCTAGCGTGTAGTTTCCCTCCTTGTGTTTGAGTTTTCCATCTATTTTCCTTTTTAGTGCTGGGTTTGTAGGAAGATATTGTGTAGGAAGATTTGGTTTTTTCATGGAATATCTTGGCTTCTTCATGTATGGTAATTGAGAGTTTTGCTGGATACAGTAGCCTGGGCTGGCATTTGTGTTCTCTTAGGGTCTGTATGAGATCTGCCCAGGATCTTCTGGCTTTCATAGTCTCTGGTGAGAGGTTTGGTATAATTCTGATAGGTCTGCCTTTGTATGTGACTTGACCTTTCCCCCTTACTGCTTTTAATAATTCTTTCTTTGTTTAATGCATTTGGTGTTTTGTCTATTATGCAATTGGAGGAATTATTTTCTGGTCTAATCTATTTGGGGTTCTGTAGTCTTCTTTTATGTTTATAGGCATCTCTTTCTTTAGGTTAGGGAAGTTTTCTTCTATATTTTTGTTGAAAATGTTTCCTGGCCTTTTAATTTGGGAGTCTAAACTCTCTTCTATACCTATTCTCCTTAGGCTTAATCTTTTCCTTGTGTCCTGGATTTCCTGGATGTTTTGGGCTAGGAGCTTTTTGTGTTTTACATTATCTTTGACAGTTGTGTTCATGTTTTCTATGGTATCTTCTGCTCCTGAGATTCTCTACTCTATCTCTTGTATTCTGTTGGTGATGCCTGCATCTATGACTCCTAATCTCTTCCCTAGATTTTCTATCTCCAGGGTTGTCTCCCTTTGTCCTTTCTTCATAGTTTTTATTTCCATTTTAAAATCCTGGATTGTTTCTTTCAATTCCTTGACCTATTTGGTTGTGTTTTCCTGTAATTCTTGAAGGGATATTTGTGTTTCCTCTTGAAGGGCTTCTACTTGTTTACTTGTCTTGTCTTATATTTCTTTAAGGGAGTTATTTATGTCTTTTTTTAATGTCCTCCATCATCATTATAACATGTGATTTTAAATCTAAATCTTGCTTTTTCTGGTGTGTTTGGATATCTAGTATTTTCTCTGGTGGGAGAACTGAGCTCTGATTATGCCAAATAGTCTTTGTTTCTGTTGCTTAAGTTCCTGTGCTTGCCTCTCACCATCAGGTTGTCTCTGGTGTTACCTTGTCTTGCTGTCTCTGACAGTGGTTTGACCCGCCTGTAAGGCTGTGTGTCAGCACTCCTGGAGACCTGTTTTCCTGTTTTCTTTCAGCAGGTTCTTGGAACAGAGTGCTTTGCTCTCAAGTATGTAGGCGCTCCTGGTGACAGACTTTCAGTTCTCAGAGCAAGCAAAAACCCGAAGGGTCCAGCCCCTTACTGCTCCTAGGTCCCTGTCACTAGGCGATTTCCTCTTGGGTTAGGAATGTGGGCAGAGAGTAGTCTCCTCTGATTCTCAGAAGTGTCCACACTGAGTCCAGCTCTTTCCCCCATGGGATTTGGGTGCAGGGTGCTGTGTGACCCGTTCAGTTTAGTTCTGGGCGCAGGCCAGACCCAGCAGGTTCCTGCTGTTGACTGCTCCTATATTCCTGTATTCAGAGGCACTATGCAGTTTCCCCTGCAGCCAGGGATTTGGACAGAGGTGGGCAGAAGTGGTGGTCTGTCCTGTGGCATCAGGATTGTCTGTACTTCTGGCTGTTCAACTCTCTCCCTCATGGGATTTGGGCGCAGGGAGCTGTTGGGTTAGTTCAGTTCAGAAGTCTCTCTCTCTCTCTCTCTCTCTCTCTCTCTCTCTCCCTCTGCATAATATCTAGTTGTGGGTCTTCATATTTGTCCTTATCTACTGCAGTAGAAAGTTTCTTTGCTAATGGCTGTGTAAGGCACTGATCTTTGAGTATTCTAGAAAATCGCTAGGAATCATTCTATCACTGCACACACCCTCTCTTTAATAGTAGTAGTATTTTGTTTTCCCCTAGATCCCTGGGGCATCTAGTCTCAAGTTCTTGTTCACACAAGCAGTGTTGTGTAAGGGTTCTATCTCATGTCATGGACCTTAAGTCAAATCAGTTATTTTAGTTCGCTATTCCAATGATCTTTGTGCCATCACTGCTCTAGCATGTTTGCATGCTCTAGCACGCAAGGCATCATTCCAGATAAAGGGCTTGTTGCTGCCTTTGTGTTTACATTTCTCTTTTGATAGCATGAAGAGTGCCTTCCTGTACCAAAGATGCTTTAGTAGTGAAGGCTCTTTGTAGGTACTGGCTTAACACCTCCATGTGCAATGAATTGTGTAGGTGTTGTCTTCAGCAATGGGGTCTCATTGTCAGTTCCACAATATTATTAACGCTCAAGTTGTTCCAGTTTTGGATATGCAGTGCACGTTCAGATTGGCTAAATAACCCTTTCATAAGTTCTCTTTTATTTTTTAAAGCATGTTATTTTGGGGGTACTACAAGATACTCCAGGCACTCCTTGCCCTATACACCCATATTTCTCCAACTGAATTTAATTCCTTATCTTGAAGAATGACATTAAAATTGAATATCTGGACTCTAGATGGATTCATTACTGTGATGTTACCATATCTAGCTCTTATTATCAGACAGAAAGGGGAAATTGATGTGCTTTTGAGATGCTATAGTGAAATTCCCCAGACCGAGTAATTTGTAGACAATGGAAATTAATTGCATACAATTCTGGAGTCTGAGAAATTCAGGACCCCAGTATCTACAGATTCAGTGCCTGCTGAGAGTCTAGTCAGTGCCTTACAGGCCATGTAACATGAAACTGACAAACATGTTCCCTAAGGCTTCTTTTGTAAAGGTAATGATCAAACTCTTAAAAGACCTTCTCTCGTGATCTGTTTGTCTCTGAAAGGTCTCACCTTTTCACAGTACCCTGGAGATTAAGTTCCAACATATGCAAATGTGAGTGAGCACCGAGTTTAGAGGGTAGAAGTATATTAATATGCCTGCATTCTAACCCATTTAAAATGTTATCTTAGAGATGAGAAGTGTGTGGTACATGCCAGCTATCCCAGGTCTTGGGAGGCAAAGATAAAAAGATCAAGAGTTTGAAGCCAGCCTCTGTTGAATATTGAAAGCCTGACTCAAATAATACAATAAAAATTGTTCATATCGAAGAAATCAGTTCAGTATGGTTGGCTAGATATATGTCTATATGATATACAATAGTTTAGCATAGTGTTTTGCCTTGGTAGCAAATTCCTTCTCTGTAACTATAATTCATGCCAGAGTTTTGAATGTCATTCCATTAAGAGATCAGTTTATAAAGAAATGACAATGATATTGAATCTCCTATCTCATAAACGCAGTATATTTTATTTCATTTTTCAATTTCTGTCAGCAGTGGTTTGGAGGTTTCAGTGCTCAGACCTTGAACGAGTTTTGTCAGCTTTTATTCATAAGTATATCATTTTTGGTGCATTTGTAAGCATTTCTCATTCATTTATAAAATGTCATTGCTAGTCTATATGATTACAATTAATTTTATGTTACTTATCTTTATTCTTTTCTGAGTCTACATGTTAATTCTGATTGCTTAGTTTGTAAGTTGCATTGATTTAATTGTACATGTTAGTCATAAAAATAGCCTAACAGCTTTCCTTCTGATCTAGATAACTGTATTGCCTTTCCTTTCTAACTTGTAGCTGCAAAAACCTATAGGTTTGAGTGAAAAGTTTGAGAACAAATACTCTTTCCTTATCTCTGGGCCCAGGGGAAAATAAAGTAATAACTAAGTATTAGTTATATGAGGTTTTATATTGATATTCTTACAAAATCAAAGAGTTCCTAATGTGTCAAGATTATCAGTAACAAATCGTGGATTTTTTGCATTTTTGCATTTATTAATATTACTGTATAATATTAAAGTGTTTCCCTATACAGTATCACTGTTATTGTCAGTATTAATTGTCAACTCAGAAGAATCGAGAATCCCTTAGGGAGCGTGCACACGAGAGAGAGAGAGAGAGAGAGAGAGAGAGAGAGAGAGAGAGAGAGAGATCTTGATTGCATTGATGTGGGAAGAGCTGCCCATTGTGGAAGCCACCATTCACCAGATGAGATTCTGAACAGTATAAGTAGAAAAAGGGGCTGAGCATCAGCATGTATTCATCCTAATTGTGAATGTGATATAATCAATGGTTTTGAGATCCTGGTACCTTGACTTCCTCAACCCCATGAGCTAGAATAAATACATATCTCATAAATTGTTATCTTCACAATATTTTATCACAGAAATAATAAAGAAATTAACAGCCATCCCCACTCATGTTTCATTAGTGTCTCCAAGGTTATATTAAAAACTCATTTTTCTTCACTATATTCATGTTTGCTTTGTTTGAAGTGTTTCATTAAGACATTATTCAGATGGATATTTTTGTTTTGAAGTATATGGTGTTTAAGTCATAACAGTAATGTGTTAAATGATAAGAATAGTCTGAATCTTTTTCTCTATTCGTTTTCATTTGTTATATGTTTCACTTGTTCCTTTTTGTGTTAGCATTGGTTTTAGAGTAATTGAATTTTTATCATTATATTTCATCTCCTTTGTTGGTCTTTAAGCTTTAACTGTTATATACATTTTACTACTTCTATGAGACTGTACAAGCTACGTCTTTAAATAAAATACCATACAGACTTCCTTCAACAATACACTTTTATTTGTTTCTCCTAAGCCTTTTTGCTACAGTGGTCATAAAATTTATTTTACACATCTTTCTAATACTATATTTGTTTAAATATATCTTAAAGGTATTTAAATGGTAAAATTCTCTTTTCATGATTGATACATGTACCATTTTTATCTTCTTTTATTCTATCTTTATTGGACTTAAAAACTGTTTTTCACTTCTTTTCTTAAATGCAACTGTACTCTGGAGGTTATAACTATGCTTTTGGCTAACTTATTGGGTATTTTTCTTCTTACCACTCTACTTACTCCACTTTTGTCTTTTCTAACCCCCTAGTACTAGGTAGGAGAGGAGATGGCTAAAGTGAAAGGGTCTATCAGTATCATAAGACTACTTCCTGATGATTAGGGGCATTGAGTTTCTTGGGTCAAGTTCAATCTTCATTGTCAGGATATCTCCAACTAGTGACCAGCAATCGAGCAACCAGCCAACCCCAAACAGTAAACAGTAAATAGCTACCAGAAAACAGTAACGAGCAATAGCATCAACAGCATCAACTGCAGGACAGCAGCAGAGGGAGCAGCAGGCACTACAGCCTATTGCAGCTCTGGCATCTTTTTTTTTTTTAAATCTTCTCATGAGTCCCCAGAATTCCAAACATAAACTCTTCATCTGGCAAAATCATTCCCCTGCCAGAGCACAAGACAAATCATAGTTATCTGCTGGAGACAATATGAAGCAACCCCATATCTCATACCTGGGATTAAAAAGAAAAACACATTCATTTAACATTTCTGTGGTTTTAAAGAAACCAAAATTCTTACTACAGAAGGGTTTCTTTTCTTTTTTTCTTTTGGATATTTTCTTTATTTACATTTCAAATGTTATCCCAGTTTCCCCTCTAGAGACCGCCTGTCATGAGGATCCTCCTCCCCACACCCTCACACCTCCCCACCTTGGCATTAGACCACACTGGGGCATTGAATCTTCACAGGACCAAGGGCCTCTCCTCCCGCTGATGCCCAACAAGGCCCATCCTACAGGAGGGTTTCTATGTTAAGTGGTTTGTATATATTTACTATAGAAAATAATTCATAAGCTGGGGTAATGTTATGATACCATCAAGGGGTAAAGGGAAATGTACCAAGAGAAAGAATGGAAATAATGAAGAATGATTGGGAACATCACCGATACATTGGTTGATTTTCATGTGGCTTGTGTTGAATAATTCCATTCTTTGGAAACTGTACATTGATACCTAATATCTTTAAAGTTCTTGAGGGTTTTGGTATCGTTATCTCTGGTGATCTTTAGAAAGAGAATGGATTTTATTTCTGAAGATCTGTCAGGAAATGTCTTTAGAAAATAAGAAAGTGTGAAAACACTTTCTGATATTCTGTCCTTGTACTTCAATACTCTGCGATCTATATTTGCCAACAGTGAGCATGGAAGCTGAAAGAAGAAGTTATTTATGTAAGGTAGCCAAGTTTATATTGCAACCTGATACAAGTAGGCAGAACCCTCAAAGAAAACCAATCCAATGGAAACTTTGTGGCAAGACAAGGCAGCCATTATCACTGGACTTCTTGCTAGGTTCACTCTTGCTCTTGGGGGATGAAGGGTATAGAGGAGGAGGGTAAATGGCATTGTACAATAGGTTCCTAGTCTTAGAGTGTTTATCCTGATTAACTCAGATTTAAAGTTGGTTTTACTTTATCTTCAAGAAAGAATTAATATAACCCTCCCCAATAACAATAATCAAGGAAACAATATAGCCCTTCTATACTAATCAGTGGAAGAATCTATAACTTTGGATGTTTGACTCTTAGATTTATCAATAGTAAGGATCTCTAAAACTGGTCCCTTCTTCTGCAGTACTTTTTTTCCTGATGCAGTATACCAAGTGAAGTGAAATATTAGGTTCTGCATATCTGGGTAAAATCCTGCATTGGCTATGCCCAAAGTACTTTCCCAAGTAGATGAAACACTCATGGAAAACTACAAAGCTATTTGTAATTTGTAAATACTAGTGTGTGTGTGTGCATGTGTGCGCGCGCGCGCGTGTGTGTGTGTTTAGCATGTAACTTGTGTATCATATTTATTCTATTAATGCCTTTTTTTTAAAAAAAAATATGACTTCTGGGAATACAGTTTAGGTCCTTACACTTAGGTGGCAGGCAATATACTGACTGAGATAGTCCTTATTTACCACAAAATTCTTCCTTTGGTTTGAAGGAAAATAATCTTTTAATTACAAATTAGTATTTGTCTTCAAATTTATATTTTTGGTCTTGAGTTAGGGTCTCTCTGTGTAGTCCAGGGTAGTTTGAAAGTCACTATGTGAACCAGGTTGGCTTGCAATTTGTAATTTTCTGACTTTATTACCCTCAAGTCCTGTGACTATAGGCATTTTTTTGTGATAAATTAATGATATATTCTCTTTTTTTATTAACTTGAGTATTTCTTATTTACATTTCGAGTGTTATTCCCTTTCCCGGTTTCCGGGCTAACATCCCCCTAACACCCCCTCCCCTTCTTTATGGGTGTTCCCCTCCCCACCCTCCCCCCATTGCCGCCCTCCCCCCAACAATCATGTTCACTGGGGGTTCAGTCTTAGCAGGACCCAGGGCTTCCCCTTCCACTGGTGCTCTTACTAGGCTATTCATTGCTACCTATGAGGTCAGAGTCCAGGGTCAGTGCATGTACAGTCTTTGGGTAGTGGCTTAGTCCCTGGAAGCTCTGGTTGGTTGGCATTGTTGTACATATGGGGTCTCGAGCCCCTTCAAGCTCTTCCAGTCGATTATAGGCATTGTTAATTATTTCTTTTAATTTTACTTATGTACTTGTTTGTTTTATACTTTGAGAATTTCATACTATATATTTGTGTTTGATTTAATATTACTTTTAGTAGTAAGTAGTAGACTTTAAAATATGTTTTAAAATTTGAAATTATAATATAATTACATCATTTCTCCTTTTCATTTCTTCTCTCAAACCCGTCCCATGTACCTGCTTTGCTGTTTTTCAAGTTCATGGCTTCTTTATTTAATTGGTGTGTGTGTGTGTGTGTGTGTGTGTGTGTGTGTGTGTGTGTGTGTTCTTAAATCTACTCATTCAAATTGTTCAGTCAGTATAATGATTTTTGTATATATGTGACTTCAGGACTGACCATTTGGTGTTGCATAACAAATTCGGGCTTCTTCCTGGAGAAGACCATTTCACCTGATCTCAGGATTCTTTAGTTGTTGGTAGTTTTTTGTTTAGAGTTGAGGCCCCATGAGCTCCCTTTTAGCATCTCCATTCATTGGTGTCAACGTTGTTCAGGTCTCTTTTATGTGTGTAGCTTCTTTTGCATTTACAGGACACACAGTCACATAGCAAATTTGCTGATCCTGTTTCAGTTTTTTTTCCCCTTCTTCCACAATGTTTCCTGAGCGTTAGGAGCAGAATTTGTGGTGTAGATGAATTCTTTGGGGGTGTACACAGTATGATCTCTTTTTCTCTGCATTTTTGACCACTTATGGAGCTTCTTTGATGAGGGGTGGGGTCTATACTTACCAGTAGGTATAAAAATTAATATTTAGAATGTAGTTAGGGACTTTGAGAGTTTAGAAAAGTGGAATTTGTAGGATTTCTTCCAGGATCCATGACTCACTAGCCTCAGATAAGTTTCTGATGTCAGCACTCTCTTGTCAAATGGGATTTATGCCCATTTAGAGTGTTGGTTATTGCCGAGGTGTATGTACTGCTATGGCACACTTGTGGTTATCCTGCCATGACGGTATTTAGGGTTCATAGGCATCATAACTAGGTACAGCTGTTGGCTGTTTCCCTCCTTTGGAAGTTTGCATGAAATCTAGTGGCTCAGGGAGGGGGCTTACAGATCCTTTCCAGCTTAGCGGCCACAGGTTCTGTTTCTGAAGTACATGGTGCCGTTAGCAATGGGGCCTTACCTTCAATCCCTTGAGAGGCAACAAAGGGCACCAACAATAGCCTATACTATTTTGAGAGTCTCTTGGATAGCTCGGACCAACAGCTCAAAAGAGGATTTGCAATGAGTCCTGTATTCGATGTGTTTTTTTTATTGGTTATTTTGATTATTTACATTTCAAATCTTATCGCCCCCTCCCGGTTTCTTCATGAAAACTCCCCACTCCACCCCCCTGCCTCCATGAGGGCCCTCCCCTCGCATTCTCCCACTCCAGCTCCACCACCCTATCATTCCCCTATTCTGGGGCATTGGGCCTTCACAGGACCCAGGGCTTCCCCTCCCATTGATGCTAGACAAGGCCATCCTCCTTCACCACATAAACAGCTGGAGCCATGGGTCCCTTCATGTGTATTCTTTGGTTGGTGGTTTAGTCCCTGGGAGCTTTGTTTTCTTGGACGTTCTTAATATTCCTATGATGCTTGCAAGGGGTAGCTTCCTTATCCCAGATCAGAATATTTCATTTAAACTCTGTGTATATGTATGTGTAGACTTGCATTTTGTGTAATTTTAGATAGATAGATGATAGAATCCCTTTTACTTTTCTAGACATCCTTACTATAATTTTATCTTCTTCCTTCTTTTTTCTGTATTTTCTCCCTTCTTTCTCCCTCATTACAGTCCCTCCTATTTTTTTCATTTTCCCCTTTATATCATGTGTAACCTGGTATTCCTCTCTCTATACGTCCTCTCCCCACACAATTTCTTTTACTTTCCTGGTTTCTTCAGTGACTCCAGGACATGTGCTCACAGCTGAAGGTTTGGATTTAGGAACCTCAGAGAAGAGAGAGCTTATGCCGTTTGTTTTTCTGTGTCTGGATTACCTCAATCAATATGGTCACTTCTAGTTAGATCGATCTGGCTGGAAGTTTTACGATTCCCGCTTTTCTTTACAGCTGAATAGTATTCCACAATGTATATGCACCATTTTTATCCTATGCACGTGTCGGGTGAAATTCATTTAGGTTGTCTCCATTTCCTAGCTACTATGAGTAGAACAGCAAAGAAAATGTCTGAGCAAGCATCTGTGGGGCAGGCTGTTGAGTCCTGTGGGCATACGTCTAGGAGTTGTATGACCTTTTTGAGGATTTTTCCACACTGATTTTCAGAGTGGGTTGACCAATTTGGAATCTTACTAACAGTAATGAGGGCTCCCTTTTCTCCACATCCTCACCAGCCAAAGCCTTTGTTGTCAGTTTTTACAGTCACTGTGAACTCATATGTGTGCCAGCCCTGCTGTGCTTGAAAGTTGTTTCCATGAATTCATCCAGCATCTCTGTCTCTTAGAACTCTTCTAGCTCCTCTTCTGTATAAATCCAAGAGACTTGAGAGGAATAGAGTGTTGAAGACATCCCATTTAGGGTGGAGTGCTTCAAAGTCTCTCACTCTGGGAGAATTGTCTCATTGTGGGTTACTCCCCACCTATTCTGAAATGAACTTCTGTGATGAGAGTTGGGTGATGAACTGATATGGGGGTGTAGTGGTATGTTAATAGCACTCAGGTTCTTGGCCATTTTAGCAGTATGAGGTATGTGTGTTCCATCTCAAGCAGTGGGCCTTAAATCCAATTGAAGGTAGTTTGATACTCCAGTATTGTTTGTACTACCATTACACGAGTAGGCGTATGTTGCAGACAGGTCATTATTATAACTCAGAGTGTTTGCAGCTTCATGTGATTTATGATAGCTTTTCTCCTTTGGTAGGATATATAGCACCTGCTAGCATTATGAAGAGTAGCCAGTAGGGATAAATCTTCCAGGTGTGTACTAGCTAGATTGCTCCATGTTCTGTGTCATACGTATGTGGAGTTTTAGCAATAAAGTCTTACTGTCAAGTTGTAGAGGGCAAACAATAGTATAGACAACAGCTTGCAATGTTTCAGAAGGTGATCTATGGGAATGCTTTGGCCAACAACTCAAAAATATGTAACCAATCACACAGCTACTATGGATATTGGTTTGGTGGTTACTTGAAAAGCTGAAAATACATCTACCACAATATTTGGCTATGCCATTCTTGGACAAATACCCAAAGGATTCTCCATCTTGCTACAGACATACTTGCTAGTTCCTATTCATTGTACTGTATTCATAATAGTCAGAATTTGGAAGCAGCCTAGTGACCATCAGCAGATGAATTTATAATGAAAATGTGGCACATTTACACAATAGAATATTATTCACTTGCAAGAAATGAGATTATAAAATTTGCAGACAAATGGGTAAACCTATAAACAATCATAAGTGAGGTAACCCAGACCCATGATAAAGTTTCAAGTTTTTCATTATACATGAAATTTATACTTTAGATATGGGTGTCATCTAGAATACTCACAGAAGTTAGGTGGATAGTAAGGGAGCAGGGAGCATAAGAGGTCTTCCAAGGAAAGGGAAACGTAATATAGTATTATAAGGGGATAAAGCAGAAATTAGAACAGGGAGATTAAAGCAGGTGGGATGGGAGGGCAAGGAAGTGGCAGGAATAGAGGTAGGAAAACTAACACTAAAGCTCTTTTGAAAAGCCATATGAAAGTCTGATACTATAGAAACTTGCAAACACACACACAGACACACACAGACACACACAGACACACACACACACACACACACTGCTTTATAATGGGGACACAATAACCCAACTAACTCTCTTATGCTACCAAATAAAACACACAGTACCAGAAATAAGTTATGTCCTTTTGAGATGCTGATTTTGTTAGTTCTTTAATATTTCAAGAAATAGCACCTGTAATAGTCCAAGTAACACTGACAGTTACAGTATGATGTGATACCTATTCTTAAGTTACTAGCATCTTCTCTTGTTTCCTTCAACACATTTAGCTAAAATACTTGTTCAGCTAGGGGCCCAGGTGCCTATAAGTTGTTGCCTGTTGTAGAATAGATAGGTTCATTTCACATCATGTTGGTTAATTCTCATGGTTACCATCTACATAGTTGATTTAAACGGATTGCTAGCCTTCATTTCTGGAGCTTTTGGTTCAATAGATCTAAACTGGGGGTTTCCAAGAGGTGATGTCTAATAGATTTATGATTGATGTTTATATTTTTGGGGGGAACACACCTTGAGAGCCACTGACAGAGACACAATTAGGCTGCCTGCTTAAGATTAATATCAGTAAAAAAGTATACTCACATCTGACTACAGGGTGAAATCACTTTGGAAGCTTCAACAGGGCCTGGGACTTGCTGCAGCTTAATTACATCAGAATCACTACGATTTCAGCCATGTCATGTGTGTTACCTAATATTCCCAGGTGACTTCAATGTTTCATTCCACTTTGATGCTAGTTCTGGCCTGAGATCCCCTTTGTACCTCTAGCTCTTTTCTCTCTTGTTGGTGATTCATGATATAAGATGGGAAAAAACTTCTTACATCATTATTTGAACCTTTTAACTTCCTCGAATGGATAGCTTTCCACATTCTGCCAGGATTCTGTGGCCATTCTGACCTTTGAACTATGACTATGATCAGTTTTTGATGCTGGCTGAGAGTAAATGCACTTGTCTGTACAGTGTTTGTCTCTGTCTCTGTATTGATGGAAGTGCAAGCCAATTTCTTCCTGTAGCAGCAAGCCATTCATCATCAGAATTATTTTCCTAAAAGTATTTTGCACATGAGTACTTTTTCTATAGTCTGTTTGTAACAGATAATACTCCTAGCATCTTTATAGCATCATCCTTCATTCAAATGTGGCAAGTAAATGACACAAAGAGCTCCAGAATCTCAATAGGTAAAGCATCAGGATGCTACTTTTCAAGATTTGCAAACAGTTCTAATTTCACCTCCCCGACCTGTAGCTTGCAAACCACTTTACTGGGAGAATTGCATATGCTTTTTAAAATAATTTCAGAATTTGGATTTTCACTTGACTCCTGTCTTGTGACTAAGTCAAAATTATGCTTTTGGTTTGCCAGCGTTGGGAATTTCTATGCATCTGAAGTACATAGCACAGAGCCACCAATACCTATGGGATAGAATCCTGGCTATTGCCCTGATGTAAGCTTCTTGGTGTTGCCATGTTGAAGTAAAGTTATGAATGAATAAGGTCCACCACTGTTTCTTGGAAAATGTGGGTGATAATAAATATTTGGCTGATGAAAACAGAGTCAATGATGTATGTATTTGCCTCTTTAAGAACATAAACCCTTTTCTATATCCTCCAGGAAATGTTGGAGCAATGGGAGGAGTCTGTATGTTTTCTGTATTTTCCTCTTAATCTCACCATGATACTTACCATATTATGTAGCCATTTATTGAATTACGTCTTTCTTTCCTGTACCACATAGACTTATATTGTCCCTTCAGTCATATTCACTAAGCATGTGGCCTGATCATTCTCATCTATCAGCATATATTAAATGAATAACAGATTTTCTTTTGTTAGAGAGGGGTATAAGAAAGATAAATGCAATTTTTAATAGATCTCTAGGAGGCCTGATTCTTCTTACTCATTTTCTGCTTAATGGAACATTTTTGTCTTTGGAAACTTACTTGTACACTGCTATAGGCTTGGCATTCATTTGTTCCTGTTAGGATGCTCAAAACAAGGAAATAGAAGTTTTACCTTGTCCCCAGTATGGACAGGCTGAAAGTGACAGAATGTAAAATCCTGATATTTTGGTCTTCTAGCTCCAGGTATGCTAATAGAATGAAATATAGTCAAGCAAATTTGGTCAATGGTCTTAAGGGAAAAGACTGATATGTGTTGCCATGTACTGCAGGGGGCGGGGCAGAGCAGCAATTTAGTTCCTGTCATAGAGACATTTTGTAGTTGGAAACTGAAAATAGCCCACAAATGACACACAAGGCCAAGGTTAACAATTTTGACCTATAGGTTAGAATTACAAACAAGCAAACAAAACTTTGTATAAATCCACATTCCCTTGCTTTACCTATATGATGGGACAGTGAAAGGAGAATCTCCTGGTGTTATTAACACATATTATAGAAACTCACCTCTAAATCCTTTGTCCTAAGACTTCTGTCAAGTTACTCAGTTTCTCTTAGTCTTAGTTTACTATTATGTAAAACGAGAGTAACTCTGTTTATCCTTGTTTTTATGGATATTGTGTTTTTATATAAAATACTGGTATATAATATGTAATAATGGTACATAATAACATAATGTAGAAATGTATTATATCACATTATATATAAATATTATGTATAATATGTACATATATTATGTATAATATAAAGCTATATGTAATATAATATGACGATATATAATATACCAATCATAGCTTATGATATTTTAATAAATCAAATGTATGCCATAAGTAGACACTAAATATTTTCGTCTTGTGTTGTGGCCTAAGCACATCAGATGAGGGCTGGTTGTCTCTGAGAGTGCCTGTAAGGGAGGCAGGGAATGAATGAATGCCACTTCTTAGCTCACCAGTGTCTAAGTCTCTCTTGAAACTCTTTGTAGAGGGAAGCTTATCAATGCCAGCAATTAAGCCATTCACTCATCCCCTTGTTTTGGAAATAAAAAAGCCTCACCTGACTGTTACCTTATATATTTAATCATACAGGATAAGTCTCATTATTTCATATGTGTGTGTGTGTAATATATATACATATATATATATATATATATATAATATCCTTCACTTAATATACAGTCTTTGAAGGAGGACATACTCTGAATGAAGAAGGTCTTCAGTCAGGGGAATGGCTGCCATGTGGACTTGTTTGGAATGGGGCATGAGGGAAGCTAAGTAAAAGCATTACTAAGGGGAGAGGTGCTGCTCACTTGTAGAGTGTATTCAGGAGAGCCTAGTTTTAGTCCCCAGTCTTGCAAACAGCAGTGAAAGACTGGATATGAAATAGGAAACTAAGCCAGCGAAGGCACTGAGGAACCTCAGGGCAGATGAGCAAAGGCTTTTCCGTTTACTTACTATTTTGTGGGGTGCTTTGGAGGACTAAGAAGAATTTCCAGAGCTGCCAGATATGAAGAGGGCAAGAATCCAATTTTCCATTTTACCTTCCATCAAAGCAGGTTAGGACGGAGTTTTTGTGAGTGAGGCACCTGGCCTATCAGTCTGCGATAATCACTAGTTGAAGCTGTAGCAGGGGAGCCTTAAACAAAAGTAGATATATTCAGTTCACCAGTGCAGCAAGATCACTAATACCAGGTTTTATCTGCCAATGAATGGGGAGCGGATTGCCCACCTTAAAAGTTTACCTCATTCCCATGGTCACTGTGACAGCAACCTCACTGTGGGTGTCCTTCTGGCTCTGGAAGAAATATCAGACTTATAATGAAATGCCATACTGCAAATGAGGTTTTTTTTTTCCTTTTTTTTTCATCATGTGTTTCTTTTCTCAGATTTAATCTTAGATTTTGCCACCAATGCACCACCAGATTTCTTAGTATAAACAACCGGCTGTCTCAGAGATGAATTTCTTACATATGTCATTTCCTCTCTGGATAAAGAAACTGGGTTACATACTCTCCAAGGTTCAAGTCTTTAATATTATTCATTTTCCTAAATTGCATTTGTTTTGAGTATCTATAAACAAGAGCATGGAGGCTATTTCTACGTTTCCTGCCTTCTGAGAAGTGTCCGGAGGCAGTAACTAGGATGTCACATCCTGTTTGTTGCTAATTCCACCCAGAGGCACGGAACATATTCGGCAAATTTTGTAAATAAATAAATAGGATTCAAGAAGGATGGAAGAGTGCTGTGCATTTAGCGATCAGGTAACCATCCTGAGAACAAGCTAAGGTTGTACCTGTGCTGGCCAAATGATGTGGCCATGACATAGCTGCTCTGTCCATTCGCAGAGCATTAATGATCTATTGCTCGCCTCTCAGGGCACTGCTGAGTACAGAAACAGCTGCTAAGAACCAGGCCATCTTACCACCAGACACATATGATGCTAGGCTTGTTAGCAGTTTCGCACTTTCCTAATGCAACATTGCTAATGTGCCCAGCCATTTCATACGTATTCAATTTCATCATTATAGCATGAGCAGAAGGCAAGAGTCTTGCCTGAAATCAAAGTGTAGAGAAACGCCTTACCTACCCTGAACAAGGCAGTCCTCTAACCTCAAGGACCCTGCTTCGTCCTGCCCATAAATCACATTGTCCATCACAGGATGGTTAAAATAGTCTTGAGTGTTGATTTACATCAGGGACAATATTTGACACAAACAAAATTAAGTGTAGAATTTTCTCCCAAATCTTTGTTGCCTGTCTGCAGCAAGTGTGTGCAATATTAAATTATTAAACTCAGTGACATTCGATTGAGTTGAGATATAGCTATGGTAGAGAAAGGAAAAGGATAATGAGTGACATTATACCTCTGCTTTAGGGGACATTAGGGTAATCATCCACGTTTGATTGATTGAGAAGACTTTCAGCAGTAAAACCAAGAACTGTCCATGTAAGAAGACAAAATGTTCACCCAACATAACCAAATTTCCTTGTGTGCAAAATATGGAGCCTAAAAGGTATCAGAGAAAGAGTACTGAACCGGGAGCTAAAAATTAGTTTAAAATCCTGACTTTGACATTTACCAACTGTGTAACCTAAAGAAAGCCATTTGATCCCCTCTTGAGACCACAGATTTCTTATATGGAAAATAGTGATGTCAATGACACTCATCTCCTAAAATAACAATAAATGATATAATTCACATAGGAAAAATAGAAAACTAAAAAAGGATACAAATATAATGTTTCATTTTATTTGATGATGGCTTTGAAGAAGACAGCAAGCATGTCATTAATTAATCTTATGAATCTGATCTATTTTGAAAATAAGCCAAGTTTCAACAAGCCTTGAATGATTTGAAAAGTTGAGTTAATTAACAGAATTGTCAAATCTACAATAACACTTTGGCGGCTGGACTGCTTGCCTTCCCATGCCCCTCCCACATATTTGAAGAATAGGATATTGACAATTATGTTATACTGCTTATTTTCTCTCTCTCACTAAATCACCTATGAGAAACTGTTTTTAAAGTCCTTTTGATAAATCCTTATAACTAGACTTTACGTGAGTAGCAACTGCAGTATTTCATCATGTTCCTCACTTAATCAAAACCCTCACATGATGATTTTTGAGGTAATTACCTATTTTTAAATTGTACTCCTTGGGACATTGTTACTAAGAAAAAGGAGACTTTAGTTTCTGTAAACACTTGCTCATTTGATCATTTGCTTATGTAACTCATCTTTCTTTAGAGTTCACCAGATCACCATTACCATATGGCAACGACAATGCAATGAGCAAGACAGTCCAGGCTCCTAACTTTGTGAGCTTCCACTCTAGTGGGAGGAAGTATACATTAAACACTGACAAAACCTTAGCAATTATAGACTTTGAATAATGCTTTGAATGACAGGGGTAGAGAGCTTTGATAAAGGACAGTAGTTCTGTATTTGTAGTGCAATGTTTGGCAATCAAACATGTACTTCGACATGATTGTCTCATCAGGATGTAGAAGAGAATCAAATGCATGCCTCATGTAGCTTTCTTTTCTTCCTTTCCCCAGAATTACCAGCGAGACACTGAGTGTAGGAGTTCCTTACTCATCCTGTGTCCCTTGCTCACTCATCAAAGGTGCTAGCCACCATGCTACACGCTAGGCTCTAGTGAAGCAAACAGAGCAGATGAACTACCTACTCTCATGGGGTATCTATCCTCCTGTGGGCAGGAGAGAAGTATGAGACATGGTAAACCATGCTGAAGTAAAAGGAAGACGAGCAAAAATGGCCTTTCTTGATAAGATGGGATTTGAATTGAGTAAATAGAAAGGCAAAGGAGCAGTTATTTTGTAGATAAAGGGAACAGTAAGAGGAATACTAAAGTGGAGTGTATTTTTAAAGATTTAGTTTCAAATTATATAGGTTTGTGAGTGCAGGTAGGTGCCCATGGAGGCTAGAAGTGGGCATTGGATCCTCTGGAGCTAGGGTTACAGGGTATCGTGAGTCTCTGTGTGGGTGCAGCAAACTGAACACAGGTCCTCTGGAAAAGTGCAAAGTGCTCTTAATCATGAAGCAGTCACCCCAGCCCTTGTACTTGTAGTGTTGAGGAACAACTCAAGAGGCCACCTTGGATAAAGGGAGGTAGAGGGTGGGGAATAATGCCAAATTATGAGGTCAGATGGTACTGGGGGAACATAGTGACTAAGAAACTTCTTTCAAATTTTTATTTATACAGATAAAATACTTCAATAATAGACCCTCCAAAAATTTGAAGCCAATTTTATTTCAAATTAGGGAAATCAAGCAACCAAAACATGCATACAAATACAGGGAAGGCAATCTCGTGATCTTCCTGGAGGGAGGGAGCTAGGCAGGAGGAGGAAAGAAAACATGCTTTCTGAGTTAGAAGTCAAGAAAGCAGACAAGCTCAGCAATGAACTTCTGTGAGCAACTGAGGGGAAGTAGAGAATGGGGTAGGTGTTTGAAGGTTTCCAAAGAGTGAGAATATTAGGGCAAGAAGACATGCGATTTTAGCCAATGACCAAAGGGTCAGTAGGAAGAGAGGAAAATGTTAAGAGTGAGGAACTGTAACAAGAGCACAGAGGCAGTGGCTTCTGGGCTGTATGAGCATGTGTCTCATTAAGGAGACAGTCATTTCTCACATCTTAATGTGTTTTCAGGTAGACTGTCTTTTTTTTCACCTTCTAACTTTAGGCTGTTCTTTTGAGGTGGTGAAACAGGATTTCCTCATTATCACAGGAGGTCTTTGGCCTGTGCAAGGCAGGGAAGCTCTTGTCTTTTTCAAATGGGATTGTCAGTCCTTGGCAAAGCCACTTGTAAAGGAACTTACTGGTGATTAACTGTGGCATTTCAAATTCTAAGGTGAGACAATTGTGATGTACCCTCTTTCCTCAGAATTAGTATATAACAGGACATAGGAGGTAGGTTGCATAGCTGACCGAGGGAGGGAATCTATCCTCAATTAACTTCAAACATTTGCTGGTTAATTATATATTACTAGACACATAGTAGATCATTTAAAAAGAGGAAGCTTCACTTGAGAAAATGCCTCCATAAGATTCAGCTATAAGGCATTTTCTTAAGTAGTGATTGATGGGGGAGGCCTCAGCCTATTGTGGGTGGTGCCATCCCTGGGTGAGTGGCGTTAGATTCCATAGGAAAGCAGGCTGAGCAAGCCTTGTGTGTTGAAACCCAGCAAGCAGCACCTCTGCAGAGCCTCCGCAGCAGCTCCCATCTCTAGGTTTCTGCCCTGCTTGAGTTCCTGTCCTGACTTCCTTTGGCTCCTCTCCAACTTGCTTTGGGACACAGTGTCCCATCATAACAATAGTAAACCTAATTAAGACCAAAAACCTTATTTCTAAGTTATCTAACACAGGGATTGCAGTAGGAAGAAGCCATGCAAATCCTGTGGGTCCATTATAAGGAGCTTACTCTAATTCATGTGCGTGGAAGAAATGATGGCAATCCTTTAAGAACATTGTCTTCTAAAATGTGGTAGGACAGTTCTGCTCTCCCTGTGAAGCAAAGCATATATACTCTCTCTGGAACTGGAATAGAGCTAGTCTGGCACCAATGGAGGCATCACATTTGGCAGAATGTAGCTAGGTAGCATTTCTTAGATAGCGAGAATTCGAGCTGGCATATGGAAAAGACTATAATGATGACAAGATGGGAAGAATTCCACTCGTGGACAGCAGACTTGGGTTCTTGGAATGGTTGTTACTCTGGTGGGATTTTTCAAATTGGAGTTTGGACTTCCCAGGAGTAGAGGTAATAGAACAGAAATCTTAAAGAGAATAAAAGACATAGATAGTGGAGTAGCTCTTAGCTATCCAGACAAGTGTTCCTGACTATAATGTGTTGTCTCTCCTGTGCCTAACTTGCCTGCCTAGATACGGCCATTATGAGGAACTTTCGATTTCCTTCATATTCTCCTACCCGCTCCTAAATCAGTGGCAATTCAAGAGGGAGAACGTACAAAGTTGAGTAGTAGCTGATTGTGAATTTAACCTTTGTAGAGTAAAAGATCCATTGAAAACACGATAACAGATACAAAACTTCTTTTCATAAAATACTGATGAACAAATGGATATGAATTGTTGCATAATATTTACATACATTTAGTGACCCTTAAAGCCTATCTTTAATTGCTGTGGGGAACATGGAGTTCAAATTAAGTGACACTGTCTTAACCATACTTTTTGCTTTAGTTAGAAGCACGAGAAGAGCTGAGAAGGTATCGCATGGTATTATTTAATAGCATTAATTAGGTTCGTTCAATTTCTTCTGTTACCCATTTTTGTGGACTCTGAAAAGCTCTCTTTTATTTCCAGTCTCCTCAGTGCTGACTGTTGGACTCACACAAGATAATTGCAGAGCAAGATCAGGCAGAGCTGCTGATTGCTCATCCTCCCATGGGAAAGGGCACTGGCCACATTCTCTGAAATAGACCGAAGTTTTACTATGGCGCTCAATGATAGAACATTTGCTCAGTATGGAGAAGGCCCCTGAAGTGAGTCCACATTACTGAAAAAAATAGATGACGTTTCATCAGATGTGGGGGTGTAGGTGAGAGGCTAAGGCAGGAGAGTCATCCTGAGTTTGCATAACCCTTGCTCCACATAATGAGACCTTGTCTTGAAGGAAATTAGAACAAATGGAGTATATCTATGTATGTAAATTTCTGTCCCATGTTTAATTATTCCAGAGGAATGAATACACTTTTCAATCAGTTAAGACATGCCAGTCAACTGTGACTATCGATAATGAGTAATCTTGTAGACCACAGATTGTAGCTACTTTATCTAGAAGTTTCTCTTTTCCATCTTTTTTTTAATTTACTTAGCAAATACTCAATGGAAAGCAGCTCAGAGCTGAGCCAAAAGCAATTATAAAGCACTTAGAGAATTGTATTCACCCAAATGATAATTATTTGCAGGTGCTTGTTTTCCTTGCCTTTCTATTGCTCTCTCAGTCCCGCCTCACAACCTGGGGAGGACTGGCTGTTGAGTTTATTCTGGATCTTCACCAAAGTTTGCCCTTATCACTATGTTATACTGAGAAATATCAGTAATGATATTGCCACTTTTCCAGCACTGGAGTTAGCCGGACATCCGATGATTTCTTGTTATTGCCAGATGTCGTTTTACTCTTTCCCTTATTCACCCATGAGAAAAACAAAGATTTCATGTATTTGGCATACCTCCAGGAAGCAAAACGAGTAGAAGTGAATGATTTCTCTAGTCCTCCATTTTATCCCCATCAGCATGGCAAGGCTGTGTGCTGCTTTATTCCATTCAAAGAAAAGACTGATCAAGCTATTTTACAACAATCCTGACCCAAGACGTGGTCCTCTGGTTAGAAAATATTTATGCTGACAGTCATGCACAGTTATAAATGACATGTTACAGAAAAGCAATAGAGAAGAAAACATCTTTTGTAGGTCAGCACAGTTGAGTTTTGGGAAAATCTATGAGGTAAAAGCCATTTGGAAGGGGTATCATCCGTTCCTTTCAGATCTCCCAAAGACATGTAAGAAGTAACAAGATAAAGGTATTTTGCTTAAGACATTTTCTTCTTTGCTTGAAAAGAGAATTCTGTCGTCAGACTACTTATATGGAGAACAAAGAAAATTAAACATGCAATTTTACTCCTCAAAGCTTGTCAACAAAATGTGTGATGGTCTTTGGGACTTTCAATGATCTTGGTTAAGGTTTCAGGTTTCTAATTTTTAGTGGATGCTGTAATGTTTAGTCACTTGAAATGTGTTGAAAGATCATATCCTTCTTCAGCTGAAACTTTCAGTGTTGTATAGTCAGCACAGATTTGAAATGGTCCATGGAAGGTATTTAGGAATACAATTTTTTTTACCCTAGAAACTTAGCTTTTAGTACAGACTTGTGATTCTTCTGTCCCAATCTCTCAATACTGGAGTTTATGCCATTATGCCTATTAGAATTAAAGAAACATATTTTTGAGTTGTGTATGCACACACGTGTATGTTGATGTGCATGCATGTACGTATGCTTGCTTGTGGAGGCCAGAAGTCAAACATAGTTGTTTTTCAAAAGCCATTTACCATGGTTTTTGAGACAGGGACTCTCACTTAACCTGGATCTCACAGATTACAGGCTATATAACCAGAGATCCCCAGGGATTCATGTGTCTTATTCTCCCCATGTATAACTGTAAATCATCACTGCAGTTTGTTTGTTTATTTGTTTTAAAACACGGATTCCTGGGCTTATACTTGGGTTCTAATTCTTGCATGTGAAGCACTTTACTGATTGATCTATCTCCATTGTACTTAGTTTAAGTAATTATTAAAGGAAGTTTGTATGATTAAGAACTTAAGAAGGGATAACTAGCCATTATAACAAAACCTCCTCCACATGGGTAGAAAGTCTGTTTTCTTTCACAGGCTCGTGCTCATTGTAGCTTCCTCCTACATACTTGAATGAATAAATAACTCAATTCCCTGCTAACAAATTTTGTCTTCCTCTCCATTTAAAGAACAAAACTATTGATTGTGCTCTAGACTGACACAAGTAAGTAAACAGTCACAATGCCTTTTGAGAAAAAACATCATCTGTCCCCTGAAAACTTTCTGACGCCACTTTAACAGGTCTAAATTACTTGATTTCTACTCCAGGTAGAGACTTAAGACTAATGAGGCAGTGGCTTCATTTTATTTTTCTTCAATAAACTATGAAACTCAAATTTCTTTAAAACTATTTTAAATAGATTCTTTTGTTGTAACAAAGTCTTTCTAGCTTTGATCTTTATTAAAATTGAAAGTTTGATGAACTCATTCCTATCTCAAGTGGTACTTAAAGATCTTAAGCAAAAACCTGCATAGCATTGCCCTAGTTACCTGAAATCATTCTAAACGACATAATTTACAAACAGGCACAACAATTACATCTATTTTCGAAATGGATCATGTATCCTCTGGTTACACAATTTCTTATATATCAAAGCCCAACCAATGCATGGAAAAGGTCAAATAAATAAAGATCTTTGGCATTTTCTACCTTGTTGATTGTTAAGAAAGAATAAACAACCTGACATCAGAAATATGATTATTTTTAAAGCAAACGCAAGGTTGGCAAAACACAGTGTACAATCATCTGAAGTCTCTAAAAGTCATTATGACTTTGCTACTGGATAATGAGTAATCATATTTTTCATAAAGATACAAACAAGGTTCAATCAATGAAAAAAAGAATGTTCATTCTCAGTAGGTTTTCTGTTTTCCATGTAAGTATTATATTATACCCTGATTGCTTAAAAAATGTCAGTTTGTGTAAAGTAGACAGATCTGATAGCTTATAGTTGCCCAGTGATCAAGAAACATACCATTTCCTAATCAAGCCGAATCAACGAAGTTGATTGTTGAGATATTTCTGTCATGGTTTTACAGTTTGGCTTGCTTAGTATTCAATGATTTTTTTCTCTCTCTGAGATACTTTGCCCAAAAATATTTTGATTATGGTTCTAGCAGGCTTTCTGTTTTTCCAAACAGGCTTTCTGTAAATCCATATAAAAAGAGAAACACATAGACTTTGCCATTCACATTGAATTTGTTACTTTTCTGTGGTTGAACTAAAACACCATGGTCATGGAAACTTAAAGAAGAGAGAGTTTATTTGGGCTAACGGCTATTGAGGGCTTCAGTGTGGCGAGATGAGTGTGGAAGCAGGTTACAAGCATGACAACAGAAGCAATAAGCTTTGAACTCCTATCTTGAACCTCAGGCACAGGGTAGAGAAAGCCAGCTGAAAGTAGGGTGAGGCTTTTAGTTCTTCCTAGCCACATATTCCCCTGCCACATACTCCCCTGCCCCCGGCAAATCTATATCTACTGAACAACACCATCAACTTGAGACCAAGTGTCCAAATGCCCAAAACTATGAGGGCCATTTCTCATTCAAATTACTAAACGGTATTCATTTTCACAAAAGTAAAACTCTAGCTAAGCATGATAATCATGCTCATAATACAGCATTTGACAGGCTGAGACAGCAGAGTGGCAAGTTTGCAAAGGCTGTACTCCAATTCAAAGCAAATAACAAACAAACAAAAACAAAAAATTAAGTTTTGCATTTGTCTATTTTAATATGCAATGATATAAATACCTTACAAAGTATACACATTTAAGTCAAAAGTATATAGGTACAACTGGGTATCTTTCAAGGTTTCCTTTTAGCCTTATTTTGAATAGATTTGTTTTCTTTAAACTTCTAGAACATGTAGGGTTAAGGCTTGGCATCAAATTAAGACATTAGTACTAGTTCCTTCAAATAGTCTGCTTGTCCTATCTTTTTTTGTGTGTTCTCAGGGAACTTCTATTATTACAAATTTTGTGTAATTGATATTGCCCATCAGCTTCTTGGTATCTATTTTTCCTTGATTCTTTCTCTTTCTGTTATTCATGTTTTGGGACTTAATACTTAATTTATCTGCCTTTGGTTTTATAATGTTTTTGCCTTCTCAGATCTGATGATGGGCCCTTCTAGTGAATTCATAATTGGAATAATCATGTTTTCAATACCATGATTGTTATCTGACTCCTTTTATAATGTCTATTTTTTATTGTTAAGGAACCACTTACATTCCTATATTCTTTTGATCTTTTGACTTTGTCTAATTAACCCAACACTGATCTTCCTTGGGAACAGTTTTCCTTGACCACTTTTTTTCATATATATATGAAATATATATATATTATTTCGTATTTCTCTTCATGTATTGCAAGCTTATTTGGCTTATTTGAGAACTGTGCATTTTTTTATTTTAAATTATCAAAATAATTTTTTTTATTAACTTGAGTATTTCTTATATACATTTCGAGTGTTATTCCCTTTCCCGGTTTCCGGGCAAACATCCCCCTTCCCCCTCCCCTTCCTTATGGGTGTTCCCCTCCCCACCCTCCCCCCATTGCCGCCCTCCCCCCAACAGTCTAGTTCACTGGGGGTTCAGTCTTAGCAGGACCCAGGGCTTCCCCTTCCACTGGTGCTCTTACTAGGATATTCATTGCTACCTATGAGGTCAGAGTCCAGGGTCAGTCCATGTATAGTCTTTAGGTAGTAGCTTAGTCCCTGGAAGCTCTGGTTGCTTGGCATTGTTGTACATATGGGGTCTCGAGCCCCTTCAAGCTCTTCCAGTTCTTTCTCTGATTCCTTCAACGGGGGTCCTTCAGTGGTTTGCTGCTGGCATTCGCCTCTGTATTTGCTGTATTCTGGCTGTGTCTCTCAGGAGCGATCTACATCCGGCTCCTGTCGGTCTGCACTTCTTTGCTTCATCCATCTTGTCTATATGGGTGGCTGTATATGTATGGGCCACATGTGGGGCAGGCTCTGAATGGGTGTTCCTTCAGTCTCTGTTTTAATCTTTGCCTCTCTATTCCCTGCCAAGGGTATTCTTGTTCCCCTTTTAAAGAAGGAGTGAAGCATTCACATTTTGATCATCCGTCTTGAGTTTCATTTGTTCTAGGGATCTAGGGTAATTCAAGCATTTGGGCTAATAGCCACTTATCAATGAGTGCATACCATGTATGTCTTTCTGTGATTGGGTTAGCTCACTCAGGATGATATTTTCCAGTTCCAACCATTTGCCTACGAATTTCATAAAGTCATTGTTTTTGATAGCTGAGTAATATTCCATTGTGTAGATGTACCACATTTTCTGTATCCATTCCTCTGTTGAAGAGCATCTGGGTTCTTTCCAGCTTCTGGCTATTATAAATAAGGCTGCGATGAACATAGTGGAGCACGTGTCTTTTTTATATGTTGGGGTATCTTTTGGGTATATGCCCAAAAGAGGTATAGCTGGATCCTCAGGCAGTTCAATGTCCAATTTTCTGAGGAACCTCCAGACATATTTCCAGAATGGTTGTACCAGTCTGCAACCCCACCAACAATGGAGGAGTGTCCCTCTTTCTCTGCATCCTCGCCAGCATTTGCTGTCACCTGAGTTTTTGATCTTAGCCATTCTCACTGGCGTGAGGTGAAATCTCAGGGTTGTTTTGATTTGCATTTCCCTTATGACTAAAGATGTTGAACATTTCTTTAGGTGCTTCTCAGCCATTCGGCATTCCTCAGCTGTGAATTGTTTGTTTAGCTCTGAACCCCATTTTTTTAATAGGGTTATTTGTCTCCCTGCGGTCTAACTTCTTGAGTTCTTTGTATATTTTGGATATAAGGCCTCTATCTGTTGTAGGATTGGTAAAGATCTTTTCCCAATCTGTTGGTTGCCATTTTGTCCTAACCACAGTGTCCTTTGCCTTACAGAAGCTTTGCAGTTTTATGAGATCCCATTTGTCGATTCTTGATCTTAGAGCATAAGCCATTGGTGTTTTGTTCAGGAAATTTTTTCCAGTGCCCATGTGTTCCAGATGCTTCCCTAGTTTTTCTTCTATTAGTTTGAGTGTGTCTGGTTTGATGTGGAGGTCCTTGATCCACTTGAACTTAAGCTTTGTACAGGGTGATAAGCATGGATCGATCTGCATTCTTCTACATGTTGCCCTCCAGTTGAACCAGCACCATTTGCTGAAAATGCTATCTTTTTTCCATTGGATGGTTTTGGCTCCTTTGTCAAAAATCAAGTGACCATAGGTGTGTGGGTTCATTTCTGGGTCTTCAATTCTATTCCATTGGTCTATCTGTCTGTCTCTGTACCAATACCATGCAGTTTTTATCACTATTGCTCTGTAATACTGCTTGAGTTCAGGGATCGTGATTCCCCCTGAAGTCCTTTTATTGTTGAGGATAGCTTTAGCCATCCTGGGTTTTTTGTTATTCCAGATGAATTTGCAAATTGTTCTGTCTAACTCTTTGAAGAATTGGATTGGTATTTTGATGGGGATTGCATTGAATCTGTAGATCGCTTTTGGTAAAATGGCCATTTTTACTATATTAATCTGCCAATCCATGAGCATGGGAGATCTTTCCATCTTCTGAGGTCTTCTTCAATTTCTTTCTTCAGTGTCTTGAAGGAGAACTGTGCATTTAAAATAACATTATGTAGTAATTCTGGAAACGAGGTCCCAGCAGGACATTTTTATACTTGAATTTATTTTATTGTCTCTGCTATTTATTTAGTGACTTGTTGGGATCATTTTGAAGTCTTATTTTTTAAGTGCTTCTTTTACAATGAAATAAATCTGAAAGATGTAGTCAGGCTAATGTTGTAAAGTTTTCAAGCATGGAGAAAAACAAACAGAAGGACAGAGCTCCAACAGCAGAAGTTAACCAAATACTAGCCTGGGTTTCTTCTGGATGGTGCTCTAGGGCATTGGTGGAGGCCACCAGGTGAGCCTGGGAGTAGCTGGCACAATCTTCTTTTGCATCTCCCCCAGGTTGTCTTACAAGTCTCTGAGTATTGTAATGGACGTCACCTATTCCCTTGATGTCTAAGAAGTTTTGTGAGCTTGCTTCAGAGGGTTAATTCTCAGTGTTCCCGGTGACTCCAAATATTTCCTGCCAACACTACCCTTGGCATCTGCTGACATAGCTCAAGATGATGAATTTTCTTTATGTGTTCTACCAAAATGTTAGAGACATATTAGTCTTCTTCACAAACTGTTATGTTGATCCATCAAAGCCTAACCAAATGTTGGACCCAACACTTGGAGGCAATACCTGGGAGATGTTTCTGCTGTTGAGGTCTAAACCCTTAAAGGTGGTGGTAGCGATTATAGTGTCAAGGGGCAAGGTAAGCTGGTTCAGGGAGAATGCCATGGAGGTTCTGTGAGTCACTGCCCAGTCTTATTTTTCATTGAAATTTCTGCCTGTTTCCTCTTGATGATAACTTAATGGTTAAATAGAGATTTCTTATAATATTTTAACCAAAATGTTTCTTGGCCTCTACATAGAAGCACGCCAAGTGCTTATTGGACATGCCTTAATCCACTTGGCACTTTAAACATAGCTTTTTTGTCATCTTTTACTTCCAGCTTCTAAATGCAAACCTCAAGATCCATTAGTGTGAGATGGTAGATATATCCTGACAACTGCACAGTTTACCCATTTACATGACTGCCATGCTGTGACTCCATCCCCAAGCTCATGTCTGAAACCTTCTTAAATTCAAAATAGAGTCTTCTCTCATACAGTACATTCTGACCTCAGTTTCCCCTTTGTCTACATCTCCCAGCTCCAATCCCAGTTACCAGATCCATTCCAGCTTTGTTTCCTTTTCAGAAAAACAAAAACAAAAACCACAAACCTTGACTCCAAGAGACAACAACCAAACATGAACAAAATGATATACAATAAAACAAAGCAAAATTCCTAATATCAAGGCTGGACAAGGGAACCCAGTAGGAAGAAAAGTGTCCCAAGAGCAGGCAAAAGAGTCAGAGACACACCTGCTCCCACACTTAGGAGTCTCACAAAATGGCAAGCTACACAGCCATAATATATGTAGAGAAGACCTGGTGCAGATGCAGGCAAACCCTACTCATCGATATGACAATAATTAATAGGCGAAGCCCTTATGAGGTGATTGTAATGACTGCAAAATTCTCATGGATAAAAGATCTTCTCCAAACATCCTTCACATAACATATACAGTTTTCTTCTCTTTCAAACTTCTGATATCTGAAGACATGCAGAATTTTCCTCTTACCTCCGTACCTTCCTGCAGTGTGAAGATACTACTGGGAAATAGATGTCATCAATGGAGCAGACTCAATATACATCAGGATACATAGTTTAAGCCATTAAGTTTGGACCGTACATTAGGTCAAGGGGCATTTATGAATAGTGAAAATTAAAGACTTGTTAAGCACAGAGAATGGCAGGGTCATTGATTGATCTTAACTTCAATTGATACGTGAAAAAAATGAAGGTACTTAATCTTTAAAAGAGTATTTAATGAAATCAATAATTAGGAAATGAATCAGTGGCAGATCAGTTGAAAATAACACAGTAAAATGATAATGGTTTTAAAACGACTTTATACTATACTGAGTATAGAGTTCATTTGGTAGACTGCTTGCCTACCATGCACAAAGCCCTTGGTTTATCTCTAACATTACATAAACTGGGCTAGTCCCTAAGGCCTATAATCCTAGCACTTGTCAAGTGGAAGCAAGTTTATTCTTGGCTATGTAGGGTTCAAAACCATTCTGTCTTGAGACCCTGCCACAAAATAAATAAAATAAATATATTAAAATTTGAAGTATATATAGGTATCACTTAAAATGCCAACAATGCAGAAATGAAAGAAAAACACACACTTTCATAAATAAAAATAAAAGCTTTAATTAAACTACATACATGCAACAAGATAAATAGATGGGATTTATTTAAAGAGCTGTGGGAATTTATTTATTAATCTAGATATTCTATCAGTTCCACTTAGGAGGAAGGGAAAAATAAAAACGTTTTCGTGACTAAGATAATTTATCACCTACAAGAAATCTTTACAGAGAAGTATATTGGCTTTTATTTTAATAGAAAAACCAAACTAGGACGAAAAAGATTATGAGTTTTATAGGAGTAATGCATTATGTCAAGTATTTATTAATTGAAATATGTAAAATAATGACATATACTTTTAATAAATATAAATTCTAAAACATAACCACAGGAAATATGATATTCATTTTAGTGAACATATTAAATCCTTTGTCTTATTTGAAAGAAGAAAAGAGATATTAGACATCTTCAAATGGTGTTACAAAATTATATAATTAAATTACAGCCTTTCTTCTCATGTGAAATATAATTTTAAAAATGTCATGAAAATAAAACAGTAAAATTAGGGATTAGGAATCCTGAAGGTGACCAGCCTTGGTGCAGTGTTGTAAATGTGGGTAGTGGAAGGAGAACGTGACCGAACTACCTTATTCCAGGTATGACAACGTCATCGTTAAATGCACTAGTTTATAAAGTTAATATATATTAGTTAAAGAAAGAAGAATGGAAGGATACTTAATAATACATCCACAAAATTATAGTTTTTTAAATGTACATACATTGACAGTTCACTAGTAGTAGGATAAAGGGGACAGGAGTACTAACAGGAGTCTGTGGTTGGCTCTGCTGATAAAATGCTTGCCACAAAACATCATCAAAACTCTTGGCATAGTGTTACAAACTTACTATCTCAAATCTAAACTTGTGGATACAGGATGATCTTTCATTGTAAATTGAATAAAATGGGTTTGTATGAACATTAAGGATGACACCTAAAAGAGGAATGGGACAGTCAAGAATGGTATATTCACCCAAGTGCAATAAATAAATGCAGGAACAGATTATAAGAAAAATACAGGAAAAACCCCAAAATCTGATGTATATACTGGGTGAATATGGTTGTTACCACAAAAGTCACTTGAGATATAAGCCATATTTAAGTCCGATCGCACTGATGAGGTAATCACCAGTGATAAAGGAATGCCACTCTAGATAAACTGTAATTACTTATAAGGTATTTTAGTGTTCTTTATATATAAGGTAAATATTTACTTTTAAATTACTTGTATATTCTTCTGTTATGTTTTGGTTTGGGCATGTGAGGACAGGCACCTCTGAATGTCAGAGTACTGCATCAGATGCCACGTGCCATAGAGGTCAAGTCACAGGCAGTTGGGAGCATTCCCATTGAGGTGGGAACTGAACATCCTCTACAAATTCAATACATACTCTTAACCCCTGAGCTATCTTTTAAGCTTCAAGAGCAAAATCAATTGTATCCACATCATAGTTACATACAGGCAAATAAATGTAGAAAAACCTGCTGCTAAAACGCCACACACAACAGTAATAAGTGTATAAAGTTGTAAAGCAGTTAATAAAACTAATTTAAGTGGACCTGAAGAAAAGAAAGGACTTGCCATTTTAAACACCTAAGAGATAATAGAAGACTTCATCATTGAAAAGTTTTCTACAGTCAAATGTATAGTCTCAAGTCAGGCAAAGATTTTAAAATTGTATTTATTTATTCACTATACATATCAGTCTCCCTCTCGAAGTACTCCTTCATCCCCTCCCCATTTGTTCCCCCTCTTTTCCTTTCAGAAGGGGAAGCCCCTTTCTAGGTCTCTCTCTCTCTCTCTCTCTCTCTCTCTCTCTCTCTCTCTCTCTCACACACACACACACACACACACACACACACACACACACACACACACACACACACATACACACCACACGCGAGACTCCCTGAGTTCCATCTAATGTCTGGCTGTAGGTCTCTCCATTTCTTTCCATTGACAGTGAAGTGAGGTGGAACCTCTCAGAGGATAGTTATGCTAGGCTCCTGTCTGTAAGCTTAACAGAGTATCAATAATAGTGCCAGGAATTGGTTCTTGGCCATAGGATGTCTCAATTTGGGGCAGTCATTGGTTGGCCATTCCCTCCATCTATGCTCCATCTTTGTCCTCGTACATCTTGTAGGCAGGACACATTTTGGACAGAAGATTTTATGGGCAGGTTGTTGTCCTTATCCCTTCCCTGAGAACCACGACTGGCTATAGCAAGTGCCAGATTAAGGCTCCATATCCCCAACTGCTAGGATTCTCAGCTAGAGTTATCCCTGTTGACCCCCGGAGACTTCCCCTATCTCAGGATCCTAGCGCATCCTGGATATTGCCCCATGCACCTCCAATTTCTATTCTCTCTCCTCTGGTCTCGACAGACCCCACTCCCCTCTCTATCTCCTCTCCCATCCAGTTCTTTCCCTCCATCCACCTCTGATATCGATTTCATTTCCCCTCCTTGAAAAGACTCAAGCATCCTCCCTTGGTCTCACCTTGTTATTTGGATTCTTTGGGTCTATTATAGCGTGGCTATGCTGTACTTTATGGCTAATATCCACTTACAATTGAGTGCATACCATGCATGTACTTTTGGGTCTGGGTTATCTCACTCAGAATGATATTTTCTAATTCCATTCACTCAGGCAAAGATTTTATAAGTATGACATAAGAAAGGCAAATCTTAGTGGCAACAATTGATCAATTTATAAAACAATTAAAAACATCCATCACCAAAAGGCAGTTTACCCAATAGGACATTTTGTAGTGCATCTATCTGAGAAATAATCCCAACTATACTAGGAACATATCCACCTACACAAGAGAAAGGAGGACAACTCACTTGGATAGAAAAATTGAAAATGGATCTAACCAAGCAAGTCATACAGTTGAAAATCGGAATGATTATGAAACACATCCAGCTTCAGAGTTAGTAGAGAAATACAAATTAATATAATTCGATACCATTTTTCTTCTCCTATCATATTGGAAATATTTAAAGTGTGACTATCCCGACATTACTATGCATGTGGGCAAAATGATACAAAGTGCAAACTGATGCAGACACTTTAAGTGATTAATGTGCCAACATGTGGTTTTACTGAAGATATTTGTCATGTAATATTGATGTTGGGACATGCTTCTTCTACAGTGGAAGATTCTTCTCCAATTCTTTTACATTGGAATGAGACCGTTAGTAAAATGAATTTCAGGCTTTTTCTTCTGCTCCTTAATTCTCTCCTCCCCGGGCATCAAAGGTGGTTGCTTTTAATTGATAAGAAAAGGGGGGCACAGATCATGATGTACAGCCCCTTTATCTTTCTTCTTACTTCAAGTTGAGGGTGAAATATCTCTTCCTGTACTTTCTTTGAAGTGTAACTTTCCAGTGTTGTTTCTGACCCTACAATAAATGCTATGCCTTAATAATAATCCCCTAAGTCTTAAAAAACAATCATTTTCAGTCTTTTGATAACCTGAATGCGAAGGAGAAATGCTATGATTGGAAGCTTCTCAGTGTCCAATACCCACAATTTTCCTTGTAGGAATGTTTGTACCAGAGAATCTCTCTCCTCCATCCTCAATAAGCACAAAGATACTTGCAAGGATATTTATGGAAGATATGTTTCTAGAGTGAAATTAGAAAGCACTAAATTTCATTGAGGGGGAGAGTGGGTAATACAATAAATGTGAAAAACACACAGGAAGGGGAAATATGCAAAGCAAGCTTTTTGATTGATTATACCAGTTTAATAATATGATCACAGTCTGTGGGGTTGGGTAGAAAAGATGAGATGAATGAAACACCCAAAGAGAATTTCAACTCTCTATGTAAAGTTATGTTTTAAAAAGCCATCAAAGGTTTAAGAGCAGTAAAACTTGGTAGATTGTGGGCAAATGCATGATTGTCTGTTTCATTTGTTTCTGTTCTTTGCACCCCAGGATAGTAACTTTAATATATCAAGCTAAATTTCTCTCTGAAAATATCTAAGTGTGCTGTTTATTCCTGAACGGAGGATATAGGGCTGTTGCATGTGTTTGGTTGTTTTCTCCCTGTTGTCTGTTGCTAAATCCTTAAATAAAGTGCTGAATTTTTTCTTAGCCAGAATAAATATCCCAATAACAGAGGGCAGGTTGGGCTATGTAACCTTTAAGTATAGTTGTAACGATGATGTTCTGGAAGATGGTAGAGTTTGAGACAGAAAGGCCAGATTGCCACGGCCTAAAGCCTCTGGTTTTGGGAGAAAGTTGTAGTGCCCCCACTCCTCTCCAGACTTCTTGGCTTGTCCACTTTTATGTATTTCATCTCTTCTCTCCATCCTCACTCGGGTCAATACTCCAGCTGGTCCAATACACTTGGAGAGTCATGGAAAGGCGTGGTGTGTTTGACTGGCCAGCAGTTATCTTGAATATGTGCAATTAGTGAGTGCTGCGTGCCTCAGGCAACTAAGACACATCTGCCAACCTTTGCCTGTTTATGAATACTATTGGGGATTTCTGTGTGCTTACATGGCCTAGAAAGCTCCAATATTTCAGCCTTCCAGTGCTGCATATGCTCCAGGTGCTGCGCCTGTTAACTTCGACTGGTCTACATCTCTGCTTTCTTTTTTGCAACTTTGATCTTTCTGTAGTCTTTTCTTTTCCTCCTCCTCCTCCTTCTCTTCCTCCTCTGCTCCACCTCCGTTTCTTCTAAGATAGGCTCTCAGGTAGGCAACACTAACCCCGAACTTCCTATGTAGCTGAGAGAACCTTGAACTTTAGATACTCCTGAGTCTACTTCCCAAGTACTGAGATTAAAGATATGCAGACCATCAGTACTGGAGATCAAATTCTGGCTCTTGTGTCTTAAATTTATGAGTCTGTTCATGAAAGTATAAAGGAGACCATAAGAGAGGAACATGGGATACTGAGGGAAGACAGGGAGAAGGGTTAATGGAACACATATGGCATGAAGGCAAAAGAAGAGGATATTGGGGAGGGGGAAGGGACCAGCAGGAGAGGAAAGACAGATGCTGAGGTGGTGAGGCCAATATGGAATGAGAAAATAAGAACTAAATATAAACCATATCTAAATATGAAAATGCTAAATAAAGGGTATCATTGTGTATGTTAACTAAAATATAACAAATAAAAAACCTTAAAATATAAGCAGAGTTCGTTTTTTTTTTTTCTTGTATAATACAAGGAATTGATGTGTTGCAAAGCCTGGTCTTGAACTTCTAGACTCATGTTGTCCTCCTGTATCAGTTTGTTGATTAACTACTAATACAAGCAGACCTCCATGTCCTAGGTGTCTTTGCTGTAAGTGCATGGAAAGGAGGTTAGTGAATGTGAAAACCTTGCAGTTGCATTATATTTCATTGTTCAAATGGTGAATACCTCTCTACTTCCAAAGTAAAATCCTCCTCCTGATTGTGTATTCATTGGAATGGTAACATTTCCCCACAAAGGATGAATTGCTTTTGGGGGAAAAAACATCACTCCTTCCAAATACTTTATTTTCTCTTCAAAATAAAAATAACCCTTCAGTGGGAATGAGTTTAGTTATTTATCAGAGAGAGAGAGAGAGAGAGAGAGAGAGAGAGAGAGAGAGAGAGAGAGAGAGAGAGAGAGAGAGAGAATAATATAAATCCTGAACAATGTGGCACACAAAGCTGTTCTTCTAGAGAAGGTGTCAGTCATCACAAGCATAGGTAAAACAATAGCACCTTAAATATGTCCTCAGCCTATTACGCAGGGGAACTTACGCAAGCATATTATTTGAATCGTTTAAAACCACACACTATCATATCTGCTGCTTTCTATTCTAGTTTGTTTTCTCTTTGTCTTGAAGAAACCTGTGCTCCAGTGCCCCCTCTGCATTCTGATCGATACCTTTTCCACGTACAACCACTTCACATGGGGATTTTCTAAGAACCAGGAACTTGGTGTTTTTTTTTTCTTCAACTGTACGTATTTTCAGAAACAATATTGGTTCCAATTAAACATAAGTACTTTTTCTACTTACAAGAGGGAGACTCATAGAAAAAAATTAGACAACTTTATCACAGGAAAAATTGGTATAAGGCCCATGGATAACCAAATCGTCCTGGTTTAAGAACAATAACAATGATAAACAGCAAGAAAACTGAGAACATCTGCTATACTGGAGTCCATTTTGCCTGATATAAACTTCTCTAAGGGAACAAACTGCCCTCTAAAGAGGGAATATGGGAAGATTTCTTTTTCTCCTGTCAGCTAGAAAACATTTTTTCTTACTCTTCCTGTTGAATTCCCCCCCACATTGACATAGATGTGGCAGGGACAGTGTTTACATTGTTGGTTAGAAAACCAAATAAACCACGTCAGATTTTTTTTCCAGCTCAAAGAACCTTGTTTAGCCTTGTACGTATCTCCACGAAAGAAAGCAGAAGTGATTCATCTGACATCATTAGTGAAAGGAATTAGTCTAGAACTTCTTGTATACATTACTCTCTACCATGCTGCATTTCCTAGCAGGCTTGACCTGCTTCAATTAAACTGAAATGATTCTTCAGATAGAAAAATCATACAGAGGAGAGTAAGCCTTAGAGCAAAATGTAACTTCCTTACCAAGCTACTGGGGGACTTTTTTATGGTTAATTATCAGTAACTCCTTCACAGAAATTCATGGGTTTACTTCATGCCCTGTCATTTCAAGTAGAAAAGCCCCCCTTCAGCAGAGACTATTCAGTAATTTCTAGTATGCGTTGGTTTCCCCCCGATCTTGAATGGTATTTTCAGCTTCAGAGGCTGCAAGGAGGTAGAGTCCTGTCTTGAAAATTCAGAAGAATGTATTACTATTACTGTCATAGCAGGGGAAGGAGATGAATTTATTTAGCGGCATCTGAAAATAGAATTGTCTCAACGTTGACGCCTGCTGCTGATGCTAAATGATGAATACTAAGCACCTGGCACGCAGTTTGCACTTCCCTTCATTTATCTGTTCTTCATATTCAGCGCTTTGAGATGCAAAGATCACATTAGCATTGTGTCCTCCTCATGGTTTTGAGGCAGGCAGTAGATGTCATTGATTATTTGTTGAACATTCATATCACACAGGTAACAGCAGAGAGCATGAGCTGTAGAAAGAACTCGATGTGTAGAATCCAGTCAGAAGCGCTATCAGTTAAATTTTGGTACTGTACATTTTGTAACTTCAGAACCTGGGGAATGCCATTTGACTTTCTTAGGACTTACTATCCTATCTCTGGAAAAGACAGTAAAGATAACAGTCTTGTGTATTTTCAAGGCTCAATGCGAAGCTCCCATGCATTATTCCTTGATCCAGAGTTCTGTGGAGTGTGGAGTGCAGGTCGTTTCTTTTGGTTAACGATAAAGGCTGTGTCACACATCTGGAAACTTGACTTCATGTGGTGATAATCAAAAGTGTGTGTGTGTGTGTGTGTGTGTGTGTGTGTGTGTGTGTGTGTGAAGGTGTATGTGTAAACTTTGGGTTCCTTCAAGTACTATCGTTGTGATCTTGGCAAAATCACAGAACATTTTTGTCCTTCAATCTGTCAAATGAATAGTAGTACCCTCATAGGACTGTGAGGAGGTTTGAATGAGGTGATGTATGTAAGGTTCCTAGCAGAGCACAGGCTATTAGTTAATGGCTGTTCCTTTGGAGTTGGATGACGAGAGACTCTCCCACCCTTATACTCTAATGGGATTTCTCAAAGGTAGCAGGAATTGCACCAGTGTCTGGGAATGGGGCAACTAGTTTTCTCTCTCCATAGTCAGCCATTGGCAGTTTGTAAAAAGATAACAGGATGAGCATACCTTTTGAAACCTCAATTATCGATCTCATCAATAAAATGGAGCTAATTTTACAGTTTTGAAAATTCACATGCAGAGGACAGGAGTGTTTTGTCTTTGGTTAACCAAGTATTGAGTGATAATTCTGCGATTAAACTCTAGTAGTCTGACTTCAAAGCCCATGTCATTTTCACAGACTTGAATCAGTCTCTCTTAGCTGGAGTTCCATGTAGTTTATTTATGGGTTTGATGAGGAGTATAGAAGCAGCTCTCCCGGAGGTATCCTTGCCTTGGTCTTCTCTGGTCTGGACTTTTTTTTTCTTTTTTAGAAAATATCTATTAAGTCAATTCCTCTTAGTCATGAGCTAAAACTAAGACCTTGCAGGGATAGAATAAATAAATCCTATTCGTATCTGAGTTGTACTTGTACTCACATGGCAGACTTTGACCACAAATAACCCAACAGGTCATGGGATAAGCCAACAGGTCATGAGTATATGTCCACTGTCGTAATGCTGCTGACTGTCCCTATTGCCCACCAAAGATTAAAGATCTCTATCCTTCTCACTTCCATATTGTGTTTGTTTGTTCAGATTCAACCAAGAGTCAATTTCTACAACACACCTTTGGCTTCTTCATTTTTATTGGTTTGGAACCTGAAAACTCAGACTCTAGCCCATTTCCTAGATTTCTGTTTATTTCCTTACAGATGCACAGGATTTCAAAACTTTGCCTTTCTGGCTCCTCTCAGGGAGTCCGAGTCAATCTTCTCCTCATGACTATTTGGTTAGAGCACACTTCATATTTAGGAGTTCTTCATGAACCCCGAAAGACCGAGATGTACTGCCCATACCACTGTGCCTTCTCTTTAGCTTTATGAACCATTTTTTAAGAAATGAACTTTTTTCTTCCTGCCCCCATGTTTTAATTCTTCCTCCAGATCCCATCTGGTCTCTTCCTTCTTGCTATTATGACACAATAAACTCTCAGAGCACTGGATGGATTAAAACCAATCATCTTAAGTCATCGGACTCCCGCAGAACCAAGACCAGTACAAAATCTTATTCTCTGCAATTCTCCTGCTTGCTCGCTCCCATCTGAGATATTGTTTTCTCTAGTTTATCTGTGGTACTCCTTTCTTGGAATAGTGTGAGTGAGTTGTCTCATATCCTTTCTTTTCCTTACTTTTCCTGCTCTTGGATGATGAAGTTTTGTGAGTGTATTTTCAGGGTCTCCTGAAGTTTTTTTTAAAAAGGTTTCCTTATTGACTTAGAGTGCTCGCATCTTAGTGTTTTACCTCTCATTGAAATGCCATTAATCGGAAGCATATTCATTAAAAATGGAGAATGTGTTCAGAAAAAAGCAATTCATGGTGAAAAATTCAATAGTCTTCAGGAATAGGGCGATTAAAGAGATTTCCAACCAAAGGAAAATTGACTTATTGAAACTTTCTCCATCCAAAGGATCAGCCCTTTCTTTAGAAGTCAGATGAGTAATTCATATGATGTTCCTGACAAAGATTAGTGATGGCCGAAGGATTCATATTATTCAGTAATGTCTTTCAGGGGCTTTGTCAAATGTTAATACACCCACGTGCTGCTGTAGCCTTGGTGTCTGCTAATAGGGAATATATAAACACAGGATGCAGCGTGTTCTTCCCATATTCTTTAATCTTTCTGTTCCATTTTTCATTTTTAATGGAGACTATGCTCTTGAATAACCTGAGTGGGCAGGAAGAAGGGGAACAGAAGGTGTTCAGGACACCGAAACCTTTCCTATGAAGAACCACTGAACTCAAAAGATCAAAAAAATAAATAAATAAAAGGACAGAAATACAAAAGACTCAATTTTCAGACTCGCTGGAGATATTGCTTTGCCAATGTTTCAAGTATTCTTGAATGCGAGGAGTGGAAGTAGGGTAAAAGAGTGACTGTTTGGAGAGAATAAAATGCCTTGAGAAACTGAGATGGAGCATTTGCACAGCCTTTCCTCTATTCAGGGTCGCTACAGCCTGTGCATGGCACTGCTTCCAGGGAAATAATGGAGTGAATAGTCGTAAGCCCGGACCCAGAACCAGCAGCTCAATTTCCCAACTTGCTGAAATACTTAAGTGAGTCTGTACCTTATTTTCTTCTTCTCCTCTCCCTCCATTTCTCTTCTTTTTCTTCCCCCTCTCTCTCCTCCTCTCTACTCTTTGCTTTTAAAAATGTACATCCCTGAAATGATTCAAATTTGTGGTGCCCTCTGCCCCAATCGCTGCCTCATGAGTATGTTTACCTGCAAACCCAGTATTTACTTTGTTTATCTGTAAAGTGAAATAGTGAAAGTGCCTCCTAAGGCTGTGTGGTGAGGAAATGAATGAATGTGTGTGAAATCTTCAAAACAGGGCCTGGCACTGAGAAACAAGTGCTTTAGAAATTTGGATTCAGTATTTGAGCTTCTTTGAGCATTTAGCCATCGTATCCTTTTGACATTGAAAGCTTCTCAAACTCTGTTCCCTTTTTGGAGCTCTTCTATTTAAGGGTAAACACACTGGGCATTTTTATCTTTGTGTATCCAAAAGGACATAATCAGGTATGACAAAGACTTCCTCAGAATAAAAACTGCCTCATACTTCGGTAGGTGAAAAAGGTCATATTAACTATAGCCAAACTCTACAATCCACTTAAGTGTCTCAGATAGTTATTGTCAGCAAAAAAACCAGTAAAGCCCATCTGCATGTCAGATTTACATGTCATAAGATGAAACTTTCAGTTTCCTGTCTGGGAGACTATGTTAAGTTCTTTAATTCTTTTCTATCACTAAAAAAAGAAGGAAAAAATAAAACAAAGCAAGATGGGAAGAGTCAGTGGTTCAGTACATTCTTTTAGTGGCATTTGGGTAAATTTCCCCTTAAGGTGAATGCATCTATATTCTATTTCCTTTCTTCGTTGCCTTTTTCCTCGTGGAAACCAAGCAATCTGTCCTGAAATTCAAGGGTGTCTACTAATTTTATTTTTCATTTTTACACAGAGAATTTTAGTCTTATAGACTAAATCAGAGGGGTTGTAGTTTTTTTTTATTAACTTGAGTATTTCTTTTTTTTATTTTTAAGAATTGTTTATGTATAGTTTTATTTCTTTTTTTTCATTTTTTTTATTAACTTGAGTATTTCTTATATACATTTCGAGTGTTATTCCCTTTCCCGGTTTCCGGGCAAACATCCCCCTCCCCCCTCCCCTTCCTTATGGGTGTTCCCCTCTCCACCCTCCCCCCATTGCCGCCCTCCCCCCACAGTCTAGTTCACTGGGGGTTCAGTCTTAGCAGGACCCAGGGCTTCCCCTCCCACTGGTGCTCTTACTAGGATATTCATTGCTACCTATGAGGTCAGAGTCCAGGGTCAGTCCATGTATAGTCTTTAGGTAGTGGCTTAGTCCCTGGAAGCTCTGGTTGCTTGGCATTGTTGTACATATGGGGTCTCGAGCCCCTTCAAGCTCTTCCAGTTCTTTCTCTGATTCCTTCAACGGGGGTCCTATTCTCAGTTCAGTGGTTGGCTGCTGGCATTCGCCTCTGTATTTGCTGTATTCTGGCTGTGTCTCTCAGGAGCGATCTACATCTGGCTCCTGTCGGTCTGCACTTCTTTGCTTCATCCATCTTGTCTAATTGGGTGGCTGTATATGTACGGGCCACATGTGGGGCAGGCTCTGAATGGGCGTTCCTTCAGTCTCTGTTTTAATCTTTGCCTCTCCCTTCCCTGCCAAGGGTATTCTTTTTCCTCATTTAAAGAAGGAGTGAAGCATTCACATTTTGATCATCCGTCTTGAGTTTCATTTGTTCTAGGGATCTAGGGTAATTCAAGCATTTGGGCTAATAGCCACTTATCAATGAGTGCATACCATGTATGTCTTTCTGTGATTGGGTTAGCTCACTCAGGATGATATTTTCCAGTTCCAACCATTTGCCTACGAATTTCATAAAGTCATTGTTTTTGATAGCTGAGTAATATTCCATTGTGTAGATGTACCACATTTTCTGTATCCATTCCTCTGTTGAAGGGCATCTGGGTTCTTTCCAGCTTCTGGCTATTATAAATAAGGCTGCGATGAACATAGTGGAGCACGTGTCTCTTTTATATGTTGAGGCATCTTTTGGGTATATGCCCAAGAGAGGTATAGCTGGATCCTCAGGCAGTTCAATGTCCAATTTTCTGAGGAACCTCCAGACTGATTTCCAGAATGGTTTTACCAGTCTGCAATCCCACCAACAATGGAGGAGTGTTCCTCTTTCTCCACATCCTCGCCAGCATCTGCTGTCACCTGAGTTTTTGATCTTAGCCATTCTCACTGGTGTGAGGTGAAATCTCAGGATTGTTTTGATTTGCATTTCCCTTATGACTAAAGATGTTGAACATTTCTTTAGGTGTTTCTCAGCCATTCGTCATTCCTCAGCTGTGAATTCTTTGTTTAGCTCTGAACCCCATTTTTTAAAAGGGTTATTTGTTTCCCTGCGGTCTAACTTCTTGAGTTCTTTGTATATTTTGGATATAAGGCCTCTATCTGTTGTAGGATTGGTAAAGATCTTTTCCCCATCTGTTGGTTGCCGTTTTGTCCTAACCACAGTGTCCTTTGCCTTACAGAAGCTTTGCAGTTTTATGAGATCCCATTTGTCGATTCTTGATCTTAGAGCGTAAGCCATTGGTGTTTTGTTCAGGAAATTTTTTCCAGTGCCCATGTGTTCCAGATGCTTCCCTAGTTTTTCTTCTATTAGTTTGAGTGTGTCTGGTTTGATGTGGAGGTCCTTGATCCACTTGGACTTAAGCTTTGTACAGGGTGATAAGCATGGATCGATCTACATTCTTCTACATGTTGCCCTCCAGTTGAACCAGCACCGTTTGCTGAAAATGCTATCTTTTTTCCATTGCATGGTTTTGGCTCCTTTGTCAAAAATCAAGTGACCATAGGTGTGTGGGTTCATTTCTGGGTCTTCAATTCTATTCCATTGGTCTATCTGTCTGTCTCTGTACCAATACCATGCAGTTTTTATCACTATTGCTCTGTAATACTGCTTGAGTTCAGGGATCGTGATTCCCCCTGAAGTCCTTTTATTGTTGAGGATAGCTTTAGCCATCCTGGGTTTTATGTTATTCCAGATGAACTTGCAAATTGTTCTGTATAACTCTTTGAAGAATTGGATTGGTATTTTGATGGGGATTGCATGGAATCTGTAGATCGCTTTTGGTAAAATGGCCATTTTTACTATATTAATCCTGCCAATCCATGAGCATGGGAGATCTTTCCATCTTCTGAGGTCTTCTTCAATTTCTTTCCTCAGTTCTTGAAGTTCTTATTGTACAGATCTTTTACTTGCTTGGTTAAAGTCACACCGAGGTACTTTATATTATTTGGGTCTATTATGAAGGGTGTCGTTTCCCTAATTTCTTTCTCAGCTTGTTTCTCTTTTGTATAGAGGAAGGCAACTGATTTATTTGAGTTAATTTTATACCCAGCCACTTTGCTGAAGTTGTTTATCAGCTTTCGTAGTTCTCTGGTGGAACTTTTGGGATCACTTAAATATACTATCATATCATCTGCAAATAGTGATATTTTGACCTCTTCTTTTCCGATCTGTATCCCCTTGATCTCCTTTTGTTGTCTGATTGCTCTGGCTAGAACTTCAAGAACTATATTGAATAAGTAGGGAGAGAGTGGGCAGCCTTGTCTAGTCCCTGATTTTAGTGGGATTGCTTCAAGTTTCTCTCCATTTAGTTTAATGTTAGCAACTGGTTTGCTGTATATGGCTTTTACTATGTTTAGGTATGGGCCTTGAATTCCTATTCTTTCCAGGACTTTTATCATGAAGGGGTGTTGAATTTTGTCAAATGCTTTCTCAGCATCTAATGAAATGATCATGTGGTTCTGTTCTTTCAGTTTGTTTATATAATGGATCACGTTGATGGTTTTCCGTATATTAAACCATCCCTGCATGCCTGGGATGAAGCCTACTTGATCATGGTGGATGATTGTTTTGATGTACTCTTGAATTCGGTTTGCCAGAATTTTATTGAGTATTTTTGCGTCGATATTCATAAGGGAAATTGGTCTGAAGTTCTCTTTCTTTGTTGTGTCTTTGTGTGGTTTAGGTATAAGAGTAATTGTGGCTTCGTAGAAGGTATTCGGTAGTGATCCATCTGTTTCAATTTTGTGGAATAGTTTGGATAATATTGGTATGAGGTCTTCTATGAAGGTTTGATAGAATTCTGCACTAAACCCGTCTGGACCTGGGCTCTTTTTGGTTGGGAGACCTTTAATGACTGCTTCTATTTCCTTAGGAGTTATGGGGTTGTTTAACTGGTTTATCTGTTCCTGATTTAACTTCGATACCTGGTATCTGTCTAGGAAATTGTCCATTTCCTGAAGATTTTCAAGTTTTGTTGAATATAGGCTTTTATAGTAAGATCTGATGATTTTTTGAATTTCCTCTGAATCTGTAGTTATGTCTCCCTTTTCATTTCTGATTTTGTTAATTTGGACGCACTCTCTGTGTCCTCTCGTCAGTCTGGCTAAGGATTTATCTATCTTGTTGATTTTCTCAAAGAACCAACTTTTGGTTCTGTTGATTCTTTCTATGGTCCCTTTTATTTCTACTTGGTTGATTTCAGCTCTGAGTTTGATTATTTCCTGCCTTCTACTCCTCCTGGGTGTATTTGCTTCTTTTTGTTCTAGAGCTTTTAGGTGTGCTGTCAAGCTGCTGACATATGCTCTTTCCTGTTTCTTTCTGCAGGCACTCAGCGCTATGAGTTTTCCTCTTAGCACAGCTTTCATTGTGTCCCATAAGTTTGCGTATATTGTACCTTCATTTTCATTAAATTCTAAAAAGTTTTTAATTTCTTTCTTTATTTCTTCCTTGACCAGGTTATCATTGAGTAGAGCATTGTTCAATTTCCACGTATATGTGGGCATTCTTCCCTTATTGTTATTGAAGACCAGTTTTAGGCCGTGGTGGTCCGATAGCACGCATGGGATTATTTCTATCCTTCTGTACCTGTTGAGGCCCGTTTTTTGACCAATTATATGGTCAATTTTGGAGAAAGTACCATGAGGAGCTGAGAAGAAGGTATATCCTTTTGCTTTAGGATAGAATGTTCTATAAATATCCGTTAAGTCCATTTGGCTCATGACTTCTCTTAGTCTGTCGACATCTCTGTTTAATTTCTGTTTCCATGATCTGTCCATTGATGAGAGTGGTGTGTTGAAATCTCCCACTATTATTGTGTGAGGTGCAATGTGTGTTTTGAGCTTTAGTAAGGTTTCTTTTACGTTTGTAGGTGCCCTTGTATTTGGGGCATAGATATTTAGGATTGAGAGTTCATCTTGGTGGATTTTTCCTTTGATGAATATGAAGTGTCCTTCCTTATCTTTTTTGATGACTTTTAGTTGAAAATTGATTTTATTTGATATTAGAATGGCTACTCCAGCTTGCTTCTTCTGACCGTTTGCTTGGAAAGTTGTTTTCCAGCCTTTCACTCTGAGGTAGTGTCTGTCTTTGTCTCTGAGGTGTGTTTCCTGTAGGCAGCAGAATGCAGGGTCCTCGTTGCATATCCAGTTTGGTAATCTATTTCTTTTTATTGGGGAGTTGAGGCCATTGATGTTGAGAGATATTAAGGAATAGTGATTATTGCTTCCCGTTATATTCATATTTGGATGTGAGTTTATGTTTGTGTGCTTTTCTTCTCTTTGTTTTGTTGCCAAGACGATTAGTTTCTTGCTTCTTCTAGGGTATAGCTTGCCTCCTTATGTTGGGCTTTACCATTTATTATCCTTTGTAGTGCTGGATTTGTAGAAAGATATTGTGTAAATTTGGTTTTGTCATGGAATATCTTGGTTTCTCCATCTATGTTAATTGAGAGTTTTGCAGGATACAGTAACCTGGGCTGGCATTTGTGTTCTCTTGGGTCTGTATGACATCAGTCCAGGATCTTCTGGCCTTCATAGTTTCTGGCGAGAAGTCTGGTGTGATTCTGATAGGTCTGCCTTTATATGTTACTTGACCTTTTTCCCTTACTGCTTTTAATATTCTTTCTTTATTTTGTGCGTTTGGTGTTTTGACAATTATGTGACGGGAGGTATTTCTTTTCTGGTCCAATCTATTTGGAGTTCTGTAGGCTTCTTGTATGTCTATGGGTATCTCTTTTTTTAGGTTAGGGAAGTTTTCTTCTATGATTTTGTTGAAGATATTTACTGGTCCTTTGAGCTGGGAGTCTTCACTCTCTTCTATACCTATTATCCTTAGGTTTGATCTTCTCATTGAGTCCTGGATTTCCTGTATGTTTTGGACCTGTAGCTTTTTCCGCTTTACATTATCTTTGACAGTTGAGTCAATGATTTCTATGGAATCTTCTGCTCCTGAGATTCTCTCTTCCATCTCTTGTATTCTGTTGGTGAAGCTTGTATCTACAGCTCCTTGTCTCTTCTTTTGGTTTTCTATATCCAGGGTTGTTTCCATGTGTTCTTTCTTGATTGCTTCTATTTCCATTTTTAATTCCTTCAACTGTTTGATTGTGTTTTCCTGGAATTCTTTCAGGGATTTTTGCGATTCCTCTCTGTAGGCTTCTACTTGTTTATTAATGTTTTCCTGTGTTTCCCTAAGGGAGTTCTTCACGTCTTTCTTGAAGTCCTCCAGCATCATGATCAAATATGATTTTGAAACTAGATCTTGCTTTTCTGGTGTGTTTGGATATTCCATGTTTGTTTTGGTGGGAGAATTGGGCTCCGATGATGCCATGTAGTCTTGTTTTCTGTTGCTTGGGTTTCTGTACTTGCCTCTCGCCATCAAATTATCTCTAGTGTTACTTTGTTCTGCTATTTCTGACAGTGGCTAGACTGTCCTATAAGCCTGTGTGTCAGGAGTGCTGTAGACCTGTTTTCCTCTCTTTCAGTCAGTTATGGGGACAGAGTGTTCTGCTTTCGGGTGTGTAGTTTTTCCTCTCTACAGGTCTTCAGCTGTTCCTGTGGGCCTGTGTCTTGAGTTCACCAGGCAGCTTTCTTGCAGCAGAAAAGTTGGTCTTACGTGTGATCCAGAGGCTCAAGTTCGCTCGTGGGGTGCTGCCCACGGGCTCTCTGCAGCGGCAGCAACCAGGAAGATATGCGCCACCCCTTCCGGGAACTTCAGTGCACCAGGGTTCCAGATGGTCTTTGGCTTTTTCCTCTGGCATCTGAGATGTGTGTGCAGAGAGCAGTCTCTTCTGGTTTCCCAGGCTTGTCTGCCTCTCTGAAGTTTTAGCTCTCCCTCCCACGGGATTTGGGTGCAGAGAACTGTTTATCCGGTCTGTTTCCTTCAGGTTCCGGCGGTGTCTCAGGCAGGGGTCCTGCCGCTCCTGGGCTCTCCCCCACGGGAGCCCAGAGGCCTTATACAGTTGCCTGTTGGGCCAGGAATGTGGGCAGGGGTGGGCAGTTTTGGTGGTCTCCTCCGCTCTGCAGCCTCAGGAGTGCCCACCTGACCAGGCGCTTGGGTCTCTCTCTCACGGGGTCTGGGAGCAGAGAGCTGCTGCAGGCCGGGATCCGCGGGTGTGGGACTTCCGGTAAACACAGGACGTGCCCGGTCCTAGAGGAATTCTGCCTCTGTGTGTCCCGAGCTCACCAGGCAGCTTTCTTGCAGCAGAAAAGTTGGTCTTGCCTGTGGTCCCGAGGCTCAAGTTCGCTCGTGGGGTGCTGCCCACGGGCTCTCTGCAGTGGCAGCAACCGGAAAGATATGCCCCGCCCCTTCCGCGTAGTTTTTGTTTATTAACTTCCTGCTATGCCTACTACTATTGCTTTTGATGTTTTTGATAACTTTTCTTATTAATCAGTTTTTGTTTACATTTCAAATGATATTCCCCTTTCTGGTTACACCTCCACCAATCGCACATTCTATCTTCCTTTCCTCCCTCCCCTTTGACTCTGTGAGGATGCTCCTCCACCCATTTACCCACTCCTGCCTCACCCCTGTAGTATCTCCTTACTCTGGGGCATCAATCCTCCCTCCCTTCCCATTAATGTCAGATAAGGCAATCCTCTGTTACATATGTATCTGGAGTCCTGGCTTCCTCCATGTGTACTCTTTGGTTTGTGGTTTAGTCCCTGGGAGCTCTGGGTGGTCCTGTTAGTTGATATTGTTCTTATGTGGCTATAATCCCCTTCAGCTCCTTCAGCCCTTCCCCTAGCTCTTCCTTTGGGGTCCCTAGGCTCAGTCCAATGGTTGGCTGTATGTGCATCTGTAATGGACAGGTGCTGGTAGAACCTCTCAGAGAACAGCCCTATCAGGCTACTGTCAGCAAGTGCTTCTTGCCATCAGCAATAGTGTTGGGGTTTGGTGTCTGCAGATGCGATGGATCCCTAGGTGGGCTGTCCTCATGTTATGTCCCTGCCTTATGAATGCTGTGCTTGAATATGTTTCCCAAATTCCAAGTGTTGGGAAGTAATCACGATTAGAAATGTTTGTCATTGAGTATCCTCTAGGATGAACTGATGGCTTTGGAGGAAAGGGGAGAAACACATGGACAAACAGAATCCGCAATCCCTTGCACTATTATGTGATGCTTCCGGCCACATTATAATAAAGCCTGAAGTTCTGCCCCAGTTTCTGGTGTCGTATACTTGGACTTCTGTGCCACTAGGATTGTGATGGAAATAAATTATGTTTCTTTATAGGTTAGCCTGTCTCATGATGTTCACTAACAAATAATGAACTAAGGTAGTAAAAAATTTTAAAATTTTCTATTATATCCTTTCATTAATTTCTTTTTATATTGATATTCATTATATTATTCAATCATATTATTTCTTAGAACACATTTGCTTGAATTTACCACTATAATTTGAACATTTCATAATATCTACAATGTTTTATGATCATATTCACCCCATTACCTTTCCCTCACAGCTCCTTCCTGTTCATTCACAATATTTATTTATTAATTTTACCTCATGCTTACAAGAGCCTGGATGAGAGTTTTTACTACACCATGGAGAATTTACCAGTCACTAAAACACTGAAAAAAAAAGACACTTCCCATCCCCCAGTAACTAATAACTGGCAATAGTTACTCAAGAATGATGGATCTAATGAGACCCTCACCAATCCAGGGTAGAATGGTGCAGGGCTCAAACTTTTGCAAGTCTCCTGCAGGTAACCAAAGCCACTGAGTATGAATGATCACAATAATAATGATTACAATAATCATGTTACTACTCTAGATCCCTTTGTTTTTAATTCTGTCTCCTCTTTTGCAATTTTCCATGAGCCTTGGAAGGAGTAACATACTTGTTTCTTTTAGGGCAAAACCACTAAATTATTACTTATTCTCAGCAGCTTGACCAGTTGTGAGGTTTTACATTAACTGCTAGTTCTTGTAAAGAAAAGTTTCTCTGAGCAAGGTTGAAAGCAGGACTATTTTACACACATATTTAGAAGGTGGTTGTCTTAGAGTTTTATTGCTATGAAGAGATACCATGACCGTGGCAACACTTATGAAGGAAAAGATTTATTTGGGGCTGGCATATACTTCAGAGAGTTCAACCAGAAACATGATGGCACACAGGCAGACATGGCGCTGAAGAAGGTGCTGAGGGTTCTTGTGGATAACAAAGAAAAATGGCAAGAAGTTGTATTGTGTAGAAGACCTCTGGGGACTGGATCCAGTCAGCAGAAAGAGACAGTGAGCCACTTGACCTGGCTTGGGGTTCTGAGACCTCAAAGCCTACCACAAGGACACACATCCTCAAGCAATGCCACACCTATTCCAATGAAAACATACCTACTAATAGGTTCATAGTCCCTATGAGCTTGTGGCACCATTTTCATTCAAATTACCTCTGAAGTTTTTAATAACATGCCCATTTTACAAAACAACAGTAGTAGGTTATCCATTGGGGATATGCCATCTCCAGTCAGGGGCTTTTGGCTAGGCTCATAATAATGGACATTAATTATAAGACCTTAAATCCAGTCAGGCAGTAGTTGGTTAGCTCTATAAACATCATGCCATTATTATACTAAAGGTCACACCTTGCCTTTAAGATCATTATTATAGCTCTCAGGATTCTCTGCTACTTAACATTAGTGATTTGTTTTGTTTCTTGGCAGCCTGCGTAATACCTTCTGGTACTATGAAGGTTATCTGGCAGAGAAGAAACTTACAGCTCAGTTCCAAATTGATTTATCTGCCCTGGATCCAAAGTTATAGAGCCTTCAGCACTAGAGGCTCACCATCAAGTTCTTGTGGATAACAAAGAAAAATGGCAAGACGTTGTATGGTGTAGAAGACCTCTGGGGACTGACGTAGGAGTAATTCATAAGGAGGTGTCCTACATCTGGCACTAATAAGATCATTTAATAGCCCATGACTTCTGGAGAAGGCATTGTGTACCCATGTAAGGTACTTCTATTCAAACTACATATACATATTCACATACACATATACATAGATATTGCAGCCACTTTTATTTCTTCTTTGGGGAATTCTCTGTTCAGTTCCATTGCCGAGGTTTGATTGGGTTGTTTGTTTTCTTTTTTTCCCCTCCATCTTTATTAACTTGGGTATTTCTTGCTTACATTTCAATTGTTATTCCCTTTCCCGGTTTCCGGGCCAACATCCCCCTAACTCTTCCCCCTCCCCTTCTTTCTGGGTGTTCCCTTCCCCATCCTCCCCCCATTACCGCCCTCCCCCCAACAATCACGTTCACTGGGGGTTCAGTCTTGGCAGGACCAAGGGCTTCCCCTTCCACTGGTGCTCTTACTAGGATATTCATTGCTACCTATGAGGTCAGAGTCCAGGGTCAGTCCATGTATAGTCTTTGGGTAGTGGCTTAGTCCCTAGAAGCTCTGGTTGGCTGGCATTGTTGTTCATATGGGGTCTCAAGTCCCTTCAAGGTTGTTTGTTTTCTTAATATTTAGTTTTCTGAGTTCTTGGTATATTCTTGATATTAATCCTCTGTGATATGTACAGCGGGAAAATTCTCTTTCCCTGGTTGTGTAGGGTGACTTTTCAGTCTGCTGACATTTTTTTTTTCTATACAGAAGCTTTTAAATTTTATGAGGTCTCATTTATCACTTGTTACACCTAATTCCCAAGAGAACGGAGAAATTCAGAAATTTCTTACCTACATCTGTATTATGATGTACACTCCCTAGTTTTTCTTCCAACAATTTTAAAGGAAAAACTGAATTTCAAATGTTACGTTGAAGTGTTTAAGGGAACATTTGTGCTTTATTTTTGTTGTGGTATTTTCTACCTGTGAAGTCTCTCCTGCTCCTACAGAACAAACAGCAGTTGCATCATGTACCTATTTTCCAACAATGGGAATACCTTCATTGCTATTTTTAGTATAGGACAAATGCACACTCAATATTAAAATAAACGTACACAGAAGCAGAGGGCAGAAACACTGTCAACATTTACTGTATAGACTTCTAAGACTGTATATATTCCCATTACTTCATTTGAAGAATCCAAAAATATCCATCAGTACCTAATCAGGGATGATCTGACTGACAGAGACTGTAGAAATATTCACTTATTTGCCATTATGCTAATTTCTGCTTACTCACCTCCCTTGCAGGCTGAGCAAAGTGCCTGCGAAGAGAGAATAGTTTTAAAAGACTAGGTACCAGTTTACCTTACGTTCCCATCAGACTATGTCATTTTGGGTGCATGCTGGTTCAATTTCACATTTTTCTTCATAACCTGCCTTGGTAATTAACCTTCATTGTACATTTTACTGTATTTAGAATCACCTAAGTGATTTATCCTCTAAGTGTGTGTAAAATAGTATTTACAGAGTGATTTAAGTGAGTGTGGAAAAAACATTTTGATGTGAATAGTACCATATCATGGACTTGGGTTCCAGACTGAATAAAAGGGGTAAAAGAAAGAAGCTAACTAACAGCAGCATTAATTTCTCTCTGTTTCTTGTCCCTGGACATAGTATGACCAAATCCCTCATGCTGTGATAACTATGTCTTCCTACCATGAGAGCATGTATCCCCTTATTATGATTATTATAATTTTAAACAGGGCCTCTTTCTATTGTCCATACTAGCCTTGAACTATATGAGTGTGGATGACTTTGCACTCTAGACTCTCCTGTGTCCACCTCCCAAGTAGTAGGAATACCGGTGTGTATCACAGCACCTGACTTGTGTCTCTGTTTAAAGTGGGAACTGAAATAAATTCTATGTTCCTTGTGTTGCATTATGTGAGCTATTTTGTCACAGTAACATTAAAATAATGAATATTCTATACTTCCAAATGCTTTGAAAGACACTCGGATCTTTCAATATAGAAGCAAACCAGGAGAAAAGGAATTCTGCACTGCACATAGGGCATATTAGTCCAGGCATCTACAATGTTAATGCACAACTTTCTGTATGGAAACTATAATGTTTGTAGATAAAATTTCTATGGACCCCTAGTATAAAAAGATAAGCACTAGAATCTTGTATCTGAAGAAATAATAACATATCCTCCACATATTAACAAGTAAATATATAACTCATTTACAGTGCACCAGAGTACCAGGAAAGAATAATTTGAGAACACTTCTGGTTAAGAGAATCCACCTAAATACACCCCATTTAGTTTTTTCAGTTATATCTCCTTTGATTTATCTTGGATCCAACTTGTGCCTGGCTTCTTACAGTTGTCATATTAAATTAAGAACTCAACTAAAGGTTATAATTAAATTTCTTTAGGCAATATCTTTCCGTTATGAGAAAAGAGCGGATAGGTTACAGACCATCAGATGAGCTGAGGAAATCTCCTTTTCCCCTATGGAGATAACGTTCCATTGTGTCAGGTTCTCTAAGTACCTAATCCTAAAGATATTTTTAAAGCATAGTTCATTGATTGTTTCCAGCTTAGCAATAAATGATAATGGAACTTTGTAGACATTCTAAAAGGCTGGCTAGCATGTTGAAAAAGAATCTATGCCATTTTTTTCCATGTGTCCTCATCCAAGTTCTGCCATCCATCAGCTGTGCAACCAAGCAACTTTGACCTTTGCAAACATTAGTTTTCTCATCAAAAAACAACTAATGGGAGTGGCAATATTTTTTGAAGTATAAGAGAGTGAGCAGCCTGCTTTTAAGAGAGCTAGAATGGAAACGGGGTCCTTTAGAGCCATCATTGAGTAAAGCAAAGTGTTGCTGTGGAAAGTGGTTTTAAGTATTTTGAGGGGTTTGCTTGCCCTGGAAAGGTTACCTAATGTCAAAGTGGCAAAGTTTGAAAGGATGCTGTAGGGAGAAGAGATGAAGAGCCATCTTGGGAATGAAAGGATATTGGGACTATGCTGTTGTATTTAGAGTTTTGGGGTACCTCCCACATTGTACTTTTATTTTAGGTAGTTGAGTACATGTCTTTTTATTCTCACTTAAAGCATACTTACATCTTTTATTTATAATCACATGGACCATGCATGATAAGTATTCAATAATTACTTAGGTGATACACACTATCATGTAATGTTATCTAATAATAGATGTTCTAAAAGGTTGGCTAGCCCGAAGCCTAAGGAGGACTTGATCTTGGCAAAAGTACACAAATATCTAAATAGGTTGTATTTGCTTCATTTTCTTTCTCTTATTATCTTTTTTCTACAAAGAACTTTTTGAGAATTAGTAAAGAACAATTCCTTTCTTTTGATATCAAGTTATCCTTTCCATGCATTAGTGATTTATCCTTAATTAGAAGATCTAGGATATAGGATCTGGAGTAGAAGATTCAACGATCCTACATTTCCAGAGACCCCAGGAAGCTCCCCAACACTATTAAGTATGCGAGAGGTCATGCTTCAGACCTCTTGAATTTGCATATATTGACTAATTGTATACCTTCCACTGGCAGAACCCTATCTATCATCCATCTATCTATCTATCTATCTATCTATCTATCTATCTATCTATCTATCTATCTATCTGTTAATTAAATCTGTAGAGGGCTGGGTAGTTAATCTTTTAGGCATTGCAAGACATTAGAGTTGTAGTTTCAACTATTCTAATTTGTCTTTGTCATGTAATAGTAGCTACAGATAATATATAGATGGGAAGGAGCAGCTAAATGCTTCCTTCCATAAAACTTTACATAAGTAAGAAGACAAGAAATGGGCCGCAGGGTGGCAATTTCCTAACCCCTAGTATGCAGTATCCCATGACTTTGGTGCCCATTAATTTAGTAACTCTTACATGTCTATTTCATAATGTAGGGTTGTCATTCTTTATAGAAATGGAAGGCAGGGAAGTCATTCTGCCTGTGCACACTGCCTTTTTCATGCCTGAGTATACTCCTGCTGTTCTTCTTATTAGTGAGTTGCATTCAATTATTTCCTTCTTGATGAATTCTTGAAACATCTTGACTTTGGAACCTCTTGAAAAGTGACCATCAAATTCCTTTTTTTATATTCTTGACTTCCATTTAACACCTAATATTTTAGTTTGTTTTTCCTTCGTGCATTTCTGTATGTGAAAAGTACCCTTTGCATACCATTCAGTTAAGCTCTTTTTGTAAGCATAATTCAGTACAGGCTGCATTTACAGTCAGGAAAAAGACCAACTGCAAGCTAACCCCCTCTGATGACACTCCATATCTGCCTGGCTTCTGGATTAGATATTATATTTTACCAAAAAGCTATCTTTTAAATGTAATGTGTACTCTTGGGATTAGACCTGGAAACAGTGAAAAAAATTAGTGTAAAACCTAGTGAAATCTCATAGCTTAGGTAAGAGTCATGCACCAATGTTAATTTCTTACATGTGACAAATTGATCACAGTCATAAATGATTGTCAACACTAGGAGAACGTTACTGAGAAGCACAGAGATACTCTCCATGCAGTCTTTGAAACTTTTCTGTGAATCTAAACTTATTCCAACATATTTAGCTTTAATTATTAAATAAAAGACTGCATGGGGCCTGGAGAGATGACTCAATTGGCGAAGTGCTTGCTGGAGAATTTTGGGGACCTGAATCCTTAGCATTCACAAAAATGCTGAGGCTGGCAATGAACCCTTATAACTCTCATGCTGGGGGAAAGGAATGTGGGAATAATGGTAAATTGATAGAATTCATTAGATAGCCAGTCAAGGTGAACTGGTGAGGTACTAGCCCAATGCAAGACTCTGTCTCAAAAGTGAAGAGGAACTAAGGAAGGTGATTGATGTTGACATCTAGCCTCCACATACATAAATACACCTATTCATGTACATATATGTATGTATATATGTAATACTGTACATACACATACTATACAGTCATACCGGTTCACATACAACACACATGCACAGTCATGTAGAAACACACATGCACAGACATGTAGACATACACACACACACACACACACACACACACACACACACACGTCCTTTTAGTTGCCTCCCTTAAACATACCGTTTATTTGCCAGAGATCTTAGTGATCATCCCTGAGTGTTCATCCAACAACGCAACCTCCTCCACTTAAACCTCATCTCCTCCATTGCTCCTTTAGAATCACGTAACTTTTGCTGAGTACACTTCTCAAGGAGACAGCAATTCAGTTCTCACTGAGTTTCTCTCGTTGGACTGCATGCCCTTTTAAATAATTGAACTGCATCACAGAGAGTGAGCAGAGAGTGTGAAGAGTCTCTTGAATTGTCAGTGTGAAAAAAAAGAGTGCTCTTGGTATGTTCTTTGAATCGAGAATGTAATTATGGAAGTTGTCAATGAGAATGTGATAGCTTGGATTGAATACTCTTGTGTCTAAAGTCCTAGCACTGAAATATTTTCAAAAGTCTATTCACATATACTCTGTCTACTCTAGAGGTGAGATAGTGGACCAGAGTGTCTTGTAAGGGAGTGGTAAGGCCTCCAATTTCTAGTGTCCCCTAATTAATGAAGAGCAGGGATCATTTTTTTACCTGTTAGTTATACTTGGCCCTACTAAAATGCTACTATGACCTAGGACAAAGAATGACTCTAGTGAATCTACAAAGCACAGATGAACGGTATAAAGTTTACGGTGAGTGGTATACAATGATATTTCTGGTTTCTATGATAAGATCAAAGTCATCATATATGTTAATGAGTTGGCTGCAATATCTGCTACACCATTGATTGCTAGTTTTGATTCAGTTCGTTCGACTTGGTTGAAGTTTGTTCCCTTCCTCCGCTGCCTTCTCCATGGTGAGACTTACCTCCTGCTGCTGCACGCTTAGTTCAGGAAGACAGCCTTTTAGATAGGGAAGGGTCTTTCTCTAGTCAGGGGTATATGCATACCTGTACTTTCTTGCTAGAACATCTAAAGGAGCCTTCAAACTCAAATGATTTTGCTTATTCAAATGAGGTAACATAAGAAGACTAATTCAAAGAGAAAAAAATAAAATACAAGTTGTTTTGAAGGTGGGCCTTACAGTATGCAAAAAAATCTTTAGATGCGGCTATTTTTCTTATTGGGTAATGTGTACATGAAATTCACTACTAAGAATTCGGATTAGGTTATGGCTGCAGATCTTTACCATATGAAATTTGAGGCCCATAAAAGAGGACAAATAGAATTGTTTGTTTACCTACTCAACTTATTTTTGAGGGCTTAACTATGTGAATACCACTATTATAGGTATTAATACAATCCAGAATTTTCTGAACAAGGGTGACAAAATCAACCATCAACATATGGCTTATAAGGATGATAGACAAATATGTAATATATTAAAGTGCTCTGAAATAAAGAAACCCAAAATAAGAGAACTGACCGGGATGCTGATTGGGCAGAGTTGCTATTCCAGAGCTAGCTAATGATAAATTAGAGACTGACAATTCTCTATAAGAGGAAATGGGAAGTCATGAAGCTGCAATGATAAAGGCAAATCCTACTGAAGGGGAGATGCAAACAGTCTTTACTCTGCTTTATTTTATTTTATTTTATTTTTTCATAGGAAGGATTTGAATCCCTAAGTATGGATAAGAGCCCTAAAAGAACAGGGGATCTTTTGCTTGTAATTCATTATGAATTATAATAATTTATATGTCTTGGCATTTGAAACTTTCTTCTATATGACAGATATGTCTTATTTTTATGATATTTTGTGTGACACACCTTCCTTATCTGTTTCTAGTAGAGAATACTATTAATTTAGGTGATGGTTTGGAATAAAGCCAAAAAATGCAAGGACTTTCAAGGCAAACTGGAAAATATTAAAATTGGGATTGAAGTCCCAGCATCTACAAGGAATGCTTAAACGCCAAAGAGCCACAAAAATAAAGAGTTGGGGGAGGGGAAACCATATTCAGAGTATACCGCATGAAAGAAAATCTATTTTCAATTAAAATAAAACTTAAAAAGAATATGAAGATGCTTTCTTGCTTTCTTTTCATACATAGTACCTGACACTAAACCTATTCTTAATGGAATTTGAATGAACCCATTAATTGAATGAAGATACATGTCGCAAGGAAAGGAACAAGTATAAATAAAAAAGAAATGAAAAATGGCTTCTCATGATGTGACTTTTATTCCAAATACAAAGCTCACTCTATATTTTTCATCTTTTGAATTAGAATCATTTATTAGCAACTTATTAAGCTCTTTTTCATTGGGGGAAATCTATCACAATTAAATGATGTTAGTTCATTTCTGTTACATTAAAGAAATACCTTCCTTACTGAGTTTGTGCCAAAGTAACACGATGTCATTCCACCCATACACTTTCAGGATATAGCCTTCCTGATGCTACAACAGTTCTTTTGAAATGGCCTCATTCTCTTTAAAAATAAAAAGAAAACATTTACCCTCAGATTTTCAGTTAGACAAAGAACCTGCAGGATATTAAACTCCAAAGCGGTTGCCATATTTAATTGAGATGTCTGTCTGATACCTATAACATTTATTTGATTTCAAACTCTAATTGCAGAAATATATTCAGATCAAATTACAAGAGAGCAAAACATTGAGCAAAGGGAGAATTTTATTCACTCAAATCCAATATATCAAGAAAATACAAACATCTGGATCCACACACTTTAAAATGAGATCTCTAGTTCCCTCAGTCTCACTTTTCCCTCAAGAAAACAGAGCAAATCAATTCTGGTTCATGTTTTCCTTCCTGACCAAGGCAGAAAGGCTTCATCATTTTCTGGGCAGAAGATCACGTGGTTTCCTTGAATCATGCTTTGCTTTCACATTCTTCTATTTGATGAAACTTGCCCTGGAGACTTTTTGGATGAAGAGATCATCTCACCAAATTGAATGTGTTTGTCTTTTTTATTGTAACTCAAGAATTCACATGAGATCTTGGTGTGAGAAAAGGCTCATAACTCATAATGACTACAAGAGCTATTTATGAACATATAACCTGTTCCCTCCATATCTCGGTTCTCTTATGAACATGTACACTATTCTAAGCTTGTCTTGTTTTTTTATTTACATGTAAACTAACCCTCTCCTCCGTGTCTTGGCTCTCTTATGAACATGGAAGCTTCCCTTTCCTGGCTTTGTTCTCTTCAGAAGTTCAGCAAAACCATCTGAAAGTCAGTTTAACCTTTTCCCTCCCCAGTCAGCAAATATTCAATCACCTCAAAGTCTTAGGTTCTTTCTTAAATGAGCTGAATATTTGACTAGTCTTAATTTCATAGGCTGCCTGCTCTAGAATCCTATAACTAGGAGGACTTTTCGATATCATTCAGTCTTTAAAAAACAAAAACAATGAAATGATGGTCAGACGGAAGAAGCTGGTAATAGAACAAAGTTGTGAGGTAAGTTTCTTGAGTCACATTCTGGTATATTTTATACCATTCTCTTCATTATTTCTTAGTACTATGAACAACTTCTAATGGCTGTGCTCTTGTAGGTGGGTTTCTCTATTGTAAACAAGCAGCCATTATAGCCCATATTTACTTTAAATGAATTTAGGTAGGTGAGGTTCATCCTTTTTAATATGTTTACATAATATATTAAATATATATTATTGGTTATTTTGTTTTTATATTTCAAATGTTATCCCCCGCTCCCTGGTTTCAGCTCCACAAACCCCCAATGCCATCTCCCCTCCCACTACTTCTATGAAGGAGCTCCCCCACTTGCTCATCTACTCCTGCCTCAGAACCCTAGCATTCCCCTACTCAGGGGCATCCGGCCTCCATAGGACTAAAGGCCTCCCTTCCATTGATGTTAGATAAAGAAATCCTCTGCTATATATGCAGTGAGAGCCATGGGTTCCTCCATGTGTACTCTTTGGTTGGTAATTTAGTACCTGGGAGCTCTTGGTTGGAAGAGTGGCTGGTTGATTTTGTTGTTCTTCCTATGGGGTTGCAAACTCCTTTAGGTCCTTAATTCCTTCCCAGAACTCCTCAATTGGGGTCCCTGTGTTCAGTCCAGTGGTTGGCTGTGAGCATTCATATCTGTATTGGTCAGAATCTGGCAGAACCTCTCAGGGGACAGACATACCAGGCTCCTGCCAGCAAGTTCTTCTTGGCATCAGCAATAGAGTATGGATTTGGTAGCTGCATATGGGATAGATTCCTAAGTGGGGCAGACCTGGGTGGTCTTTCTTTTAGCCTCTGTTCAATTCTTTGTCCCTGCATTTCCTTTAGGCAGAAGCAATTCTGGGTTAATATTTTTGAGATGGGTGGGTGGCTCCATCCCTCAACTAGGCGCTATGCCTAACTTCTGAATATGGTCTCTACAGGTTCTCTCTCTCTCCTTTGTTGGGTATTTCAGCTAATGTCATCCCATTTGGGTCCTGGGAGCCTCTTGCCTCCTGGCATCTGGGACTACCTGTAGTTCCCCATCTCCCTCTGCTACACATGTCTGTTCAATTTCCTGACCCTCTGTACTTCTCCCTTGCCTCCTCCCACACCTGATCCTGTCCCCTTTCCCCTCCCCCATCTCTCTCCCTCCTTGTTCCCTCCCTCCTCCTACCTTCCAGTGATTACTTTGTTCCCCCTTCTAAGTAGGACTGAAGCATCTACACTTTGGTCTTCCCTCTTCTTGAGCTTCATATGGTCTGTGAGTTGTATTGTGGGTATTCTGAGCTTTTCCCCTAATATCCACCTATTAGTGAGTACACACCATGTGTGTTCTTTTGTGAATGGGTTGTCTCACTCAGGATGATATTTTCTAGTTCCATCCATTTGCCTATGAATTTCATGAAGTCATTGTTTTTGGTAGCTGAGTGGTATTCCATTGGGTAGATGTACCACATTTTCTGTATCCATTCCTCTGTTGAAGGGCATCTGGGTTCTTTCCAGCTTCTGGTTATTATAAATAAGGCTGCGATGAACATAGTGGAGCACGTGTCTTTGTTGTATGTTGGACCATCATTTGGGTATATGCCCAGGACTGGTATAGCTGGGTTCTAAGGTGGTACTATGTCCAATTTTCTGAGGAACCACCAGACTGATTTCCAGTGTGGTTCTACCAGCTTACAATCCCACCAACAATGGAGAAGTGTTCCTATTTCTTCACATGCTTACCATCATATGCTGTTACCTAAGATTTGATCTAACATATTTTGACTGGTGTGAGGTAGAATCTCAGAGTTGTTTTGATTTGCATATCCCTGATGCCTAAGATATTGAACATTTCTTTAGGTGCTTCTCAACCATTTGATATTCTTCATCTGAGAATTCTTTACTTAGCTCTGTACCCCATTTTAATAGGCTTATTTGGTTCTCTGGAGTTTAACTTCTGGAGTTCTTTGTATATGTTATATATGTACATCTATAGAATGTAGGGTGGGTAAAGATCTTTTCCCAATCTGTAGGTTGCTGTTTTGTCCTGTTGACAGTGTCCTTTACCTTGTAGAAGCTTTTCAATTTTAAGAGATCCCAAGGCTTGTCCTTCTTCATCAGCTATTTTATTAAAGATATATAATCTCTCAGATATGCTAGGGTTAACAAGTATGCAGAGAAATACAGGATCACATCTTTGCTCCTTTTTTTATATTGTTGTGCTATCAAATGATGGAATTTCTTGCAGTACACATGTACTTCCACATGTATAATTATAAGCAGAGGTTTCATAGGCAGATAGAGAGATAGAGAATCATGCACATTATCTTAAGGTAATAAGCTTGGGTTCAAAATCGGTTTACTGTTTATATTAACGTTTGCTATCTCATCTTTAGGATAGTGATATTAATAATACTTATCTAAGTCTCAATTAAAATTTCATCAGACAAGTATAAGTACCATAAACAGATGAGAATAAAGGATTTTGATAAGATGGTTTAGTAATTATGCAATTTTAGGGTCTAGTTAGCTTCCCTTTAGCATTTGGTGTTAAGCCCAAGGACACCGGGGACACCCGGGACACCCGGGACACCAGGGACAGAGAGAGGGGACAAACCAATTGGAAGTATAGAATATTAAACTGAATCCCATGAGGATAACCAGAACCTGTTTGTCTTTCATCAGCAATAGCTTTAATGATGTGGAAGACACACAGAAGCTAGCCCCCTTCAGTATACAGATTTACACTCACCTGGCCCTGGATTCTGAGAACGTGAAGGAGGATATCTTTTGGGAGCTGAGGGAGCTAATGATCTCACCTATTTTTCCATGACAATGAGATGGGTCACTAGTTAAATAATCATAATTATTAGGTGAAATGGAAGTTTTTCCCATGATGACCTTTAGAGTATTAAAAATGGATTCTCTCATTTTTCATTATAAAAATCTTAGGTAAATTTCTCTGTGGACAGCTCTGACTTGATTTAATACAGAAGAAGTGATTTTAGGAGCATGCTATCTATTAGCACAAAATGATTAAAGTGTGGTATCAACTAGAAGTATCTACTTATTCCAAATAGTTTCTGTTTGTCCCTGTAGACCTAGTCCTTGCCCTTCTGAATTGTGTAAGATATTGGGAAGACTGTTTCTTGCCCATAGGATGAGTCTCAATTCTGGGCAATAATTGGTTGGCCATTCACTCCATCTCTGCTCCCTCTTTGTCTCTGCACATTGTGTAGGCAGGACATATTTTGGGTCAAAGGACTTGTGGTGGTTTGGTGTCTTTATACCTCACACCTTCCCTAGGAGTCTTGCCTGGCTACAGGAAATGGATACTTCAGGATCCCTATCTAACACTGCTAGGAGTCTCAGCTAGAGTCACCCTCAGAGACTCCCTGTGGCCTCCCCACCTCCCAGTCTCTGGAGTATTGGAATTGTGTCACTCCACCTATTTCTATTTTTTCTCCTTTGCTCTCCCTATACCTGATCCCCCTACCCCTTACCCCTCCTCATCCCCTCTCCCATTTTAGTTCCTTCCCTCCATCCACCTCACTTACCTATTTTATTCCCATTTCTCAGAAAGATTCAAGCATTCTCCCTTAGGTCTTCCTTGTTATTTGGCTCCTTTGCGTCTGTGAATTTTAGCATGGTTAGCCTGTACTTTATGGCTAATATCCACTTATAAGTAAGTACATAACATACATAATTTTGACATCTTGGCTAGGTACAGCCAATCTGAGACAATGGTAACAGATAAGAAGAAAACAAATTCATAGTATTTATTCTTTATCATTAGATGGTAGTAGATGAGTTATTCTATCAAAGACCATTATTTGTTGAGAGTGTGATGATTAATTTTGATTGGCAGCTTGACTGGATTAAGAAATGCTTAGAACAGCTGGGCGTGGTGGAGCATACCTTTAAGCCCAGCACTCAGAAGACACAGGGAGTTGAATCTCTGTAAGTTCAATTCGAGCCTAAGACAGGCAACAAACAAACAATGGAATAAATAAATGAACAAACAAACAAAGACATGAATAAATGTATATATTTTTAAGACATTGGTGAAGTATACCTTTGGGTCTGCTGTGAGGAACTTTCTAGAATTAGGGAAGGGGGGCTTACTCTGAAAGTAGGTGATACCACTTCATCAGCTGTTGTCTCTCACTGAATAATAAAGGAAAAAAATAGAAGGCCTGGTAACCATAGCCATTACCTTTCTCTGCTTGTTGTTTGATACTACTGACCTAGCCACTCTATCAACATCTGTTCATCAGATATTCCTCTAAATCATGAGGCAAAATAAAATTGCCCTCCTTTAAATTGCTTTTTTCAAGTATTTGTTCAAAGCAATGCCAACATCAGCTCACAGGAGAGTCCATCTCCTGTAGATACAGCTATGAGTTCCTTCTTTCTGGCATGCAATGATTTGTCTATCTAATCTGGGGCAGCAATAGTTGTCCTGCTAATGCCTGGGTACTTTACTTTTCTGTGTTGTTTTATTTCAATCCTTCCTGGATAACTTAAATGTCCTATTAATTAAACTTTTCTCACTTACTTTCTTGGAGTGGGACCTCTATTTCCTGTTATAAACCTGATCAAAACACTATCAGTATTCTACAGTGTTCTCAAAAATGTCATGGAGTTTCAAAGACATGACAGTTAGAGACTCTATTTAAAGATAGTGCTCAAGGTTTTTTCTGGGATGGTATTTTAGTTTTTTTTAATTGTATATTTTATGTATTTACATTTCAAATCTCGGTTCACCCCTCTCCCATCCCCCTCCCCCTCCTTGTATGAGAATGCCCCTCTTCCCACCCACCCATTCCCACCTCACCGACTCTAGCATTCCCCTACACTGGGTAATCCGGCCTTCACTCCTATTGATTCCAGACAATGCCTTCCTCTGCTACATATGCGGATGGAGCCATGGGTCCATCCATGTGTGCTCTTTGGTTGGTGGTTTAGTCCCTGGGAGCTCTGGTGGTTCTGGTTGGTTGATATTGTTGTTTTTCCTATGGGGTTGCAAACTTTTGCTCCTCTAGTCATTTCTCTAACTCCTCCATTGGAGTCCCCATGCTCAGTCCAATGATTGGCTGTGAGCATCTGCCTCTGTATTTGTCAGGCTCTGGTAGAGCCTTTCCGGAGACAGCTATAACAGGTTCCTTTCAGTAAGCACTTCTTGGCATCTGCAATAGTGCCTGGGTTTGGTGCCTGTATATGGGATGGATCCCCAGGTGGGGCAGTCTCTGGTATTTTCGTTTTAAGTCACGTAATAAGAGTTCCATCTGTGGTAGAAGGCACCTTGGGACAGAGCCCAACTCTGAAGAGGGAATGACTGTTTAGATCTAGGCAGACAGAAAAGAACCTTTATCCTTATTAGGAAGTGGAGATGAATCTCTGTCAATTGGATTGTATCAGCATGAGTTAATGAATAGCTATATCATTGGGATGTGAAAACAGCCGTTACACCATGCTTCATATGTATCATGCAGAAGGAAGATGGGTTAATATACATGTACTTTCTGAGACTAAAATCTGACATCATACCCCAATGATGGTTAGACATTGTAGGATAATAGGACAGTCCTGCTCATGGAAGTTAATGACTTCAATGATAAATTATATGAAAGAGACTGAGTGAAGTCAATTGTTGGAAACATTAATTTCCAAAGTATTTTGAATTAGATAGCATAGGAACTAATGTGGTGTTGCCGCTTTCAAAGCACTCAATCTCTAGTAAGTCCTTTTAAATAAGTTAAAAAGTCTTTGCCATTAATATGGGGAGAAGCTGATTATTGCCATAATGGTAAACACATGATGCTAACAAATTGTTTAATGAGTGTCTATAAGTAGGTACCAAGTGTATGACCTACCCTTTTTACACAGCATCTTATTTCTTTAGCAATCTTCATGGTATTTGTAATTGTTGTTGTTGTTGTTATTATTATTATTAATATTAATATTAGTATTAGTATTATATCATTATCATTATCATCACTACTTGGCTTAGGAAGAAGTTGAGGTGGAACAAATGTTTAAAAACTGCCTAAGATGCTGTAGCTCCAGTTGAGTGACTATAAACTCTGTGTGCACAATTACGGACCAACTCTCTTGCCTGTCCATTGTATTCTCCTCAGCTCCTGCCTGCTTATGACCTTTTGTCTTGAAGTTGACATTGTCCCCTCAGCAATGTTACAAAGAATTTACCAGTTTTATTCATGAGCAACAAAACACAGCCTTCATTCCCAGGCAGATGCTGGGCTCTTTGCCAAAACAATGGCCCTGATAGGAATCATCTTCCAATCCTCCTGCATTCAGACAGCAGATGATGAAAAAAGAGAGCCTGGAAACTTTAATCTGACTTTGGAGTTGCCCTCCATATATTCCCTGAGGAGGTCTTCGAGTGAGTCATTGACTTTCCTGACTGCATTTAGTGATCCTTAGAGAGAAAGTGTTCCTTAGTCTTGGAATTGAACTTTCACAGCACTCCACTTCCAGTGACCCCAATGTGTTGCGAAAATACCTCTGCTCTTGTTGTAAAACAGTGAACTTCAAACAACACCAACAGCAACATAAAAACTAAACAATACAAACCTGAACCTTCTTATGCTGTGTCTGTATTTTTATACAGTCTTATTCTTAAGTAGATGTCTAAGTTGGGAAGGCTTTTAAGTATGCAGTACATTCTTCTTAGCTTCAAATGACAAAAAAACAGAAAAGACATCTTTAGGCCAATTGTTATTTCCAGTGTGTTTTCACTATCTTTTAATTCACACGTTTTATAGCTAGTGTATCAACTTCTGAGAACAAGAACTGGTCCTATATTTCTTTTGTAGTCTATGAAATTCTTAAGGGTACTTGGCATGAAGTGTATTGTCTATAAAAATGCAAAATAAATCTACCATATGAGTCAGCTTTACCACTCCTGGGAATGTACCCAAAGGAATCAATGTTATTACACAAATAAGATACCTGCATAAAAATGTTTATAGTGGAAATACACAGAGTAGACTAATCATGGAATCAACCTAAGTGTCCACTAATAAATAAATGAATTAAACCTGGATTATATAAGCATAGCACACACACACACACTACAAGGAATTTTATTCTGCCATAAGGAAAGTGAAAATTCTATCATTCTTTCTTCTAAATTTCAAAGTTAGTAAGATCTAGCTGGACATTTGTTCTTACAGATGGTAGGAAGTAGGAATGTCATGTTATTTTTCCTTTTCCTATGAGAATTTCACAGATAGCTATATATTATGAGTTTCCTACTCCATTTAATGATCTTATCCAATGAAGAGCCTTCCTTAGATATAATATCAGTTTGCTCTTTCTTTTCTCAACTGGGAAGTCAGGGAGCCATCTAGAAGCATTGACAGCATTGCAAATAAGATAGCTGTATTGGATAGGGAGAACCTCTTATTTTGTTTTGAAGTCAATTTTCTGCCCAGGGCTATAGCGTTTATGTACTGATCTGAATAGACTTCTGAAGTAGAGGCTCACAATTCACCTTTTACCCAAATAGGGAAATCTTTATTTCTATATTAGAAGAATGAATTTCTATGACTACCCAGAATAGGCCTGCCAAAATGCCATTATGCCCAGTCAGGCCCTGAATCAGAGAGTGAATGTGATACTTGGAAGGTAGAGAATGACACAAAATACAAAATCACCAGCCAACACAGAGTAGACTTACACAAATCTTGTGTTGTATAGCCTTTTATGTTCTCCTACACTACATTCCTTACATGCCCTACTCCTGTTTCCTTATTACTTTTACTTCTTTTCCTAGTGCAGTATGGTTGCCATTGTCATAGGATTAAAGGTGATTAGACAGTAAGGGCTCTGATCTCATGCATATATTAATGCTATAATCCCAAGAGTAACTTCATTATTTTAGATGAGAGTTCCAGATAAGAAGGGGCCTGACTGATTTCCCTTCTGTCTTGTACATGCCAATTTGCACTTATGCCATTTTTTGATGTACAGTGAAGGTTTTTTTCCAGATTTTGACACATTGGCATTGGACTTTATAACTGTGAAAATAAATCTGCTTCTACACAAATCATCTAGTGAATTATGTTTTGTTATTCCAGAATGAAACACACTAAAATACCTGATAGTTCCATGCAGTTCCATGCAGTTCCATGCAGTCCCATGCAGTTCCATGCAGTTCCATGCAGTCCCATGCAGTCCCATGCAGTTCTTTGGAAGGAGGAGTTATAAAAGCAAGATGTTGCTGTTGCACTTGGCTCACTGATCATATAATTTCATGTCTTTTACTCATATTTTTTCACATTAAATTAGTTGAATGGTATATATCAAACATATCTAGGTATATTCAATATGCAACTCATGCTTCTACCATGCCCTCCTACTGACCGAGTTCAAAGGTCCCATTTCATTGCTAATTATCAAGGTGTTAAAAAATGAAAGGAAAAGAATAAAGAAAGAAAAAGGAAACAAGGAAGCTCTAAACTTGGGCTTGGGTGTGAAGACCCAAAAGTTGTTTTTCAAGTCTTAAGTATTTGAAATAAATATATTTAGCTAAAAATGCCTTGCTATGATTACTAGGCTGATAAATGCGGAATACATAGTGTTGAGTTTGCTGCATGTTGTGTAAGGTTTACCTGGGTACCTTGAGTATGATTCTAACTTATGAATCGTAGAAGCTGTCCACAGTCTCTGCACTAACTAGCAAGTATTTTGAATGCATGGTTTCTTATGTCTCACTTTTTTCTGGAAAGTAAGTTCCTTTTAATAATTAATTATTACTACAAAGAACTTTGAAATAGAAATCATCCTAATGGGGGTAACTTAGACCCTAAAGGACAAATATGGTATGTATTCACTTATACGTACAGGTGAGCTATTAAATCTTTGTGAGGCAGGCTACAATTCATACAACCACAAAAACTAGGTGCAGACTAAGCAACTAGGGGTGACAGAAAGATCTCCAAATGAAGGTGTAATAGAATATATAGTTATGAATAAACAGGTGTTGTGGACTTGAATAAAAAGAATTAAACATGGATGGGGAGGGGAGAGGGTATAAGGGGTGGGATAAAAGAGGGACAGCTAAAATGAATGTCCATTTGTAGGATCTTAGGGAAACCTAATGCTGTAGAAGCTTCTTAAATAAAATATATGAAAAATAGAAATGGAACCACCAAATAATAGGGGAGAAAATACCCAACTAGAGCTCCATTGTCATAAATGGATTACATCTAAGCTAGTTTTTGGTCACAAGGTACTAATGGAAACTGTTCAAACAACCCAGGCTATTGTCAAAGTTACTGGTTGCCTTCTCCAAACTGATTAGAATACCATGTTGCTGAAGATAACTCATACATAATTCACTATCTATGGAAAAGTCAACCTGGTATCTACCTGGGGTCTTTCCCGCTTCTGAATAGTGTTTATAGTACTAGAAAGTGATCTACACCACTAGAAGAGAAAGATAAATGCTGACCTTTCTATAAACCTGGCTACATAAAATGGTACTTGCCTGCAAGGTAAACTGACGCAATTGTGACACAAAATTTTTAGGAGAGACCAACTGCTATCTAATTGGAATAAAGGACCACTCCATGAGAAAGAAACTATGTTAGATACTGCCTGGGTGACCAAGACCCTGAGACTACATATAGCAACATAGGTGAAACCAAATACTACTGTTCTGCCAATAAAACTTAGCAATAAAATTACTCCAAACAATATTAAGTTGTGCTCATACATCAGTATCTTGCTTGGCCATCATCAAAGAATCTTCGTCCTTTAGTAAATAGGAACAAATACAGAGACCAACAGCTGGACAATACAAAAATTGAGGAGGAACTTTGGAACATTCAGTCCTAAATAGGATGTCTCCATCAAATGCTCAGAGCTCAGGAAACCCTAAAGAAGAGGAGCTTGAAAGATTTTAAGAGTCAGTGGGAATATCAGATACCAAGGGAAAAAGGTCTTCTAGGTACGATATGACTGGGTCACATATGAACTCAAGGAGACTATTACAATAGACATATGGCCCGTATGGGTCTCAGCCAAATGGCAATCTAGTGTTAAGAAGAGAAATAGGTATGAGCCCTAATCCCTAACCCAGAAGCTATCTCCAATTGATAATCACTTGCAAAAGGGAAATTAGCTTTCTTCAATGTAAAGACACTGGATATACAAACCACAATTAAGTGTAGGCCCTAGGCTTAGCAGTAGATAGCCAAGACAAAAAGAACTCAATGGAATTTTTGAAGGTCCCCCCCCCGCCAAGCCCCAGTGCTTCTTTTTGGACCTCTTTTTCTTTCTTTCCTATTAAACCATGCAAATCTTTCACTGTATATATCTATATTTATGTAACTACATATAAAATATATTATGGTTTCCAATTTTGTTCTTATGGTTTTCTGTATGTACAAATATATGTGTCTCCCTTCTTTGTTTCTTTTGCTTTTGCTTTTTGGTTCTTTCTTCTTTATTGTATTGGATATTTTTTATTTACATTTGAACTTATTCCCATTCTGGGGTTCCCATCCATAAGCCTGCTATTCCATCCCCATGCCCTACAACTATAGGGGTATTCTCCCTCCCCAACCACTCCCTTCCCACATCCCTACCCTGACATTCACCTACACTGGGGGTCCAGCCTTGGCAAAACCTAGGGCTTCTCCTCCCATTGGTACCCATACATGCTACATATGCAGCTGGAGTCATGGGTCAGTCCATGTATATAGTCTTTGGGTAGTGGTTTAGTCCCTGGGAGCTCTGGTTGGTTGGTATTGTTGTCCATACAGGGTTGCCAGACCCTTCAGCTCTTTCAATTCTTTTTCTAATTCCTCCAACGGGGGTCCTGTTCTCAGTTCAATGGTTTGTTGGTAGCATACTGTATTTGATACATTCTGGCTGTGTCCCTCAGGAGACATCTATATCCAGTTCCTGTCAGCATGCATTTCTTAGCTTCATCAATATTATCTAGACTTTGTGGCTGTATATATATATATATATACAGTCTGTATCTCCAGGTGGGGAAGGCCCTGTTCCTTCAGTCTTTTCTCCAAACTTGGTCTCCATATCACCTCTTATGTATATTTTTGTTCCCCCTTTTATGAAGGACTGAAGCATCCACACTTTGGCCATCCTTCTTCTTGAACTTCATGTGGTCTATGGATTGTATCTTGGGTAATTTGAGTTTTTGGGCTGATATCCACTTACCAGTGAGTGTATACCACATGTGGTTTTTTTTTTGTTATTGGGTTACTTTACTCAGGAAGATATTTTCTAGTTCCATCCATTGGCCTTTAAATTTCATGGAGTCATTGTTTTTAATAGCTCAGTAGTGTTCAATTGCATAGATGTACCTCATTTTCTGTATCCATTCCTCTGTTGAAGGGCATCTGGGTTCTTTCCAGCTTCTGGCTATTATAAATAAGGCTGCTATGAACATAGTGGAGCACGTGTCTTTGTTATATGTTGGGGCATCTTTTGGGTATATGCCCAGGAGTTGTATGGGTCCTCAGATAGTGCAATGTCCAATTTTCTGAGGAACCTCCAGACTGATTTCCAGTGTGGTTCTACCAACTTTCAATTTAACCAGGAATGGAGGAGTGTTCCTCTTTCTCTACTCCCTCACCAGCATCTGTTGTCATTTGAGTTTTTGATCTTAACCTATCTGACTGGTGTGAGGTGGAATCTCAGGGTTGTTTTGATTTGCATTTCCCTGATGACTAAGGATGTTGAAATTTCTTTAGGTGTTTCTCAGTCATTTGATATTCCTCAGCTGTGAATTCATTGTTTAGCTCTGTACCCCACTTTTAATAGGGTTATTTGGCTCTCTGGAGTCTACCTTCTTGAGTTTTTGTATATTATGGATATTAGCCCTCTATCGGATGTAGGATTGGTAAAGATCTTTTCCCAGTGAGTGTGTTGCTGTTTTGTCCTAATGAGAGTGTCCTTTGACTTACAGAAGCTTCGCAGTTTTATGAGATTCCATTTGTCGATTCTTGATCTTAGAGCATAAGCTATTGGTGTTCTTTTGAGGAAACTTTCCCTAGTTCCTATGTGTTCAGGGCTCTTCCCCACTTTTTCTTCTATTAGTTTGAGTGTATCTACTTTTTTTTTTTTTTTTTTTTTTTAATTTTTTTTCCATTTTTTTTTTTTTTAACTTTTTTTTTTTTTTTTTATTAACTTGAGTATTTCTTATATACATTTCGAGTGTTATTCCCTTTCCCGGTTTCCGGGCAAACATCCCCCTCCCCCCTCCCCTTCCTTATGGGTGTTCCCCTCCCAACCCTCCCACCATTGCCGCCCTCCCCCCATAGACTAGTTCACTGGGGGTTCAGTCTTAGCAGGACCCAGGGCTTCCCCTTCCACTGGTGCTCTTACTAGGATATTCATTGCTACCTATGGGGTCAGAGTCCAGGGTCAGTCCATGTATAGTCTTTAGGTAGTGGCTTAGTCCCTGGAAGCTCTGGTTGCTTGGCATTGTTGTACTTTTGGGGTCTCGAGCCCCTTCAAGCTCTTCCAGTTCTTTCTCTGATTCCTTCAATAGGGGACCTATTCTCAGTTCAGTGGTTTGCTGCTGGCATTCGCCTCTGTATTTGCTGTATTCTGGCTGTGTCTCTCAGGAGCGATCTACATCCGGCTCCTGTCGGTCTGCACTTCTTTGCTTCATCCATCTAGTCCAATTGGGTGGCTGTATATGTATGGGCCAAATGTGGGACAGGCTCTGAATGGGTGTTCCTTCAGTCTCTGTTTTAATCTTTGCCTCTCCCTTCCCTGCCAAGGGTATTCTTTTTCCTCATTTAAAGAAGGAGTGAAGCATTCACATTTTGATCATCCGTCTTGAGTTTCGTTTGTTCTAGGGATCTAGGGTAATTCAAGCATTTGGGCTAATAGCCACTTATCAATGAGTGCATACCATGTATGTCTTTCTGTGATTGGGTTAGTTCACTCAGGATGATATTTTCCAGTTCCAACCATTTGCCTACGAATTTCATAAACTCGTTGTTTTTGATAGCTGAGTAGTATTCCATTGTGTAGATGTACCACATTTTCTGTATCCATTCCTCTGTTGAAGGGCATCTGGGTTCTTTCCATTTTCTGGCTATTATAAATAAGGCTGCGATGAACATAGTGGAGCACGTGTCTCTTTTATGTGTTGAGGCATCTTTTGGGTATATGCCCAAGAGAGGTATAGCTGGATCCTCAGGCAGTTCAATGTCCAATTTTCTGAGGAACCTCCAGACTGATTTCCAGAATGGTTTTACCAGTCTGCAATCCCACCAACAATGGAGGAGTGTTCCTCTTTCTCCACATCCTTGCCAGCATCTGCTGTCACCTGAGTTTTTGATCTTAGCCAATCGCACTGGTGTGAGGTGAAATCTCAGGGTTGTTTTGATTTGCATTTCCCTTATGACTAAAGATGTTGAACATTTCTTTAGGTGTTTCTCAGCCATTCGGCATTCCTCAGCTGTGAATTCTTTGTTTAGCTCTGAACCCCATTTTTTAATAGGGTTATTTGTTTCCCTGCGGTCTAACTTCTTGAGTTCTTTGTATATTTTGGATATAAGGCCTCTATCTGTTGTAGGATTGGTAAAGATCTTTTCCCAATCTGTTGGTTGCCGTTTTGTCCTAACCACAGTGTCCTTTGCCTTACAGAAGCTTTGCAGTTTTATGAGATCCCATTTGTCGATTCTTGATCTTAGAGCATAAGCCATTGGTGTTTTGTTCAGGAAATTTTTTCCAGTGCCCATGTGTTCCAGATGTTTCCCTAGTTTTTCTTCTATTAGTTTGAGTGTGTCTGGTTTGATGTGGAGGTCCTTGATCCACTTGGACTTAAGCTTTGTACAGGGTGATAAGCATGGATCGATCTGCATTCTTCTACATGTTGCCCTCCAGTTGAACCAGCACCATTTGCTGAAAATGCTATCTTTTTTCCATTGGATGGTTTTGGCTCCTTTGTCAAAAATCAAGTGCCCATAGGTGTGTGGGTTCATTTCTGGGTCTTCAATTCTATTCCATTGAGTGTTTTTTCTTAATGAATGTAGATACCCTTGCATTTAGAGCATAGATATTTAGGATTGAGAGTTCTTCTTGGTAGATTTTTCCTTTGATGAATACGAAGTGTCCTTTCTTATCTTTTTTGATAACTTTGGTCAAAAGTCTACTTTATTCAATATTAGAATAGCTACTCCATCTTGTTTCTTGGAAGTTTTTGTTTGCAAAATTGTTTTCCAGCCTTTTAGACTTGAGTAACTGCTATACAGTTAAGACTGCAAGAAGTATATTAAAGAAGGGAAGGGAGAATGGACATCCTTTTCTTGTGTCCATCTTTAGAGGAAATGCTCTCAGTCTGGCTCCAATTGAAATAATGTTGGCTACAGGTTTGCTGTCTGCAGCCTTTATTATTTGGAGGTATACAGAAGGCAGCTAGTCTTAAGTCAAGTACTGTGTTTATCTTTGAGTACTATCTAAGATGAAAGTGATAGAAAACAAATATCTGTAATAAAAAGATGACGGAATCTAAAATTTGATAAGGAAGCCAGGAGACCAAATAATAATCTAGTGAAACTATTTTTTCTTTTCCTCAAATCTGTTCCTATATTTACAATTGTCTATTTCAAGAAATTCTATTTTTTTCTACTGATTTATTTATATACTTGCCAGTAGAGTATTAGACTTTCAATTTACTTCCTGAAACCAAGTGCAGTGATTATTACCCCTTTTGTTTTCTCTCAAAATTGCTTCATGTATTAAAAGAAGTCTTTCTCCCTCATCAAGGAAAATTCTCTTTAGATCAGACAGAGACCACTGCAAAAAACTGCTGGAGATCAAAATGAGGTTGTGGAGCCCAGCCCCAGTGGATGCATCTATAAAACACTCATGTACCAAATGCTTAGGGAACACTGCGGAAGAGGGGACAGAAAGATCGAAAGGTCCAGAGGATCAGGGAGATTGCTATCAGATTCTGTCTACTAGAAATGTCAGAGGCTAAACCTATGAAGTCTCATCAACATGACTGCACAAGTGTGAGCTGGGTATGGGATGACAACAACCGACTTGCCTAAGTGCACAAGGATAAGCCCATGGAGTTTCAACCCTACAGAAAGATCTGGAGGCAACTGAGGAAATCTAGGAGCAAGAGAGGTCGTCTTCCCAGGGAACAGCACTGATTGACTGATTATACAGTGTCAATGGTCAGCGTTAACATCATAATACAAGGATCATTTTGGGACTGAGCAAGTTATATTTGGAAATCTCTCTCTCTCTCTCTCTCTCTCTCTCTCTCTCTCTCTCTCTCTCTCTGTTCATATGTGTATGCAATAGCAATTAGTACAAAAAGAGTCCATGAATCTGAAGAAGAGTGGGAAGGGTATATGGGAAGGTTTGAAAGGAGGAAAGAGGAGACATGTCTCAATTAAATTATAGCTTAAAAATTGGAATGATCTAGTTCTTATCTAAAATAACCTTGTTGGTACTTTGATGGAAGTTCAATAGAAATTAAATCTATATGTAAATTATCCCTTTTTACTATTTTTACTATTCTGACCCTAACACATCAACACAGTTAAGTATCATATAAGTGTTTTATTAGAGTAAACCCCAGTTTTTCAAACTGTTTTGAAAAACCCTTTCCTTTCCTTTCCTTTCCTTTCCTTTCCTTTCCTTTCCTTTCCTTTCCTTTCCTTTCCTTTCCTTTCCTTTCCTTTCCTTTCCTTTCCTTTCCTTTCTCTTCCTTCCCTTCCCTCATCTCCACATCCTTTTCTCTTCTCATCTGCTCCCCTCTCTTGTGTGAAACAGGAACTAACAATTTACCCTCTACTCATCTCAAACTCAGCAATTTTCCTCTCTTTACGCCTTAACTATTAGGATTACTGATTACTAGTGTATACTGCCTTGCCTTATACCTTTCCCACCTCTCCTTCTTGTCTTTATACATATATTTACTGAATAGATTGTACATTCCACTGTGATGTTTTAGTGCTGTTTACATTCTTATTTTATTATATTCACTGTCTTTATTACCTCTTGTTAACATCTCTCCTCAACCCATTTATCCAAGTCCTTAGTCATCACACTTTTACATTCATAAAAGTTTCCCCTTCTTCTCTGAAGTCCTCCTGTGGAAGATAATACACAGACAAACCTTCTTTGGCGTTTGGTTTATTTCACTTAACATGATGATGTCTAGTTCCACCTGTTTGTTCTTTCAATAAGTTTTGCTCTTTATCTTCTCTATGGCTGAATAAAATTTTCTTTGCGTATGGTAGGAGAATTTTATTCTCTGATTTTATTGAAAATACGTTCTGTGCTTTTGACCTGGGTTTACTTTCCTTCCTCTATTTTTATTTTATAGATTTGGTCTTTTCCTGGTTTCCAAGATTTCCTGATTGTTTCCTTCTTAGATTGTTTTCAGTTTAACATTTTTGTTAATATGACCAAGGTATCTATTTCAATTTTATTGTCTTTAATATCTGAGATTCTCTGCTTCATCTCTTGTATTCTGATAGTGCTTCTGAGGTTCCAGTTGGAGTTTCTAAATTACCTTTTTTTTTTATCAATTTGAGTTTTCTTTAGTGACTCTATTTCCACTTTCATGTCCTGAACCATTTTATTTATTTCCTTCTACTGGTTATTTTCATGGGTTTCATTATTAGATTTATCCATATCCTCTTAAGGACTTTGAGCATATCCATAATAGATTGAAGTCTTTCTCTTGTGCTTTAGCTTATTGAATTTGTCAGGAGTCATTGTGGTTGCTTCTTAGCCATTGTTTTTTGCTGCAAAGAGACACCATGGCCATTTAATTGGGGGCTTGCTTACAGTTTAGAGGCTTAGTCTATTATCATCATGGCAGGAAACATGGTGGCGTGAAGACAGACACAGTGCTGGAGAAGGGGCTGAGTGCTGCATCTTTAACTGTAATCAGAGAGGAAGAGAGACAGACAGAGAGAGAGACAGAGAGAGAGAGGGAGAGAGGGAGAGAGGGAGAGAGAGAGAGAGAGAGAGAGAGAGAGAGAGAGAGAGAGAGAGAGAGAGAGAGAGGTAGGTTTGGGTCTGGTGGGCCACATTTAGGCTTTTGCTATCTCACAGCCCAGCGCCAGTGACATACTCTTTACAACAATCCTACATCCTAATCCTTCTAATCCTATCAATTCCTTCCCTTCCCTAGTGACTAAGCATCCAAGCATATGCTGAGCTTATGGGAGGCATTCTTTTTCAAGTCAACACAGGTTGGGTTCCTGGCTCTGGTGGAGGCATATTGTCCTAGCTGTTATTGAGTTTTATGCTGGCATCTAGGCATCTGGGTTTACAGGGAATACATTTAATGATTTTTATGAATTAAATAAGTCATGTACCCCTGACAGAAATACTAGTGTGTCGTAACTGAAATTCTAGGTGCTAGAATCTGGTCTCATCTTTGTTGGGTGTGTGTTCATTGGTTTCGGTTGACCTCTCTGCTTCTCAGGAGACTGTATTGGTTGTGGGTTGCCTAGTAGGGCAATGCTGCTGAGATCCTGCTCCATGTGGCCACTGGAGTCTCTGGTAGAACTGTTTCTAGGTATTTACTGCTGAAAAAATGGAGATTGGTTAGGGATGAGGTCTAGAGGTTCCACAAGAGGGAGGGAAGCTTGGTATGCCAGTAGGGTCCCTGTACCTTCTGGGGAATGGGGGCAGAGAGGGAGAATGCATAATAGGTGGTCTGTTACTGAGATGGGTGATGAGAATGTGCAATTGGAATTAGAATTGGAGGACATGGGAGAGTGTGAAGATAGCCTACCTGATTCACTGGCAAATGTGAGCAGTGGATTTCTAGGGAGTACCTTGATGTTGGTAGCTATGGCAAATAGATGGGTTGGTAAAGGAGGCTGTAGGTGATGATCAGGATGATTCCCTGGAAATAGAGGTAGAAAGTAAGGAGAGGCCACAGGATGTGGTCTGCTATAATCCTGGGAATAAGGCCAGGATAGGAATTAAGGGACAGGAGACAGAGTGAAGATTGCCTACATGATTCCTTAGCTAGTTTGGCCAGTGGATTTTTCAGGGAGCACTTTAATGATTTTCAATATTGAATCAGTCTTGCTCCTCTGACACAAATGCTGCTAGGTCTTAATTTATACTGACTGCATTTATATATCTAAAATGGAATTGTTAACAGTTTTAGAACTCTTATTTTATCTGCATTTGAGAGGTATATTGGGCTGAAAATTTTTATTTCTCTGGTTGGGTAGGAAAGTATCTGCTTCTTAAAATAAAATGATAATTTTTTATTTTTGCAAGAAATTAAGTGGAGTTGGCTTTAATTTTTCTTTTACGTGCCTGTAGTTATTTTATGCTTTAGAATTAAGATTTAAGATGAAATCATACGTATTTATGGGGAGTTGTGATACTTTAGTACTTCTGTGGAGTAATGATCAAATCAATATAATTATCACTTCTCTTTTCTTAGCAGTTCATCATTACTTTGTGTTGAGAATCTTTAAGCTCCTCTAGCACTTTATAAGGCATGTAATAAATTATTGTAGGTAATGATTAAGAATGGATACTTCTCAATGGAAGACATTCAAATAGGTGGCACCTTTAAAAAAGAACATTAGCAGTCACTTAAATGCAGGCTAAGACTACCATGAGATACAATCTCATCTCAGTGTTTATGACCAAAACAGAACAAAAATAACAGATGTCAGTGAGGATTTGAAGAAAAGTTGGCCCTTATACACTGGTGTGGGAGTTAGTAGAGATAATTCAGAAATCAGTATAACAATTCTTTGAGAAAAGAGAAATAGATTTTTTATATTATTTACTTATATTTATTTATATTTCTTATATATACTTATTTATATTACTTATATTATTTATGTTATTTATATTATTCATTTATGGGTATATATCTAAAGGGAAAATTATTAATGCTATGCTTCCATGTCCATGTTATTGAAATACTCTTCACAATAACTAAGATGTTTAATCTGCCTATATGCTCATTAATGGATGAATGAGTAAATGAAAGGTAGTGTATGCACACAATGGTTAATCCGTAAGAATGGACAGCTAGGTATGATGAGAGAAATGGTGAGGCTTTGTTAACACTAAGGAAACATAAGGTCAAGTTCCCCATTTGGCTTCTGATAACAATATTCCTGTATACCCAGGAGGGAATTCATTCATTCATTCATTCATTCATTCATTCATTCATTCCTTTCTTCCTTTCTTCTTTTCTTCCTTTCTTTCTTCCTTCCTTTCTTTTTTCTTCCTTCCTTCCTTCCTTCCTTCCTTCCTTCCTTCCTTCCTTCCTTCCTCTCTCTCTCTTTCTCTCTCTCTCTCTCTCTCTCTCTCTCTCTCTCTCTCTCTCTCTCTCTGCTTTATTGGATATTTTTATATACATTTTAGATGTTATCCCCTTTCCCGGGAAATTCTTAATTTATTATGTGGTCTTACCTATTACTACTACTACTACTACCATAGTAACTCATTACACAACCTTGTGCATAGGGAAACTGAGGCTTTACTTTCAGCCTGAATTGGTGCCAAGTCCCTTCCTAGTCTCCAATACTCACATGGTTTATAGCTAGACTAGAACAGTGTACTCTAACCTCTCGTTAAACTCTTTCCTACTTCTTTTGACTAGTAAACCAAGATTCTTTTTCATCATTTGTACCATTGACAACACTGAGTTATTAGTTCCTTTCGTACAACTCTGACTTAAACAGTGGGAGATAAAAACAGATAAGGAATTCATTTGGAGCTTAGTGTTGATACTGGGCGCTTTCGTTTCTATACTCTTCAGAATCGTCTTATATTTGGGTTTAATGTGGTTCCCAGCATTGCAGTTGTACTTAAAGATGATGTAGGTAAGAATTTATCCAGGGAAGAGTTCGAGAAGCAGAAGTTTTGATTACTTTCTGATAGCATCACTTTTATGATCATTTTTCTTCTGCTTTGCAAATAACTAATTCATTACCACTTCTTACACAAGGAGACAGAAGACAAGTTCAGAGCAGAACAACATGATACTAAGCACATGATAGGACATTAAGGCTCAGTTAAAAATGTAAAAAATGGAGCATTGAGATGGGGGTGTGATGTTTTCTCTTTACTTAGGGGCGAGCATGCTCTAAAGGTATTATGCATAGGTGTATATAAAGAGACAAGAGAAAGTGCCTGGCATGCACTGTTTCTTAATACATAATGTACCATCAATACTGTTTACTACTTCTTTCCCCTCACTACTGTGTAAGACTTGTGAGGGGAATACATTTTGTCTGACGTACTTATTAATACATCTCTGGGGCCTAGAAGAGTGCCTGGCATTTACTGGGTTCTCAGTAAATATGTGTTGCCTAGTTGACTATAGGAAGAATATATAACCTAGAAGAAAAATTTGAGTTACTTAAGGTCCCCTCTATAATAACTAGGGACTGACAATTAAAATTTTAAAATTTTAATGTCAAGGGTTTGGATATAAACTACCTTTTTGTGTAGTAGTCCAAGTCAACATGTTCTCCTCTCTCACATAATACAAGAGCAAAATGGATCAAATTGACATGTATACATCGGAGTCTACTTAGTAAATGATGAGTTTGCAAGCTGGACATAGATACTGTGGTCAATTACCTATCCAACAATATTGGGGTTAATTTAAGCACCAACATCGTGGGCTTACCTCATTTAAAGTCAACAACAGAACTTCTGTTCAAAGCATCATTATTATCTGTGAGTTCTCAGTCATTCTGGTTAGCTTTATTGGTATTTCTCTGAAATACCAATATTAGTACTTCCATCAACTTGCCCAATGTAAAGGCAGGTTGGTGTATTGGCCAGGGGCAGAATAATGAAGTAAGAGTGGTGGATACAGAGAATATATCAGTCTCAAAAAAGAAAAAGATTCAAGAAGAAGCATCTGTCCTATAATTACAATTTGGGTCTCGCCTTTTTCTGAGTCTACCATTTTGCAATTTCTACTTAATATATATATTTCTAATATAATATCTATCTATCTATCTATCTATCTATCTATCTATCTATCTATCCATCCATCCATCCATCCATCCATCCATCCATCCATCCATCTATCTATCTATCTATCTATCTATCTATCTATCTATCTATCTATCTATCTATCTCTATCTCACTTTCTTCCAGTCCTGTATTCACCTAAGGGAATTTTCTTCCACTATTCTTTAAATAGTAGTTATAGAACACTTGAAATATGTCAAGAACCAGGCAAGGTAAAGCAATACACAGAAAGTAGAGAGGACCAAAATATCTCACGGAGAACATACTTGAGAATCAGATAATATGAGAACAAGTTGCCTCTGTAAAACCAAATCCCACTAAGATGAAAGACTATGTAAAATATTTCTATTCTCAGATATATATTTTTATTATCAATATTCTATTAAATGTTCATTGATTTATACTTTTATTTTCAATATGCTTTCATCTACATGCAAGCCAGGTGTGATGCAGAACACCTGTGATCCCAAAACTCTAAAGGTGGGGAAAGGACGATTATGAGTTCAGGGTTACTCTAGGTTAGCTAATTAGGCTCTTTTACAAATGAAGAAAGAGAGGGAAGGAAAAAGGTGGGGGAGAGGAGTGAGGAAAATAAAGGAAGAGAGGAAAAAAGAACAATAGAAAGGATTAAAATAAAGATACTATTGTCAGTGAGATGCTTCAGTGGGTAAAGGTGTTTGCCTTTAAATCTAATCCCTGATGATCTGAATTTGAGTCCTAGATATCAAGAAGAGAGCCAACTTCTACAAGTTGTCCTGTAACTTACATGTGTATGCTATAGTATATGCACAGAGACAAATACAATACATTAATGAAAATACACTTAAATTATCATTAAAATACTTTAGTTTCTGTCCATGCCATTATTTTGCATAGGTATAAACATAACAACAGGAATCTTATATTGATATAATTTTCTATAACTATCATATTTGGAATAACCTATTTTTAGCTGGAAAGAACCCAGATGCCCTTTAACAGAAGAATGGATTAAAAAATGCGGTACATCTATGCAATGGAGTACTACTCAGCTATCAAAAACAATGACTTCATGAAATTCCTAGGCAAATGGAATGAACTAGAAAATATCATCCTGAGTGAGGTAACCCAATCACAGAAAAACACACTTGGTATGCATTCATTGATAAGTGGATATTAGCCCAAAAACTCGAATTACCCAAGATGCAATCCACAGACCACAGGAAGCTCAAGAAGAAGGATGACCAAAATGCTGATGCTCCCACTCCTTAAAAGGGGAAAAATATCCATAGGAGGTGATATGGAAGCAAAATTTATATACAGCCACCAAAACTAGATACGATTGCTGAAGCTAAAAAATGCATGCTGAAAGGGACTGGATATAGATGTCTCCTGCGAGACACATCCAGAGCATGCCCAATACAGAGGTCAATGCTAGTAGCAAATCACTGAACTGAGAACAGGACCCCGTTTAGGGGAATTAAATGAAGGATTGAAAGAGTTGAAGGAGCTTGCAACCCCATATGAACAACAATGCCAACCAACCAGAGCTTCCAGGGACTAAACCACTACCCAAAGACTATACATGGACTGACCCAGGGCTCTGACTGCATATGTAGCAGAGAATAGCCTAGTAAGAACACCAGTGGAAGGGGAAGCCCTTTGTCCTGCCAAGGTTGGACCCCACCTAGTGCAGGGGAATATGGGGGGGCAGTAAGGGGATGTATGGAGGGAATACCCATATGGGGGAGGGAAAGGCTATGAGGGCTTATGGACAGGAAACCGGGAAAGGGAATAATAATAATAAAGATATATATCTGATAAAAATAACTAAAATAATAAATATGATTACATCACCAAAAATGGAATAACCCAGTTTTATGCGAACTTCTCTGTTTATCTCCATGAAATTTTATCATGTGAACAGACACATGACTCAGCAGCCCAGTCAAGACACAGTAATTCAATAGCTACAGGGATTCTCTTCTATAACAAAACCTACCAGACTTTTTCACTTCTATTCTGTCTGAGATTTCCAGCAAACACTAACCTGATGTTCATCTATGGAAATCCTCATTTCAAGAATTTTTGTTAGTGGAAGTTTGTAACATATAACGTATTATGATTGATCGACTGATTTTTGAATTAGCCTAGTTACTAGGAGAGCCATTCTAAGTTGTTTCATTTATCAATAAATCATTTCATTTTACTCTGGAGTAATATTCTATTTTATGAATACCTACAATCATCTGCTGTTTAGTAACTTTCCTGCTCAAGAATATTAGGACTGTTTCTGGTTAGGAGATATTATGAGTAAAGCTTGAATAATGATCTGCAAAATTTTTACATAGTCATGGAGTTTTAATTATGTTAAATAAATACTTAAGTGTACTCTTGCTGGATCATATGGTAACTGTGTGTTTATTTTTGTAAGAAACAACCAAACTGTTTTTCAGAGTGTTTCTACCATTTCATTTACCATGACAAAATATGATTGAACAATATTCAGTGAATGTTCATGAAAATGCTGCTATTATCATTGATTAAAATACTTACAAATTTTAATTTTATGTATTAATGAGTGTTTGTATGAGTATGTGTGGATGATGTGCACACATGAATACTGGGAAAGGGGATAACATTTGAAATGTAAATAAATAAAATATCCAAAATATGATTAATTTAATCCAGTTTATCATGTTATAATTTTATGGACTATGCTTTTGTGAATTATCAGAGCTAAGAAATCTCATTCCTACAGCCTGAAGATTTTTCTTTGACCTTTTCTTGAATAGTGCAGTTTTTGGCTTTGCATTTAAGTCCATGATCCACTTCTAGACATTTTTTATGTGGTGTGATGTTCAGGTCAAATATTAGTTTTAAGGCTAAAAGCCCTCAGTAGTTCCAGGTCCATTTGTTGGAAAGGCTACCTATCTCCACCAAACATTTTTTTAGGTTTTTGTTCAAAATCCTTTGGGCAAATTTCTATGAATTTGCTTCTATATTCTCTCTTCTATTCCGTTAATTTAAATGTCCAAACTTCAACTATTGTAATAGAATCGGTATTTATACTTTAGTTATAACTATCATTTTAGTTATTTTCGGGCCTGTGCTTTTTCATATACATTTTAGAGTAAGCCTACCTATATCTAAAACAACACTCCTAGGAGTTATTTTATTTTTATTTTTTTTTTTTTGTGTTTTTATTTTTTTATTTTTTTTATTTTTTTTTATTAACTTGAGTATTTCTTATATACATTTCAAGTGTTATTCCCTTTCCCGGTTTCCGGGCAAGCATCCCCCTCCCCCCTCCCCTTCCTTATGGGTGTTCCCCTCCCAACCCTCCCACCATTGCCGCCCTCCCCCCATAGACTAGTTCACTGGGGGTTCAGTCTTAGCAGGACCCAGGGCTTCCCCTTCCATTGGTGCTCTTACTAGGATATTCATTGCTACCTATGGGGTCAGAGTCCAGGGTCAGTCCATGTATAGTCTTTAGGTAGTGGCTTAGTCCCTGGAAGCTCTGGTTGCTTGGCATTGTTGTACTTTTGGGGTCTCGAGCCCCTTCAAGCTCTTCCAGTTCTTTCTCTGATTCCTCCAATAGGGGACCTATTCTCAGTTCAGTGGTTTGCTGCTGGCATTCGCCTCTGTATTTGCTGTATTCTGGCTGTGTCTCTCAGGAGCGATCTACATCCGGCTCCTGTCGGTCTGCACTTCTTTGCTTCATCCATCTAGTCCAATTGGGTGGCTGTATATGTATGGGCCAAATGTGGGACAGGCTCTGAATGGGTGTTCCTTCAGTCTCTGTTTTAATCTTTGCCTCTCCCTTCCCTGCCAAGGGTATTCTTTTTCCTCATTTAAAGAAGGAGTGAAGCATTCACATTTTGATCATCCGTCTTGAGTTTCGTTTGTTCTAGGGATCTAGGGTAATTCAAGCATTTGGGCTAATAGCCACTTATCAATGAGTGCATACCATGTATGTCTTTCTGTGATTGGGTTAGTTCACTCAGGATGATATTTTCCAGTTCCAACCATTTGCCTACGAATTTCATAAACTCGTTGTTTTTGATAGCTGAGTAGTATTCCATTGTGTAGATGTACCACATTTTCTGTATCCATTCCTCTGTTGAAGGGCATCTGGGTTCTTTCCATTTTCTGGCTATTATAAATAAGGCTGCGATGAACATAGTGGAGCACGTGTCTCTTTTATATGTTGAGGCATCTTTTGGGTATATGCCCAAGAGAGGTATAGCTGGATCCTCAGGCAGTTCAATGTCCAATTTTCTGAGGAACCTCCAGACTGATTTCCAGAATGGTTTTACCAGTCTGCAATCCCACCAACAATGGAGGAGTGTTCCTCTTTCTCCACAACCTCGCCAGCATCTGCTGTCACCTGAGTTTTTGATCTTAGCCATTCTCACTGGTGTGAGGTGAAATCTCAGGGTTGTTTTGATTTGCATTTCCCTTATGACTAAAGATGTTGAACATTTCTTTAGGTGTTTCTCAGCCATTCGGCATTCCTCAGCTGTGAATTCTTTGTTTAGCTCTGAACCCCATTTTTTAATAGGGTTATTTGTTTCCCTGCGGTCTAACTTCTTGAGTTCTTTGTATATTTTGGATATAAGGCCTCTATCTGTTGTAGGGTTGGTAAAGATCTTTTCCCAATCTGTTGGTTGCCGTTTTGTCCTAACCACAGTGTCCTTTGCCTTACAGAAGCTTTGCAGTTTTATGAGATCCCATTTGTCAATTCTTGATCTTAGAGCATAAGCCATTGGTGTTTTGTTCAGGAAATTTTTTCCAGTGCCCATGTGTTCCAGATGCTTCCCTAGTTTTTCTTCTATTAGTTTGAGTGTGTCTGGTTTGATGTGGAGGTCCTTGATCCACTTGGACTTAAGCTTTGTACAGGGTGATAAGCATGGATCGATCTGCATTCTTCTACATGTTGCCCTCCAGTTGAACCAGCACCATTTGCTGAAAATGCTATCTTTTTTCCATTGGATGGTTTTGGCTCCTTTGTCAAAAATCAAGTGACCATAGGTGTGTGGGTTCATTTCTGGGTCTTCAATTCTATTCCATTGGTCTATCTGTCTGTCTCTGTACCAATACCATGCAGTTTTTATCACTATTGCTCTGTAATACTGCTTGAGTTCAGGGATAGTGATTCCCCCTGAAGTCCTTTTATTGTTGAGGATAGCTTTAGCTATCCTGGGTTTTTTGTTATTCCAGATGAATTTGCAAATTGTTCTGTCTAACTCTTTGAAGAATTGGATTGGTATTTTGATGGGGATTGCATTGAATCTGTAGATTGCTTTTGGTAAAATGGCCATTTTTACTATATTAATCCTGCCAATCCATGAGCATGGGAGATCTTTCCATCTTCTGAGGTCTTCTTCAATTTCTTTCTTCAGTGTCTTGAAGTTCTTATTGTACAGATCTTTTACTTGCTTGGTTAAAGTCACACCGAGGTACTTTATATTATTTGGGTCTATTATGAAGGGTGTCGTTTCCCTAATTTCTTTCTCGGCTTGTTTCTCTTTTGTATAGAGGAAGGCAACTGATTTATTTGAGTTAATTTTATACCCAGCCACTTTGCTGAAGTTGTTTATCAGCTTTAGTAGTTCTCTGGTGGAACTTTTGGGATCACTTAAATATACTATCATATCATCTGCAAATAGTGATATTTTGACCTCTTCTTTTCCGATCTGTATCCCTTTGATCTCCTTTTGTTGTCTGATTGCTCTGGCTAGAACTTCAAGAACTATATTGAATAAGTAGGGAGAGAGTGGGCAGCCTTGTCTAGTCCCTGATTTTAGTGGGATTGCTTCAAGTTTCTCTCCATTTAGTTTAATGTTAGCAACTGGTTTGCTGTATATGGCTTTTACTATGTTTAGGTATGGGCCTTGAATTCCTATTCTTTCCAGGACTTTTATCATGAAGGGGTGTTGAATTTTGTCAAATGCTTTCTCAGCATCTAATGAAATGATCATGTGGTTCTGTTCTTTCAGTTTGTTTATATAATGGATCACGTTGATGGTTTTCCGTATATTAAACCATCCCTGCATGCCTGGGATGAAGCCTACTTGATCATGGTGGATGATTGTTTTGATGTGCTCTTGAATTCGGTTTGCCAGAATTTTATTGAGTATTTTTGCGTCGATATTCATAAGGGAAATTGGTCTGAAGTTCTCTTTCTTTGTTGTGTCTTTGTGTGGTTTAGGTATAAGAGTAATTGTAGATTCGTAGAAGGAATTCGGTAGGGCTCCATCTGTTTCAATTTTGTGGAATAGTTTGGATAATATTGGTATGAGGTCTTCTATGAAGGTTTGATAGAATTCTGCACTAAACCCATCTGGACCTGGGCTCTTTTTGGTTGGGAGACCTTTAATGACTGCTTCTATTTCCTTAGGAGTTATGGGGTTGTTTAACTGGTTTATCTGTTCCTGATTTAACTTTGATACCTGGTATCTGTCTAGGAAATTGTCCATTTCCTGAAGATTTTCAAATTTTGTTGAATATAGGTTTTTATAGTAAGATCTGATGATTTTTTGAATTTCCTCTGAATCTGTAGTTATGTCTCCCTTTTCATTTCTGATTTTGTTAATTTGGACGCACTCTCTGTGTCCTCTCGTTAGTCTGGCTAAGGGTTTATCTATCTTGTTGATTTTCTCAAAGAACCAACTTTTGGTCCTGTTGATTCTTTCTATGGTCCTTTTTGTTTCTACTTGGTTGATTTCAGCTCTGAGTTTGATTATTTCCTGCCTTCTATTCCTCCTGGGTGTATTTGCTTCTTTTTGTTCTAGAGCTTTTAGGTGTGCTGTCAAGCTGCTGACATATGCTCTTTCCTGTTTCTTTCTGCAGGCACTCAGCGCTATGAGTTTTCCTCTTAGCACAGCTTTCATTGTGTCCCATAAGTTTGAGTATGTTGTATCTTCATTTTCATTAAATTCTAAAAAGTTTTTAATTTCTTTCTTTATTTCTTCCTTGACCAGGTTATCATTGAGTAGAGCATTGTTCAATTTCCACGTATATGTGGGCGTTCTTCCCTTATTGTTATTGAAGACCAGTTTTAGGCCGTGGTGGTCCGATAGCACGCATGGGATTATTTCTATCTTTCTGTACCTGTTGAGGCCCGTTTTTTGACCAATTATATGGTCAATTTTGGAGAAAGTACCATGAGGAGCTGAGAAGAAGGTATATCCTTTTGCTTTAGGATAGAATGTTCTATAAATATCCGTTAAGTCCATTTGGCTCATGACTTCTCTTAGTCTGTCGACATCACTGTTTAATTTCTGTTTCCATGATCTGTCCATTGATGAGAGTGGGGTGTTGAAATCTCCTACTATTATTGTGTGAGGTGCAATGTGTGTTTTGAGCTTTAGTAAGGTTTCTTTCACGTATGTAGGTGCCCTTGTATTTGGGGCATAGATATTTAGGATTGAGAGTTCATCTTGGTGGATTTTTCCTTTGATGAATATGAAGTGTCCTTCCTTATCTTTTTTGATGACTTTTAGTTGGAAATTGATTTTATTTGATATTAGAATGGCTACTCCAGCTTGCTTCTTCTGACCATTTGCTTGGAAAGTTGTTTTCCAGGCTTTCACTCTGAGGTAGTGTCTGTCTTTGTCTCTGAGGTGTGTTTCCTGTAGGCAGCAGAATGCAGGGTCCTCGTTGCGTATCCAGTTTGTTAATCTATGTCTTTTTATTGGGGAGTTGAGGCCATTGATATTGAGAGATATTAAGGAATAGTGATTATTGTTTCCCTTTATATTCATATTTGGATGTGAGGTTATGTTTGTGTGCTTTCATTCTCTTTGTTTTGTTGCCAAGACGATTAGTTTCTTGCTTCTTCTAGGGTATAGCTTGCCTCCTTATGTTGGGCTTTACCATTTATTATCCTTTGTAGTGCTGGATTTGTAGAAAGATATTGTGTAAATTTGGTTTTGTCATGGAATATCTTGGTTTCTCCATCAATGTTAATTGAGAGTTTTGCTGGATACAGTAACCTGGGCTGGCATTTGTGTTCTCTTAGTGTCTGTATGACATCAGTCCAGGATCTTCTGGCCTTCATAGTTTCTGGCGAGAAGTCTGGTGTGATTCTGATAGGTCTCCCTTTATATGTTACTTGACCTTTTTCCCTTACTGCTTTTAATATTCTTTCTTTATTTTGTGCGTTTGGTGTTTTGACAATTATGTGACGGGAGGTGTTTCTTTTCTGGTCCAATCTATTTGGAGTTCTGTAGGCTTCTTGTATGCCTATGGGTATCTCTTTTTTTAGGTTAGGGAAGTTTTCTTCTATGATTTTGTTGAAGATATTTACTGGTCCTTTGAGCTGGGAGTCTTCACTCTCTTCTATACCTATTATCCTTAGGTTTGATCTTCTCATTGAGTCCTGGATTTCCTGTATGTTTTGGACCAGTAGCTTTTTCCGCTTTACATTATCTTTGACAGTTGAGTCAATGATTTCTATGGAATCTTCTGCTCCTGAGATTCTCTCTTCCATCTCTTGTATTCTGTTGGTGAAGCTTGTATCTACAGCTCCTTGCCTCTTCTTTTGGTTTTCTATATCCAGGGTTGTTTCCATGTGTTCTTTCTTGATTGCTTCTATTTCCATTTTTAATTCCTTCATCTGTTTGATTGTGTTTTCCTGGAATTCTTTCAGGGATTTTTGCCATTCCTCTCTGTAGGCCTCTACTTGTTTATTAATGATTTCCTGTGTTTCCCTAAGTGTGTTCATGTCTTTCTTGAAGTCCTCCAGCATCATGATCAAATATGATTTTGAAACTAGATCTTGCTTTTCTGGTGTGTTTGGATATTCCATGTTTGTTTTGGCGGGAGAATTGGGCTCCGATGATGGCATGCAGTCTTGGTTTCTGTTGCTTGGGTTCCTGCGCTTGCCTCTCGCCATCAGATTATCTCTAGTGTTACTTTGTTCTGCTATTTCTGACAGTGGCTAGATTGACCTATAAGCCTGTGTGTCAGGAGTGCTGTAGACCTGTTTTCCTCTCTTTCAGTCAGTTATGGGGACAGTGTGTTCTGCTTTCCGGCGTGTAGTTTTTCCTCTCTACAGGTCTTCAGCTGTTCCTGTGGGCCTGTGTCTTGAGTTCACCAGGCAGCTTTCTTGCAGCAGAAAATTTGGTCTTACCTGTGGTCCCGAGGCTCAGGTTCGCTCGTGGGGTGCTGCCCAGGGGCTCTCTGCAGCGGCAGCAACCAGGAAGACCTGGGCCGCCCCTTCCGGGAGCTTCAGTGCACCAGGGTTCCAGATGGTCTTTGGCTTTTTCCTCTGGCGTCCGAGATGTGTGTGCAGGGAGCAGTCTCTTCTGGTTTCCCAGGCTTGTCTGCCTCTCTGAAGGTTTAGCTCTCCCTCCCACGGGATTTGGGTGCAGAGAACTGTTTATCCGGTCTGTTTCTTTCAGGTTCCGGCGGTGTCTCAGGCGCAGAAGTCCTGCCGCTCCTGGGCCCTCCCCCACGGGAGCCCAGAGGCCTTATACAGTTTCCTCTTGGGCCAGGGATGTGGGCAGGGGTGAGCAGTGTTGGTGGTCTCTTCCGCTCTGCAGCCTCAGGAGTGCCCACCTGACCAGGCGGTTGGGTCTCTCTCTCACCGGGTCTGGGAGCAGAGAGCTGCTGCGGGCCGGGATCCGCGGGTGTGGGCTATTTTATTTTTAAATATGTTTTAATTGAAAAAAATTATCCCTTTTCTCATTCCCTATCCTCCCTCCAGCCCCTGATAGCTATTTATTTTCAAGACCTTCTCATGTCCCCCCACTGTCAAATTGATAGTTTTGATTCTTATTATTGTTACATAAATATATAATAATGTATATAGACATGTGTATAATATATACATATTAATATGTATGCACACAGATACATACACCTACATAATAAAGAGTCTCTTCACTGGCAGAAACTAATTCTCCTTTTCTTAGGAGTCATGAGTTGCATGTGGCACTTTTTTGAGATGTGGGACCCAGTGAAAATGTCTCCCCTGCACATAATATGTCCATTAACAGTGCCACCATTCTGTTCTTGTTTATGAAGCTATTTCTGGGAGAAATTGTTTCAAACCAGACTTTGTATATTCTGGCTCTTAAATCTTTCTGCTTTTTCTTGCTCAATGTTCCCTGAACCATACATACATTAATGGCAGCAGTTGTGAGGTAGATGTATCCATTGGGGTTGAGCTTCCCACACTCTGTTGGTCTCTGCACTGTGTCTAGTTGTGGATTTCCTATGATGCTCTTCATTTACTGCAAAAATAATATTTTATTTCTTTTTTCTTCTTTTTTTTTCCTGGAGCTGAGGATCGAACCCAGGGCCTTGCGCTTAGTAGGCAAGTGCTCTACCACTGAGCTAAATCTCCAACCAATATTTTCTTTATATGAGGGGCTACAGTTATTTGTGGTATAAGTATACAATTTAGGATGCCATAGTTCTTCAATATTTTCCTGATTTCTGTGGTTACACTGTGTTTTATAGTTATATCTAAGGATTTGGAGGTCTGGGTATTACCTATGTGAATATAATAATTTTTGGGTCCATCCATTTACCTGCAAATTTCATGATTTCTTTTTTCTTTACAGCTGAATAGCATTCTATAATATGTGTCCACCATATTTTCATTAGTTACTAATCAGCTGAAAGGCATTTAGGTTGTTTCCATTTCCTGGTTATTGTGAATACATCCAAAATGAACATTGATCAGAAAGTACCTATACCGTAGGATGTTGAGTCCTTTGGGCATATTCCAAGGAGTGATATAGTTAAATCATACGCCCAAAAGATTCAACATCTTACTTCAAGATACTCACTCAGCATGTTCATTTTTGTTGTTATTGAAGAGTCTCTATATTGATTTCCAGAGTATCTGGCCCAAGTTACATTCTCAACAACTGTAAACGAGCATCTCAATTTCTCTATAGCCTCCCCGGTGTTTGTTGTTAATTGTTTTGTAGATCTTAGTCGTTCTGACTAGAGTAAGATGAAATCTCAAACTTGTTTTAATTTGTATATCCCTAATTAATAAGGATGATGAACAGTTTTTGAAGTATAGCACTGTTTTAGTTCTTCTCTTGAAAACTATGTTTAAACTATGTTTATTTTTAAAATTGGGTCATTTGGGTTTTTTTATGTTTGTTTAGTTTTGTTTTGCATTCTTTGTATATTCTGGATGTTAATCCTCTGTCAGATGTATATCTGGAAAAGTTCTCTCCCATCCTATGGATTTCTTATTTTACTTGATTGTTTACTAAGCTGCTCGGAACCTCTTTAGTTTTATGAAGTCCGAAATGTCTATGTTGGCCTTAATTCCTTGGCAAATGGATGCCTACTTCAAAAGTCCCTTCTGATAATGATGTCTTACAGTGTCCTCTCTATACTTTTTCTTGTCATTTTCCTTGTTTGACATTTCATATTGAGGTCTTTGATCCACATGGAAATCATCTCTGTTCATGGTGCTAGGTATGGATTTAATTTCTTACTTCTGCATGTAGACATTAAGTTTCTCCAGTATCATTTGTTGAGATTGCTATTTTTCCAGTATATGTTTTACATTTTTTTGCTTCTTTGTTAAATATAAAATAGTTATAATTGTGCTTACTCATGGTTGAGTCTTCTACTTTATTCCTTTGGCCTTCATGTTTATTTTTGTGCCAGTCAATATGTTGTTTTATAACTTGAAGTCTGAGACTTCAAGCAGTACTTCCAGTATTCTTTTTGTTCTGGATTGGCTTGTGTTTTCTGGTTTCATTATTTCTGTGAAGAATGTTGTGGAAATCTTGATGTGGAGTGAATGGAACCTATAAATTGCTTTTTCATTGAGTAGCCAGCCATTTCACAATATTAATTCTACCAATCCATGTAGACCCGATATGTTTCCATGTTAGAATTGTTCCAACTCAAACTGGATCAGGTTGGGAAAACCTGAGATTTTGAGTCCATGAACATGGTATGTTGCTTTGTTTACTTAGATCTTTGATTTTTATGCGCATTTTGTAGATCTCAATATATAATCTATAATTTAGTAATTCATTTTTGTTGAACTAAATGTAAATCACACACACACACACGTGTGTCTGTTTTTTCTTTAATGTTTTAATCTAAATTTTTTAAATCATCAGATTTCAGGCTAACACACTTATAGCACTTGATATAAAATTTGATTCGCCAGGAGTGGCATACAATTTCATCACATTAAAATAAAAACCCTCCAAAACATGTGTGGTACTTTTGTCCAAAGGTTATACGTATTATATTGTCCCTCAGTCATTCTTGCACATAATTGAGGGCCTTGTACAAAATCATTAAGACCCTGTTGCTGGGTATAGTGGCAAATGTATAAATTATAACTTCATAGTTTGATAGGCAGAGACAATAAATTTTCATGTTTGAAGTTAGTAAGATCTATATAGTAAGATCCAGGCTAGCTGAGGCTCTGCAAAGAGAACTTTTTGCAAAAACATCGTTTAGAAAAGACTAAACCATAGAACAGAGGCAGAAGGAACACCCATTCAGAGCCTGCCCCACATGTGGCCCATACATATACAGCCACCCAATTAGATAAGATGGATGAAGCAAAGTGCAGGCCGACAGGAACCGGATGTAGATCTCACCTGAGAGACCACACCCAGAATACAGCAAATACATAGTCGAATGCCAGCAGCAAACCACTGAACTGAGAATAGGATCCCTGTTGAAGGAATCTTAGAAAGGACTGGAAGAGCTTGAAGGGGCTTGAGACCTCATATGAACAACAATGCCAACCAACCAGAGCTTCCAGGGACTAAGCCACTATCCAAAGACTATACATGGACTGACCCTGGGCTCCAACCTCATAGGTAGCAATTAATAGCCTAATAATAGCACCAGTGGAAGGGGAAGCCCTTGGTCCTGCCAAGACTGAACCCCCAGTGAACGTGATTGTTGGGGGGGAGGGTGATAAAAGGGGGGAGGATGGGGAGGGGAACAGCCATATAGAGGGGGAGGGGGAGGGGCTAGGGGGATGGTGGCCTCGAAATCGGGAAGGGGAATGACAATCGAAATGTAAATAAGAAATACTCAAGTCAATAAAGATGGAAAAAAAAAGAAAAGACTAAACTTGTAAAAGGTTTATTCATCCTGAAGAACTCACAAAATTAAAGTTATAAATAGATTCAGGGGAATACTACTGAAACAATTCAGTCTAATTAATACCTAAGTTTTACTATTTTTTTCTTTAAAATTGGAGCATGCCATAGGATTGTTTTAGAACATTATCTATACAAAGTAAAATTGAACACGGATTCATTGTTATTAATGTAATAAAATATAACAGATTGATCATGTAATTTCATTTCTCAAAATTATAGTATACTTAGATCTCAGAACAGGTTTGTTGATTAAAAATTCACACCCTCACAGGTAGCAATGAATAAAGTGACCTACATTAATTTCATCATAGAAATGTTTTACTCACACTTACAGAAACAAACTTTATTTTAAAATCAGTGTATTTAGTCTATTTTGATCAGAAGCCCATCTCTACTATTTGTTCAATGCTATGAAATTGTGAAATACCTAGATTAGTGACCAATGAACAGAGTAAACATTGACCAGAAAGATCATGGAGTGTGGGATGATTGCATGTTACGATACTACAAGGGGCTGAGGCTTCTGGTATATCCTTCGTAGATGTAGGTCATGGTTTTTAAATTGCTTCTACATTCCTGTCTTACAATGATTTGAATGTTATCTGCACAGGATCGATATTGGGGCTTTCCATGCACATAGTTGGAATCTTTATTGACTAGTTCTGTTCCCCTGGAGTATGAGGGGATGCATGTCTTTAGGTAGGAACATCTGTGGTGAGCTGATTTCCTTTAACCCTTCAGAAACCAAAGACTTCATCTGTTAAAGATTACCAGTGAAAGTATTATACAATCATTGGAAAGGAAATGTTTGTGCTGTTTACACTTCCCAATTTGCTCTCCAGCTGTGTTATGCCATTCACTAATCTTCATGGCAATTCTAATTTCTATTTCTTTCATTAAACTGCTTATCTATGTGCCAAAATCCTGAAATTTTGTTATCACTTCTGATTGTAGTTTATTTGATCTTTTAGAAATTGTTGACGATGACTATGTCCTCCTTCCTAAATTACTGACCTTTAGAACTTTGCGGTACTTCATCCTACCATGTCTCTTCTTTACTGATTTATGTCTACAACTTTGTTCTCCACCTCTTTCCATGACCTCAACTAGTTGGGCTTGTCTAGGATTTAGTTGTGGTCTAATTTTTTCCTCATCTATAATCATAAACATAGACAACCTCACTCAAGTTTTTAGCTTTTGTGTCATCCTACGTAATGATTCTTTATTTTTGCTCTTGTTCCCCAGAACTATATCTTTCTGACTCCTTACACTCTTAACTAGACATCAGAAACATAACATTCTCACGGCAGTTTGCTTGATCTGGTCCTCTATTCCTCTTATGGCCTTGGTTAATTCTAACTGTGATGTATATTTTTTCCATCTGGTTCAATTGGCCCTGTTATAGATCCAAGTTCTTAATACTGGAGCTAAATAATTTGATGTTTAATCTGTCTTCAGACTCCTTACACTTTACCACATGTTGTATTTCTTCAGAATCCTTTTCCCAGTGTCTGCTGATAACACTAGTTCAGGCTACCATTGTTTCTCACTTAAACTACTATACTCACTCTCTTTGATGCTTTTTAAGTCCACCCTTACTTATTTTTCTCACAAACAACCTCAGGATTAAGCTTTCCTTCCTTCCTTCCTTCCTTCCTTCCTTCCTTCCTTCCTTCCTTCCTTCCTTCCTTCCTTCCTTCCTTCCTTTGCAATGAATACCAAACAGTAAACTTTTATTGTTGCTTATGGAGCAGACAATATATAAAAGAGGTGCTCTGTGTGTAATACATAGAAACCTTACACAATTTTAAAGGCTTGGTGAGATGGCTCAAGGGCAGGGCTGTTCATGCCCATCAGTTTGACTAACAGAAACTGATTTCCAGAACTCAGGCTGGACTTTTCAATGCTGGTCCAGTTATGTTTCAACTCATTGAAAGGCCACAGATTTCTCTAAAGCCAGAGTGAATCACCCTACATCGCTTTCACTGGTCCACTGAGTTCTAGCTTCATCCTTTTCTCACCACACCATCTCACCTTAAACAGTATTTCCTTGGAGGCATCTCGAGATTCTCACCCTGCTGAAAATTATTCTCTTAACCACAACTTTCCCCACTCTATTACATTATTTTGTTTCACTTTCTTTTTTGTTATTATAGTATGTGGTAGCATTTAACTTACTTTGGGTATGAAAAAAGTTTACCAAATGGATGTGATAGATTAAGGGATTAAAAAATATAACCATGTATTTTTTATAAAAAGGCTAAATTTGTTACTCTAAATTCACTATTTGGAGGTTGCATCAATGATTACAGTCAATAGTTTCCAGATAGGTTACAGCAATGATTTAGGAAATATTGATGTTTCACTAATAAAGTTATTTTTCAAACAAAACAATACAGTAACCTTCATATATTAAACATATAAAAATCGTCTTGGTTAAAGAGGTATTTATGGTCGGTAGTAAGACACTGGCATCAAGTTTCCCTTTCTTGAGGAGCACCTATGACTCAGCTTGGAATCATAATATTCTAAACATTGCATGATCTATTGCATTCAACATTTCATAAAAGTGAATTCAGGGTCACTATACTGGGCTCTACTTGTGTGGCTCATACACATTCTAAATATATATTTAGCAACAATAATGGATACCAGAGATGCTATATTAATTGACCCCATTTATTTGCATGGCCCGAGAACATGCCCTGCTGAGAAAGTTATTAGGCTAGGACGCTGTTCATTTTGCCAAGAAGGGGACCTTGTGGTATTAAGGTGAAAGGTTAAATTGGAGCATTTATTTCAAAGCCAAGGGAGATTATCCTTGAAATGAATGGATGATACCCTAACTGTAAATCACCATTAGTTAAGGGGAAGTTCAGTGGAGAAGGTCACCAAATAATGGTTTGTTTGTAAAAGATGTTCATGTTCCTCTGTTTCCTAATAAATCATTGGTGTTTTTACAGATGATGGTTTCTGCAGTGCTGGGAGTGTGGACTATTCGAAGTAGACTAATTCAAGAAACATGTTTGATCTGAAAAGCCTCATTAATCACTAATTATAAGGTCAGACATATTTATATTTGTAGTGTCCATCTTTTCTAACAGTTGGTAGTTATAACATCTGATTCTCTGATTGCTCTAATTTTGTCATTAAGCAATGAATTAAAATATGAAATCCCTAGGACTGGTGATATAGGTCCATGGTAGACAGCTTGCCTAGAATATACGAAGTCCTGTGTTTACTTAGCAACACTAAAATGAACTAAGGTAAGAGGTAAGATACAAAAGCTCTTCATTAAGATTATTTCCAGGGACCAGGGTAATATTCACTCTAAATGATCATTTAGAGAGACTGAAAAATAAGAATAGCTGTCATCTTTCTATGTCACTAATTAACTGGGGATCCTAACGAACTGAGAAAATCAGCTTCAGTAAACTGCTGGAAAACGGATCAAGTCTCATTGCAAATGCTGACTCTGACAATATGAGTATATGCACTCAAGTCAATTTTCAGGCCAGATCCTGACTCGTGGAACATAGTTCAGTTGCATTAGAAAGTCTTTGGTAGGGGTTGGGAATTTAGCTCAGTGGTAGAGCGCTTGCCTAGCAAGCGCAAGGCCCTGGGTTCGGTCTCCAGCTCCAAAAAAAAAGTCTTTGGTAAACAGATTAGTTTTTATCTCACTGAAGAACCTTCAAGATGGGCTATGTGGCCAAGCCCCAGCATGACAGCACAGCCAGAAGGTCTATGCTGTTTTTTCTATGTCCTGATATCTTCTGTTATCAGTTCTCAGAAGACTGTTCTTGGGTTTCTAGTGACAGTAACATAGTTCTTTCTTGCCTATCACCCCCCCCAGACGGGTGTATTAAACATGTCTTCACAAACAGGATCGACTTAGCTGTAAGATTAGCCTGATTTCCAAAATGAATGAATCTTCAGTGTACTATGTGCTCTTGTTTCCACCTACTCTGGTAACCAAGCACAGATACCCAGAGAAGACACAGCTATGTGGACAGGCAGTGAAGCTGTCTTCAAAATTTCCAGGCAAAATTGAGAAGAGGTGTTCTGATATGTTCAGAGACACACGAAATCATTTAACTTTAAACATTTAGTCTTTTTACTTGTCTTTCTGAAGCATTTTTCTGTTAAAATGTTAAATGTTCTTAACCTTTTAAATTTCATCCTTACCTTTTCTGTTTTGAATAAATGGTATTTTATTGAACACCTCTAGAAAGGTTGATATACTCCGGTATGCAACCACCACTATGATCTTGTTTACATCATCCCCAAGGGTCACCCATCTATTGACTTTCACTTTCTATTACCATCTTCTCAGGGTATCTGTCTATATAAATTACTCTCTTCTGCAAATCTTTCTCTTCTTAGATGCTTTTTTTCCTGAAAGATTTTTTAACATGTTAGAATGTCACTTTCTAAATTACCTTTGAAAAGTTGAATTCTTTGAATTTGATTTATATATTTATTTCCAGTGTTCCTTACTGTCTTTCCCAAAAGGCATTATAAGAGATTGGAATGGACTGAATATCACAGCCCCTATAACCTCTGTTTAGGTACGTTTAGAAGATCTTCTTTTCTTCTAAAAACATTTGAATACTTGGTCCCCAGTTTACAGTGCTGTCTGGATAGGTTTGGAAAGTATGGCCTTGCTGGAGAAAATATGTTACTGGGGGCAGACTTTCAGATCTTAAAGCCTCACAACACTCCTAGTGTACTGTCTGTGCTTTGTTCTTGTGATTTCTGTTTTGAGCTCATAGCTTACCATTCCAGTCACTATGCCTGATGTTTCCCTGCTATAATAGACTCATTTCCTCTGGAAACTTAAACCCAAATAAATCATTCCTTTTTATAAGTTGTGTTATTTACAGTGTTTTATCACAGAAATGGAAAAATAGTTAAAATGGGTAGATATTCAAACTGAGGCGTTTGAGGTCACATGCATGGATTATATTCTCAACTTCCCCTCACAAGTTTTGATCCTGGGATACGTTATTTGCCATGTTAGTTCAATTTCTTCATGTATTCACGAGGAATAATAATAGTAACAACTTCAGCAGTTGCTATGAACACTGACAACTGGATAAATGGGGAAACACATAAGTAGTACCTGACATATAATAATTGCTCAATGACAATTTTAAATATTTATTCATCTATTTTACTCTGTAGTATTTGTATAAGTGGGTGTATTTGTGTGTGTGTGTGTGTGTGTGTGTGTGAGAGGGTGGAGGAGGGGGTGGAGGGAGGGAGGGGAGAGAGAGAGAGAGAGAGAGAGAGAGAGAGAGAGAGAGAGAGAGAGAGAGAGAGAGATCTGTCTCTGAATAAGCATATGGAGGTAAGAAAAAGGCTCTAGGAGTCAGTTCTGTCCTGCACTCTTACGGGATCTGAGGCTGGAACAGGCATGTCTACTGGCTGAGCGATCACACTATCTTCTTAATGATAATGTTTATATCAATATAATGTAGCTCTTATTGAATGACAACACTCAGCCATGGCACGATCTGTATTACTTAGCCATTCATGATAAGAAAAACATTGAAGACAGTAAATATTTTAAATATTTATTCATTTGTTTTACTCTGTAGTATTTGTATAAGTGGGTGTATTTGTGTGCATATGTGTGTGAATGTGTGTGAGAAATGGGGGAGGAGAAAGGGTGTGGGAAGGGAGAGAGGGGGGGAGGAAGGGAGGGAGGGAGGGAGGGAGGAGAGAGAGAGAGAGAGAGAGAGAGAGAGAGAGAGAGAGAGAGAGAGAGAGAGAGAGAGAGAGAGAGATTTGTGCATAGTGAAGTTTCTTGGATGTTATCGCCTTCCCTTTTCAGCTTCGAGTTTAGAAAGTCTTGGAGAACATAAAATTTTCCCTGGAGGAAAGAGTGTTTTTTTTTCCTTGAGAACCATATATCCTGGTATATACATTCACTGTTTACCATTAGAATTCAGTAATACGAATGACAAGAACAGAAGGGAGCTATTCCTTCGAGACAGTTGGTTTATGTGCTCTAAAACTCTGTAAGAAAGAATAGTCAGGCATTCAAAATGAGTCTTCACCCCCTTCAGAATATGACACCACATGGAATGCTGAATACACCCCTCTCTGCATGAGATGATATTAGTGGCCTAGAAATAGAACTTAGTAAAATGAAGCACACAGTCATAAATAGACAACTGATGGGTTAGAAGTGTAAGGAAGGGATTTAATCTGGAAAATGTCCTTTTAATTTTTACAGTTTTTCAAAGCAGAGCCACCAAGGAACTTAGAAAATAGGACCAATTAAAACAGACTTCTAGAGGGTAGAGCAGACTGTGTGTGTGTGTGTGTGTGTGTGTGTGTGTGTGTGTGTCTGTATGAGTACACAGGATTAGTTCTTCCCTGTGTGACGAGATGCTCTGTAGAGTGTAATATCCCAGTTGGTACCATGCTACCTAGACTTAGATGATAGGGAGGCAGACTCAAAGGACTGCATGTAATAGTCTTTATTTTTATTTTATTATCTATCTATCTATCTATCTATCTATCTATCTATCTATCTATCTATCTATCTATCTATCTATGATCTATCTATCTATTTATCTATGATCTATCTATCTATTTATCTATGATCTATCTATCTATCTATCTATCTATCTATCTATCTATCTATCTATCTAATCTATTATCTATCTATCTATCTTGGTTTTTTTTGAGACAGGGTCTTTCTGTGTAGCATTTGCTATTCTGGATTCACTGTGCAGACCAGGCTGACCTCAAACTCAGAGAGATCTGCCAATCTCTGCCTCTCAAATGCTGGGATTAAAGGTGTGTGCCAATAGACTGTTTTTAAGATAACTGGCTGATATGCTTTTCTACCTGTTTTGACACAGCTCATGGGATTGCATTTATTGTGGAATGTTGCAGAGGACTGATCTGAGGTGCTGAGCAAAATGCGATACTGGAGATCAGAGCAATATAACAATGTAGTTTAGTAAGGACAGAAGCCTATAGTTAAAACTTCCTGCAATTTAGGTTCTTTCCCCACAAGTGTTCATTCAATTCTATGTTACACACACACACACACACACACACACACACACACACACACACACACACTGTAGTAGCATTGTACATTTAAATTAAAACAAAATTAAGGATATTTTCTGTCACCCCTTTCAAGTTTGAAGTCTAGTTTTACAAAAGAAACAAAAATATGGTAAATATGAAATGAGAGAATGGGGGCTGGACAGATAGCTCAGTGGTTAAGGGCACTGGCTGCTCTGCCAGAGGATTCAGTTTCAATTCCCAGCACTCACAAATATCTGCAACTCTAGGGAATGCAATACACTCTGTACACAGACACACTTGCAGCAAAACATCTAGGCACATCAAACAAAAATAAGTGAATTAGTAAAGAAAATGTATTGTGCTGATTATCATGGAAGAAATAAAACAAGGTTTTGGAATAAGGTAAACAAATAATGTCTAATTGAAAAGTATAGAGTAACATTTACTATTTACCTCTGCAAATGATAATGGCACTATTTTCCTTTTTTTTAATTAAGTGGTGTCCATGTAGGTTTTGGGTTGATTCTTGGCATCTAGTATGACATTTGCTACTCCTCTCATAGCCCTGAACAAAACATCTTGTTTTCCTTTAACCACACTTCCACTAAAATTCTGTACTTGTTGCTTGGTGTGTTGGTTATCTTCTTGTCTGATAGAGAAGATGAGGCTCTGAATTACTGTTCTAGTAGTCTCATAGGATAGTACTGGAAGAGCACACGCCTGAGGGCCTAACAGATGGTTACCAGTGGCGAACTGAAGAATAAATATATTGACAGTTGCTACTGATAGAAAATGCCCCGGAAGCCAAGTGGAGCCTAGTATTTCCCTCCCTCCCTTTCAGCATCTCTTAATTGATCAGTGGATATTTTCTTGCCAGTCAACACTGTCCCTCACTATTAAAAGGGATTCTTATAAGAACCACTGTATTTAATTGCAGTGATGTAAATGAGCACGTTGACTTTCACTGTAGCTCAACAAGTTTCACCCTCTAGTCCTTCCTACTACTCACTCTTGGCTTTAGGTTTAAAATGACCATGGAGTAGATATATTTGCATGTCCTATGAGCAATGATATTTAGTCTCCTCAACATATTTGCCTAAAACAACACTTTACAAACCTTTTCCCCCAAGCATAGGGGTGTCTAGTCAGTAAAATAAGTAACAAAGAAAGGAACCACAGAAATGGAGGACAACTAAATGGGCAATGGCTTGTAAGAGACATTTAACATCTGGGATTTATAGCAGATTCTGAGTTTATTGTGCATTAACATTTTAAAAGTCACATAACTGTTGGTTTCTCCTGTTCTATTATCTTCTGTGAACTAACACTAATACTATTATTTACTCAATAGGATTATAGAAAGGATTAAACAAATTAATAAGTAAAAGGGTCTTAGAGAAGGGCTTTGCATACTCTAAGCATTCAGAAATTACTATCTTCTCAGCACAAGCTTAGACCAGTGCTTGTTACAATTTGCCATCTAGATCAAAACTGTAACAGTGTCTACAATCATTGGTGCTGCCCAACACAGTTAGAGAACAAAATGTACTCTCTGTTTACATACTTTCTTAAATTACTTTTATTTATTGAGAAATTTGTACAAGTACAATAAAATACAACCATATATGTCTGTATTCAATATTTCTACCCTTCAACACCCCTATGACTCCAAAATGTCTCCCACCTACTTCCTATTTTCATGCTCCTCTTCCTTCTTTTTTCTTCTGCATCCTCTTCCATTTTCCGGTAGCCTACCACATCCAGTTCTTGCTACCCATATATGGATATAGTGCTATTCACTGGAGCATGAGGTATCGAACAGTGGTAATACAATAAAAAAACCCAATTCCCTTTGATGTGAGATAAGGTCATCCTCTACTACATCACAGGGAAAGGAGATCCTTGGTCCTGTGGAGCTTTGATGCCCCAGCGTAGGGGGATGCTAGAGCAGTGAGGCAAGAGTGTGTGAATGGTGGAGAAGCACTTTCATAGGGGTGAGATGGGATGGGGAAGCGCTGTGGATGGGTAACCAGGAAGGGGGACAACATTTGAGATGTAAACAAATAAGATGATTAATAAATAAACCAAGGTTGAGAGCAACCCTTGTCTATGGTGGCAAACATAACTAATTAAGGCAAACTGATGACAGTATTTTTAGTGATGCATAGACATGTATATTTTTGTACCATTAATGCTTTCTTGTTGTGTTTTTCAACTGTGATAAGGCATATGTAACATAAAACTTACATTTCGGGCATTTTTAAGTACCCAGTTGAATGGCATTTGGTCAAGCCTCACCGTTATGCTAAATTAAGTACATTATTTCTCTGAAAAAAATCTTCTTATTGTCCAACTGAAACTCTGAGCACATTAAACAATGTGCTCATAATCCCCTTCCAAATCCACTGGAAACGGCTGTTTTATTTTGGGGAAAAAACGCTTCTGGAGATAACACACAAAAATGCTACAGTCAGTCTCCTCATACCCTCTAAGTGATGTTCCCTGAGGCTTAAGAATATGAGTTGTGCTATATCTGAACCAATTGGCAAAGGGCACCCCATGGTCAGTTATCCTCTGCATTTTGACTAGCTGTGCATTCCTGTAGTAGCCTCCATCTGCTTTTAGAAAGAAGCTTCTTTGGCGGGGGTGACAGCTGCACTTATCTGTGGGTATACAGATAAGTATTCAGCATACAGTTAGAAGCTATTTTGATGTAAGGAAATTGTAGTTATGTACTCTCTTCTAGTGTATGACAGCTACATCTATAGGTAGTTGGCCAGGTTTACAGTACCAGGCACGAGTTCCTTCTTGTTGAACTGGCCTCGAGTCCATTTGGACAGATGCTTGTTATCCTTGAGATAAAGGTGCCACTGTTGCACCACAGAAGGTAGATTGTTAGAACAGTCGTTTTGAATATCCTAGTAAGAGCACCAGTGGAAGGGGAAGCCCTGGGTCTTGCTAAGACTGAACCCCCAGTGAACTAGGTTGTTGGGGGGAGGTCGGCAATGGGGGGAGGATAGGGAGGGGAACACCCATAAAGGAGGGGAGGGGGGGAATAAGGGGGATGTTTGCCCGGAAACCGGGAAAGGGAATAACACTCGAAATGTAAATAAGAAATACTCAAGTTAATTAAAAAAATACTCAAAAAAAAAAAGAACAGTCGTTTTGTGGTTTATAGGCTTTATGCATTGACAGCTTGGATCATACCTTTCAATACTGTGAGAACTAGTCCTCAGGAAGGACTGTGTGGTTCACCTCTCATTCAATTCCTATGTCTAAGGTGCATGATATCTTTTTCTGGAAGCAAAAGGTCTATTTCAGCTTCACAATATTTTTATCAATAGAGTATCACTTATAAGTTATGCTAAGGAATAGAGAATAATATCAATTTGACCTTACATTGTTTTGGGAGTCTCTTGGACTCCCAATCAACAACTCAAATGGAAGTTTCCCATATCTGGCACTGACATTTTTGTTAATAAATGGCTCTTTGGGGGAAACATTGTTGCTCCATGTGGTGTAACTCCATTTATATAAATGTTTATGTGTATAGAGGTATTTTTATTGGATATTTTTAATTTACATTTCAAATGTTATTCCCTTTCCTGGTTTCCCAGCCATAAGCCCCCTATCCCATCTCACTCCTCTTCTTCTATGAGGGTGCTCCCCTCCCCAACCACCCCCTTTCCCACCCTCCCTGACATTCCCCTACACTGGGGGATCCAACCTTGGCGGGACCAAGGGCTTCTCCTCCCATTGCTGCTCAACAAGGCTACATATGCAACTGGAGCCAAGGGTCAGTCCATGTACACTCTTTGGGTAGTGGTTCAGTCCCTGGGAGCTCTGGTTGGTTGGCATTGTTGTTCTTATGTGGTTGCAAAGCCCCTTCAGTTCCAATGTTTTCTCTAATTCCTCCAACTGGTACCCTGTTCTCAGTTCAATGGTTTACTGCTAGAATTCACCTCTGTATTTGTCATGCTCTGGCTGAGCCTCTCAGGAGACAGCTATATCAGGCTCCTGTCAGCATGCACTTCTTGTCTTCATTAATATTATGTAGTTTTGGTGGCAGTATATATATAGGTATAGGTATTTTAAGTAAGCTTAAAAATAATGGTCGCTTATGACATTTTGAAAATTCTTATTGTTTCTTCCTTTTTCTTGTTTGTATTACTGTTCCTCCTTCTTCCCCACTTAAAGGCACCATCTCTGTTTTTCCCATTTTACCTTCCATAACAATTATGTCCTCCTAGTCTTCTCTCTCAAGCTCCCCTTTTGGCTGCCCTTATTGCCTTCTATGATTACTTCAGGTTATATATTCAAATCTAAATACTCAGAGTTAGGACCTATACATAAGAGAGATTATGATGCTCTGTTTGTCCTTCATTGGGGTTCCTCACTCATTTTAGTTCCATCAATATACCTGCAGATGAAATTATAGTATGCCTAAGAGATCCTAAAAATTCCAGCAAATTTCAGCAAAATGGCAGGATGCAAAATTAACGTATAAAAATTAGTAGCCTTCCTATATACCAATAGTAAGCATTCTAAGATAGAGAACATTGACCCCCATTCAAAGCAGCCTCAAAAACAACGAAGTCACTAGAATGTGAAAGTCCTCTGGGATAAAAACTTGATCACCTACCATAGTGTCCTCTATAGTGGTTACAATATTTTATTCTCCTACCAGAAATACACATAGGCTCCAATCACTTACCACAAAGCACTTTGAAAGGCTTTAAATTTAGCTACTAGCGCCATACATCAACCCGCAATTTTTCAAGGCCTAACGAGAGAATATCATTTGCTTTAATTCTTGATTGTTACTCTGGGGAGGCAACACTGAGGTCAAAGAGTACAGGTTTCATGGACTTCAATCCAGACCTAATTAGAAAGGGCTTCCACACTGTTGTCAGCGTAGACAGGAGCCTTCAGCAGTCGCTTGAGTCTCTGTTTCTATCAGGCACATTGTAGAGGAAATGAGTGAGCTAAGATGAAGCTTGAAACAGAGGTCCTCTTTGGCTTCATCAAAATACAGTATTCTGTCATATTAAGCATGAACACTATAATTTAATAACAAGAGTGGTTTCTGTAAAATGTTTTAGAATATCATGGATTGATAATAACCATACCTTTAAGTATAGAATGCTTGCATGTTAATAATTACCATAACCCAAAGCACCCAACAGTGAATCCTTTTCTAAAAGAAGACTTTGTTTTCGGATTTATAAGTGGGTGATGGAGAAATATTTTGTTTGTTAGCTATTTGACTATGAATTCTAGTTACAGAAATTCACGTAAAAGAGACTTTAAAATTCTAGGCTATATTTTGGTTCTATGGTCTTCCCTTCCTCAACTTCATTTGCCTCTCTATGAAAATCTATCCTATAGTAATGGATACCTCCTCCTCTTTAATAGATTTGCAAATTAAAATATATTCTTGCCTTCGAGGGCCCTGGGATAGAATAGTCTCCTCGGGCACGTTTATTTTAGTCAAGTGGGGCAGGAAATTCATCCCAACATCTGTAGGGTGAGGAATTGCTGATTTATTCAAATAGCAGTGGAACAGCTCTATCCAAAACTTAAGATCATTATGTTGCTTATTCTAAAACATTCAGACTGCATATTTAATGAGAAATTTAATCCAATAATTTCTCACTATCTGGGTAAAGATCTAATGAACCATTTCTGACAACAGTGATCCTCCAGAATGTTATGAGAGCCTCAAAATCAATAGTTTTCATTAAACATTAGAAAAATTGACATTCTTTGGTCAGAGGTCAGACTTGTTCAATGTCCCTACATGTAAACGGAAATTAAATAATGAATGTAGAGATTAGACACAAAGGTCTTACTGTTTCTGTTGATAAGAAAGCAGGCCAGTGCGGGGCTATAGGTTGCAGAGCAATTCTGTACCCCTGTCCTACAGGGCTCTTTGATAATAGAACGGACTATGTTCTGAGTGCTTATAGAAATTCAGGGCTCAGAAAATGCCCTAAATCAATAGACTACATGAATATAAGTATGCTTATACTTCAAAATATATTGTGAACACAGCATGACCCTGCTTTTTCTGCTGTGATTAGTTTTAAATCAGCAACACTTGACAATTCTTATACACTTCATTCTAAATTCAAATTGACAACCGAAATCAGTTTTAGGAAAATGGATGGATCTCCGAAATCACCTGCTTTCTTGTGTCAGTTTTGCCAGTTTAACTGTATGTTCTCTCCCAATTCTTTAAACTTATTGGGCTTTAATTTACTCCTTTGGTAGTAGAATGAAACATAATATTAGGCAGCATGATGTTGTTGAGTTCAATATGATGATGCAACCATCAAATTTTGATAAAGAGGAAACAATATATTATTTCTGTCAATAGTATTTGCACTGTAAATGGTAGCCCTCTCTACCCACATGTTTGGGTTTAGAGGAGACTAGGTAGTATGGTTCAAATAATTAACATCTCTGAATATATTTCCCTCATTATCACAGTTTCTGAAATTTTATTAGGACTTTATACTCTTGTCTGTAAGAACTTTTCTAATCCTTAGTAGTGCCTTGCAAATATTGAATACAAAGAAATAAAGAATTCTCTCAGAAATGGAACATGATAAGTCAATAATCGACAACTGATCAATTAATCACTACACCTTACTAAAAGTAAATTGACATCCAGGTAGAATTGGCCTTTGGGAATAACACCAAAGCCAGTGGAGAATAAGATCTAGGAAAAGAGAAATGGAAAGGAAGCTGTGGTACCCTAAGGAATATAGCCAATGACACCGTTTTTCTTTTTCTCTATTAACTTAAATATTTCTTATTTACATTTCGATTGTTATTCCCCTTCCCGGTTTCCTGGCCAACATCCCCCTAGCCCTTCCCCCTCCCCTTCTAGATGGGTGTTCCCTTCCCATCCTCCCCCCATTACCGCCCTCCCCTCAACAATAACGTTCACTGGGGGTTCAGTCTTGGCAGGACCAAGGGCTTCCCCTTCCGCTGGTGTTCTTACTAGGCTATTCATTGCTACCTATGAAGTTGGAGCCCAGGGTCAGTCCATGTATAGACTTTGGGTAGTGGCTTAGTCCCTGGAAACTCTGGTTGGTTGGCATTGTTGTTCATATGGGGTCTCGAACCCCTTTAAGCTCTTTCAGTCCTTTCTCTGATTCCTTCAACAGGGGTCCCGTTCTCAGTTCAGTGGTTTGCTGCTGGCATTCGCCTATGTATTTGTCACATTCTGGCTGATGACACAGTTTTTCCCATCATAAGTTCTGCATCCTTAATAAACTAGAATAACTAGTATAACATTTGTAAGGATCAAGGTCAGCAGCAGAACATATATAAGCAAGGCTCTGGCCTTGTGCCACCTGTACCTTGGCTGACATGAACTAAGTTCTCAGTGTCTTGGTTTCCCTATCTCTGGTGATGCTTCCTATCAGACCATCTGCCAGTCTGTTACATCAGGTCCTATGTTGCTAGCTGGTGCCTAAGTGAAGAGCCGGTTCCTGAGTAAGCTGGCTGATGAGGTCTCTCAGTACTCATTTTCTTTGGGAATATCATTACATTTTATTTATTTCAGTTATTCATTATCTATCTAGTAATGACTAGTATCCATGAAAACTAAGTAAGTTAAGCCATTTATGTCCTCCTCATCCTTTCAATGAACCCCACCATACTCTGACAAAGCTCCAATTGTAGTATGACTAGGATTTCTGGTTTGTCTTTCAAATTATTTGCTTTCTTAGCGATCATTGGCTTCTGTGTTGGTCCTTTATGTGCTAACTAAGTACTACCTGTTTTGTGGCCATCAGCACTGCTTGTCTATCACCTATGGTATGAAGACCTGGGAATTAAGCTGGGAAGTGACAACAGTCACTCTTGCCATAGTCATTTCAGAGGAAACACGTGCAAAGTTTATTTATATTTCTAGCATAACTTGTATGTTGTACCCTTTATCAACAAAAGGGCCAATTTGCCTTTTAAATAAAGGTCTTTAGGTTTCAAAAAGGCTGTAAAGTATTTGGACTTTAAGTACTAGCCAAGGCAGCTGAGAGTGGTTGGGGAAGGGTGATTCATTCTTTTGGTAGGACTTTCACACTTTAGAGAATGAACTCATACTACATGGGTAGCACCGATTGGACTTAGAAGATTATTAAAAAGAAAACTGTCATGAAGTTGAAAGGGTGGACTAGGTATTGGGGGAGTAGAAAGGGAAAATGCAGAGAACATATAATTATATTTTCTCAAATACCTTTAAATTCTCAAGAATAAGAAGAAACTGAAATCATCAGCATATTGAGTGTACAATACCACATGATACCTATCTAGTGGATTATATACCAAATATGACTTAGGTATTTTATAATGGAAAATCTCTATGTGTTGTCTGCAGAGTATTCTAGATAAATGGTTTCCAAAATGGGATGTCAGAAAAAAAACACTAAATATTTGAATATTTTAACTTCTGTAGCGTATAGGAATTAAAATGTACTTAATAAGTAATGCCCATATGGACATTGTCACCCTTCAGTATCCATGAGAGAGTCTCATACCACCTAAGACTCATGAAAACATTTCAAAAGCAGGCTATTACTTTAGTTACTTTTCAATTATTATAATAAAACAAAATTACCATTAGAAACATTTAGAAGGACCAGTTTTGTTGGCTTTATAGTTCCAGGTAACCTAGAATTCCATTTGTTAATAATAATAATAATAATAATAATAATAATAATAATAATAATAATAATAATAATAAACGCAACATGGTTTTACAATGAAAAAGTAACCCATTCACTGATCAGTCTGGGGACTAATTTTTGATGACAGTCAAGGTGTTTCAGGCAGGTGATTTGAAGTTTCTCTGTCTCTTGTTTCTTCGTTCTTTGTTGGCAGTTTTCTCAACATAGCTCTTCCCAAGTGCTGTGGAGTTATTTTCCAAAGGAAATTCAATCTGTTATTAGTAGAGGAGAGAAATGAAATGAGTTTCTAAAGCAAACACTGAGCTTCTTTATTATGAAGTAGTTTGAGCTAACTGTGGGTCCCTGGGAGCTTTGATTGTTTGGATGTTTTGTTATCTTTGAGTTTTTGTTTTAAAGAGGGCTTTGCTATTTGTCCTATACAATCAAAATAATAAATATGGAAAGCTAAGATATTGGGCTCATTACAAGAACCTTCTGTGCCCCTTATTTTTTTTACCCTTTCATGGTAAATATACAAGATCCCCTCTCTATTATACATTATGATTTCTGAGAGATCAACAAAAGAGCTGTGTGCTACCTTAAAACATTAAGAACCTTCCTTTTGTTTTAATATATAATAGTTTCTATATCCACAGAATCTAATCCTAACTACCAAATGAAAAACTGAATGTTACTACTCTGTATGAAGATTAAAACTGAGTTTCATCAGAACTCTCCTCTTTCTTGCACACCTCTCCATTATGTATGTGGAACCTTACATAATGATGAACAGGGTATGGGACATCCAACTGATCTGTTGAATTAGAAAGAGACTTAGTTCTGGTAGCCTAAATCAGAAACAAAATACATTTTATACTATCTGAAACACTGAAGCTATTTCTTGTATTCATTAGGAGGCAAAGAAATGCTGAGTGGGGTGGATGACACACAGTTGCTAAGAAAAGTCCCTTGGCCCTGAAGTCTGTGATGCTGACAACTCCTTTGGGATTTCTAGACATTACCAGTGGAAGGAGTGCAGACGGGGGAAAGAAAATCATTACTAATGTTTTTACCCTCATTTAGTACAGATTGAGCATATTATGATACAAATGTTAATGCATCATGAAGACAGAATTATTGACAATTCTGAGCAGTAGCTGAAGCATGCACAGGATGCTTGCCGTGGCTCCTTGGGGGAACATTTTTGCAAATAGTACGAACTGGATGTGGAGAAGTGGAAGAAGGGTTAGGAGATGACATTAACATCACAGGGACTTTTCCTGCCTGTTCCAACTCTTGTTAATTATATTCAGTTCTTGTCGATGTTGGCAAAGGGTTGGGGTGAGACTGAAATTATGAACATGAGGCCTTCCAGCTTTCTCATTCATTTGTAACCAAAGTCTGATTGACTGACACAACTGGGTTTGCATTTTAAACAGCTTTTGGCATCCTTCCACCACCTAATACAATGCAAATAATTCCCTGACAGTGTGCCAGAGATAATGCAATTATCATTGAATTTCCTTAGACATGTTTTGTGTTATCTACTTAAAGGAATTCTATTTCCCTGTTGCAATATAATCTGACATGAACCTGAATCCCTCAGATGAGACAGGTAGTTTAAAGACAACAGGATAAACTGGCTGTGGGCTACATTATTTGTTATTTCTGCCGTTCCCATGAGACAACGCCTTCCTCAGTATATGCCAAAAAAAGGGAGCCATAGCCTGTAGCTTTTCGTCCCCAGGGACATGTGTAATATTTTCAAGAGATTTATGTGGACATTTGCAATTAGTATAGTCATAAGAATATACCTTTAAGGACTATTTAATTAATATCCTTTCCTTTTGGAGGAGACACACTGGGAATATTCCAGCAGGCTTGTCAAATGCATAAGAAGTTTGCACAATTGATGCCTTTATTCTCTTTTCCTCACCCAATTAAGCTCTTCTGGAAGATTATTTATTTGAAACAAGGTCTTGCTATGTATCCCAACTAGCCTCGACCTTGTAATCTTCCTGTTTCAACTCCGACAGTGCTGACATTACAGGTGGTTTATACACATCACTTAGTGTAGCAAGGTCTCTAACACTGAGAAATGTTACAATGCCACTGTAACATTCATTTTTCTCAATGACTCTTCATTGCACTACCTTCCGACTCACATAGTGATGCCTTCTAATTTCCAGAAACTGTAATCATCCTCTCTCCGGCAAACCTATTAGCCTACCAATATGTTTTTCCTTGCGGTGTTAGTACTGAGTATCTGTTAATCAACTATGTGCCCACATTAGCCCACATGTGGTTAGACACATGCTCTGAATTTTGTAATTTAAGACTGCTGTTTCTAGCACTACCAGCATAGATGCAAATTCAGAGAACTGGAGAAAGAAGGACAGAGAGTCTAAGAATCATTTCAATATGTCAATAAGGAGAGGGAAAATTAGTATTTTCTAAAAATGAGCTATCTTATTGCTTGTCCAACATAAAGTGGTCTGCATTAAAATATACATATAACCAATGATAAATGGGCAGCAGATTGTAATTATGTATGTATTCACACACATACACATGCACTAATAATTAAAAAGAAAGAGAATGAATTTGAAAGGGAGGGAGGGTAGGAAGGTGAGAAATGACATGGGTTGTGGGGAAGAGAGAAAAGGTGGCAGCGTGATGTAGTTTTATTCTAATCAAAATTTATAAACACTAAAGTATAAATACTTAAAATATAAGTATTTTTAAAAGCATCATCATAGCAATAGAAGATATAAAAACTAGTGAAATATTGTATTTGGGGAAACATCAAGTAAGCTTGGATAAATACATGTATTTCTACCTTGAATAATCAAATTAATCAGAAATCTAAAAGAAAAAGAGTTCAGTCATCCACATATGGGTGTTATTTGAATTTCCCATCTACTTGCACACCAAAAAATTACAGGAAAACTCTCATATTGATCACATGGACAACTGCAATGATTCTGCCCCTATGAGGGTAAGCATTCAGTGGGGGATGGAAGTTTAATGTTATAATACACAGTAATTTGAGTTTCATTGAGTAGTTAGGCAGACCATCGCATAATACAATTAAAGCAGTGTCTACCCCAAAGCCCTCAGGAATGTTTTCTTTTCTGACTAGTCAATTTGTTTAAAAAAAAACCCCCACAGACAGTGTTTTCTATATGCCAGGTACTCATTTAAACATTTCATAAATATGAACTCATTCAATCTTCATGTGTCATGAACATGAGATCACCAGGCAGGTCGCTTGCAGCAGAAAAGTTGGTCTTACCTGTGGTCCCGAGGCTCAAGTTTGCTCGCGGGGTGCTGTCTACGAGCTCTCCGCGGCGGCAGCAACCCGTGGTCACTAATTATAGCCAATTTTTATGGATGAGAAATGTGAGGTGAAGGTTATTAGGTAACTTGCCGGAGGTGACACCACTAATAAATGGAAGGACAGATTTTGAAATGTAGGCACTTTGACTTTAGAGCATGCTTGTATAACTACCATACTTCTCTGCCTTCCTTCCTTTCTCCATCTCACTTTCAACAATCACCTCTTCCAGTACCAGGCAGGCCTTGTCCTTTCCCGCATAGACTCTTTCTTTTCTAGTAAATTCCTCTGGCATATTATGGTTGTGCATAATGAAAGATGAGAGGAAGAGGATGACTAAGAACAAACAGCTCTGTCTAATGGGTCATATCTCTTTGACTTTGTACATTTTATCCTCCAGCCTCCACTCACCCATACTCATTTTGATCAAAGTTTGCCCTTTAGATAATCAATTGCTTTTCCCACGGTAAGGTTTAAAATGGGAAAACAATTTGCACAAGGCTGCTAATTTTTTAGCATATTTGTTACTTTGCTCGTTGCTGTGGCAAAATTATGTAAACCTAATTGTCTGAACAATGTGAGACTAGCTCTTGAAAAAAAGTGCAGATTCCCTGAATGCACTGTTGAAGAATTTGTTCAGTAGCATGCTGGTAATGGTCTATGACTCTTACCTTTGAAAAGAAAGCAGGAAATCAAGCAAATAATAAAATCATCTCTATCATAAACCTTTTCTGTAGCGTAAACAATTCTACTATGGCATATTAAATGGCACATACATGGATATACTGCACTCAGAGTTGGGGAAAATATGCATGTTTTGGTACCTCAAGACTAATATAGGCTGGCATCAGCCTGCTTAATGGCTGAAGATGAGAGGATGTAGGCACTGGCAGTGATATAGAAAAGGTTAGGGCACCAAATGCCTCTGTGGTGGTTAAAGCCATCATTCCCTCCAAAGATATACTTTAAACAAATAACTTGGAACACAGTACTGGAAAGCATTGGGGCATAACGACAAGAAAGTAGGTTTGGGGGCCATAAATACACAAGCACAAGCTCTAGCTCCAATATTCATTCGCTGTGTATAGTGGTAGGGCTTCTACAAGTCTCAATTTCCATAGATGCAAAGTGGGATTATGACTAAAATTTTAGGGTCATTTAAAAGATTTGCTGCAATTGATAGGAAATGCCAGACAGCTACGAAGTACCTAATTAGTAGTATATACTGTTTTTCACATATTTGTCCTTTACCAAGTAAATGCCACTTGAGCTTTGAATACTGAAATATTTGATATTTTATAGGAGCTCTCATGGTGGGGTGGCGGTGGTGCAGGCCTTAAATACCAACTCTTGGGAGGCAGAGACAGTTGGGTTTCTGAGTTACAGGCTAGCACGGTCTTAGGGCAGTCAAGCTACATAGAGAAACTCTGTCTCAAAAATCTACCACCACCACCCCTACCCCCACCAACAACAACCACAAAAGGGTCACATGTATCCCAGGCTAACCTTAAACTTTCTACCTAGGTAAGAATGACCTGGAACTTTGGATTTTGCTGCCCAATCCTCATGAGTACTAGGAAACAAGCATGGACTCAAACTCCTAGTTTTATGCAATGCTAGGGATCAAGCCCAGTCCTCCATGTCTGGTAGCCAAGTTCTCTACCAACTGAGCTATGCTTCCAGCCCTTCCTTTGTCAACCTTCTTCTTTTCCCTATCAGGATTCCAACTTGACTTTGGTGGCAGTCTTCTTGTTCCATACATTGTTCAAGGATGTCAACCTATGCAGAATTTCCGTTTAGTTTATTGCAAATGGATATTTCATAAGATATTCACTCACAATGTCTTCTTATCTTCTATATTACATACCTGGGACATAAGCATATAAGACGAGGTATTTGTGATTAATTTGAAGCTCATGCACTCTATACCTCCAGTTCATCAAACTTTAACTTTCCATGCACTGCGTACTTTTGGTAGTAGTTGGACATAATAGAGTGATGAAGTGACAGAGTCTCAGAGAAGCATCTAAAACCAATCCATGAACTGAATGTGTAGTCCATAGTTACTGTTTTGAGTTCACAAGTCTAGGCCTGGTTCCCTAAAAAACCGTTAGTGTATTATTTAGAGGAATATGAGCCTTTCTTAATTTTGTGGTGTTTAGAGGTTTCTTTTGTATATTTTTTTTCTTTTTGAGTCAATGTTTCACTATGTAGCCTTGAATGACCTAGAACTGATTCACTATATAGACCAAGATGGTCTTGAACTCATAGAGAACTATACATTTCTTGTGTCCTGGGATTGAAGATATGCACAACCACACCAGTGCTATCTGAAGTTTTCCAGTGATGTTATTCTTTAATAAGGTATTATTGAAGGCTGCTTTACCAAATGTCACAGTTGTAGGTGTGTATCTGTACAGAAATGTGTTTACTAGGGTAGTCAGTTTTAGTAGTGCTGAGGAAGACACATGCAAATAAGGTAATTACATGTGACCAAGATAGACAAATTGTACCTGTTGAGTGTCAGGACTAGGGAGAGGTCAGCACAGTAACTAAACAGTAGGGCATGCGAGAAGGGAAGTTGTTAGAAGAGTAATTTAAAATGAATGTATCCATTAATAAGAAAGAACATTGTAAGTAGTTCTGAGATTGTCATCTTACCTCAGACTCATTCTGGATCTTAAATTCAAAGCAGCCTCCAGAAACTCCAAGCATCAAGTGACTTCACTCACTGTTGACCTTCACTGAAAAATAGCACATGACAGTGTGACAATATTTGGACACACTTACGTGCACCTGCTGACAGCATAAGGGCCTTGAGAATTGCAGAGCTGTATTCCAACAGCCTTTTGCAAAGCATTCTTTTCTACCTGTGAATAGTTAGTGTTTATATCTGATTAAACAAGTACTCGAGCCATACCAAGGAAAATCACTGCTTACTCCTTTCTCTGGATATTTTCTGCTTGAGGAGATAGGCAGGTGATGAGCACTGGATCTCAGGATCACAACGCACTTCTGTTTGACGTCTTCCCTGTATGCCAATGAATTAAAAATAAAAGAAACAAAAAACTTGTTTATTTATTTTCACGTTTTTTTCTTTTTATTTCTTTAAATTTTGAAAAATTCCATTGACAAAATTATATACACATTGGGGTCTGTAATATGAGGATCTGATCTGTGTAAACTTTGGCACATCATTATCTTAGTGAAAATAATGAACACACCCATCACCACTTTTAAATATTCTGTGTTTTTAATAGTCTATATGTAGTACATACATGGACTCTGTTCTCTAATTGATATCAAGGAATCAATAAAGTATTAGTAACTATTGTCACCACACTTTATGTTTGATTCCCACAATTATTTATAAGTAAACGTTCATATCATTTCTCTAACATCTTCTCTTTTCTTCCACTACCTTCCTCTAGCAATGAGAATGGCTCAAACTCTGCTCTTATGAATATGGCTTTTGTTTTTGTTAACACATATATATGAGGTCATGCAATCTTTTTTCTTTCTGTGTCTGGATTATTTCACTTAGCAAGCTCCCTCCATATCTATATCAGTATAACTTTCTATTATCAATATCTGATTAGCTAGAAATTATCTCAAAAGAATGTTTCAAAACAGTTTACTAACACCAAGCCACTATACCTACCCTTCCTTCACTAACTCCCTAATTTAAAACAAGAAGCACCAGATACCCAAAGTCTCTGAGGGGTGAGCAAAATTTGACATTTATAACAAAAAGGCATCCTCTCCAGAAAAGAATTTAACATCATTAATTTTCATTTAGCCAACTAATTATTCTTGGCGACTTCTATTCAGTTTTTCTAGGGATGGTATTTTATTATGTACCTCTTGTCAGAGATGCTAGGATGTTTGGTTCCACTCAATAAATATTTACTGAACATCTGTTCTATGTCAGGCATTGTACCAAGTATGAAGACTAAAACCCAATGATTGTAATAGTTACAATTTATTGACCATGTGCCAGGTACTTAGATGCATTGTGTCTTAAATTCTCCCAGCATCCCTAGGCCCTGTGCCATTTCACAGCTAACATAACTGATGCTCAGAGAGATTCAGTAGTATGTTCACAGTAGCATATGGTATAAGTAAAACTTTCACATAGTTGTCTATGACCGTCGAGTCAAATTTTGACTAAGTATATATACATATATACCTCCCTGATCATCATCTAGCTAGATTTTGCTGCTTCCATGGGGGCAGTCAATGATTAATACCTGAAGAGAAATAGGTGAAGTAAAATGTGAGTAGTGATAAAAATAAAACATCTAGGACCAGAAGCCCAAGCTAATGAGATTGAAGCTCGTTCTGGTATTAATGTTTGAGTGGACCAATGTAGTTTAAGAAAGGTCATCTGAGATGAGAGGAGTAGTAAAGACTCGAACTTCAGGTATAAGTAGTGAAGCACAAAATGTTAAATAAGGCCAATAGCAGTCTAAATCTAGTCTGCAAACGATCGTGTCTGCTCTCCTCACAAAAGTCAATAAATCTTCCTTCCCATGATGTCTCTTAAAAGTTAGGTCACCACTTCAAGTCTAATTACAGAGTCATAATAGTTCTGTTTATCTTATGGAGGTATTGTGCATGTAGGGAGACAGATGTCAAAGTGATGTTTAAATGTTTTAATTTCCATTAAGTATGTTTTGAGGACGTAATAGACAATTTTTTTTGGACTGTAAAATTACAGTCCGGGTTTCTTTGTCCCTTTATGAATAGCTGACTCAAATGGACATGACAGGTGCTTTTAGATATATCTGGGAGTGACAGTCAATTGCTAACCATTGGGCTTTGCTCTAGAACCTCGTGCTTAGTGTTCTGAGCATCGGGCAAAGACGATCCTCAGCCAGGTTCATATATATTAGTTTGTCAATTTGAACCCATGGGTATGGTGGAGGAGACTAGAAAGACCTTCGGTCAACTAGACAGAAAACCTGCCTTTTAATTGTATCTTCAAGTGATAGATGTGAGTTTTCTGGCTTACCACGTAAGGTAGGATGGATTTTTTTGTATTCTAAAAAAGCACTTTCTATTCTTTGCAAGGAGCTCGTAGAAGGCTCAAAACTATCACTAATTTTGGACCTGATTCTCTGTAAATGAATAATATTAACCATTATCACTATTTTTCATAAATCAATATGAAAAGTGGTCACATCTGCCTTATATATTTATATAATATGTATGTATATTATGTTATGTCTTCTTTGGGTCCAAAAGGCAGGACAGAACTGTAGAGATGTATCACACTTTTGAATGAATCAGAATACATGATTACATTTTCTTAGCAAAGTGAAAACAAATTTCTTTTCTTCCTACTCCTTAAATACTTATCAGTTATGTACCTGGTAACAGAACAAGAACTTATACAAGGGTCACAATAGACACAATTAAGTATGTGGTAGAAAGAAACCTTAAGTAAATATCTAACATTAAGCTAGTCCAGGTTCACTAGTTCATTTATTCTTTGGTGGGTAAGTTAGATCAGTATTTCAGAGTGTGGTGTTTTCATGATGGCGATTTAAGAAGAAGCAAAAATACCACTGTGATTTTGGATGGATAATATCAGCTCCTGCTGTTAATCTATGCTCATGGAGCCCTTGGATGACTCAAGCTACTAGAGCAGTGGCTCTCATTCTTTCTAATGCTGTCCCTTTAATACAGTTCCTCATGTTGTGGTGACCCCTGGCCAAAATTGCTTTGTTGATACTTCAGAACTATAAATTTGCTACTATTATAAATCATAATGAAAAATATCTAATATATGGTCGCCCTAGGTGCCAGGACCAACAAGTTGAGAACCACTGCACTAGAAGGATAGTTAGTTGGTGGACTTTTTAATCATTTCAACTTAAATTACAGAATCTCTTTTTTATTTATTAGATTTTATTGTGAATTGTGGTAATCTATTGCTTGTGAGTTTGACATTAGATAAAATGCTTATTGATTTTATGGCCTTGGGTTATTCATCTTTTTAAACTGCAGTGTTTGTTTTGGCCTAATAAGGTTAATGATTTCCACTGCTATAATTAGGTTCTTAGGTTTCTCTTCAGTACCTATATGTAAAAGTCTTGGGTCCCTTATGATAACTCCCTCTCCCTCTCCCTCTCTCTCTCTCCCTCCCCCCTCTCTCTGTTTGTTTGTGTGTGTTCTTTATCTTTTTCTACCAATCTTTTGTCTCTTACTATGAAGAGAGCAGTTTTACACCACTGTATACTCACAGCCTCAAAGCAATAAGACCAACATATCATGTACTTATATGTCCAAAATTATAATTCAAGTAAATCTCTTTTAATAAGGTTTTTCACGAACATATTTTTTACAGTGATGTCAAGCTAATATGCTCTTCTTGCAGATAGGAAACAAAAACTAAATGTGTATATATATATACATATATATACATCAGAATATATATATATATACATATATATATCATCAGAATAATGCCTTTCCAGAGAATAGACATGAAACAAGTACTGATCTCCTTGCACTAAATATTTTGACATTGTTTTGCAAGATAAGTTGAATATTAATTTGCTTTAAAATAAAAGCAAAAAAAATTTTCTGAACCCAATAGTAAATGTTGGCTTGGTATCAACACACTCTCTCTTCTGCAGCTTAAAGACAATTACTTTCTACTACCCTGGCTTAGCTTAGTGAAATATAAGCCAGGCCATTGAAAACAGAAATCAATATATCTGAGAATAGCAGCCTGTGCTGTTGTTCAATAACTGGATAACCATGGCAACTAGGTAGGACCCTTCCATTGTGATGACATCATCCTCAATACTGTGTATTACTGGCAGGGATCTCATACTCCCTGTATTTTTAGCCTAAATACTAAAGTGCTGTCACCATATTTCTGGTCCACTTAACAACTACTGGGCAATAAAAAGTCTTTGATTTTTACGGGATGCATATGGGAAAAAGGTTGCAAGCCATGACTCATCCTTGAATTCAAACCTCCCATCTATAGTTACTACTCTTTTCCTTCTGTCTTTGAGCAAATGAGTGGCTGGCAAGAGGCCAAATTGATGGGCTCTTTTTTTGTACTAAAAATAATCTGATTCTCAAGGCTTACTTCAAGCAGGTGGATTCACAATATTCCCTCCAGTAAAGTAAAAGCTTGAATGACTTGATTTATTACTTTCAAACAATTTCATTATGATTGATTGGTAGTTAATGGAGCAAAAAAAGGGACAAAGTGCACAGTAGAACATTTATGATTCTGGTCTAGTGAGTGCCTATATTCACAGTAAGCTTTCTGGTTTGGATAATATTTATCAAGTGGGAAGTGATTTCGTTAATGTGTTTGGATTTTCACTCTGACAGCTTAAAATTCAAACTTTCCCATTTCAGAATGCATGTACTTTTCCTTTCTGTTTCCTACCCCAAACCGTTTCTTGGAAGAAAACCAAGTAATACAGCTAAGACCCACTGAAAAGTATTTTATCATATATAATATCAAACTTAAATGAGTAGATACTTCAATTTTGCCTTTAAGAGTCACATGCTATCCTCTTCCACCAACTATTGTCAATAAACTCAGTCAAGGACACATTGAAAAATAACCACCATGGTCCAGAGTACATCTTCTACCCTTCTACCATATCATGAATATCTCTGTGTCTCTGTGTCTGTGTCTGTGTCTGTGTCTGTGTCTGTGTCTGTGTCTGTGTCTGTGTCTGTGTCTGTGTCTGTCTGTCTCTCTCTCTCTCTCTCTCTCTCTCTCTCTCTCTCTCTCTCTCAAATGTGAGTCAAACCTGAGCCTGCAGTTAACTCCATAAGGTAGTGGACACCATTGTCTTGGTCTGACAGTCTGTGCTATCTCTTCTAAGTCTAAGAATTCTATATTGCTTCTTAATGGCCACATTCTTTTAGTTTGAGCCCCAAACAAACCTCTCTCATTGACTTTATTGACAGGATTACTTTTTTAATAGGGAGCATAATATTGTATGGTCTGTAAAGAAAAAGTTCAAACAGAATATATAGTGTAGTTGAGTCTCAAATCTTAACTTTCCTTCTCAAATTAGACAATATTATTTTAGTGCTTGTGACACAAGCAAAATTGTTAATGCCAGTTCTGTCAATCAGTAAGTATAACTGCTATCAGAATTCTGTAAGGTATAGGCAAAGCCCCACAAAAATCTTGATCTGGCACACTACCTAGAAGGTCAACAGATTAGCTTTATTCTCTTTATCAAAAGAAGTGCCATTTCTGAGGTAAGAATTCTAACTTTGATCATGTTCTTTCATTGGGTCTTTAAATCTGAGAAAAATCACCACATGTGTATGGAGGAATATCAGTTCTCAAGAGGCTACTTGAAACAAGGCTGAAGAAAGAATTCATTTTGAAACTGGGAATTTGGAAACAGTTCCTTACAAGTGTTCATGTGGAGTCATGTGTCCCAGACTTACCAAATGTTTTCAGCAACTAAGAAAGCTATTGCTTTGGATACAGAAAGGAAATGGATTAAAGTAAGAGGAAAGCTTCGAAACAATGGAGACTACAAAGTTATCCATGGAGATGAGGGGGCCTCATGGGGCCCAGATCCTGCATGGAGACACATTAGCAGCTGATCCTTCTCAAAGAGTGGAGGCATTGTCTTCAGTGGTATATATCTGTTGACAAATTCCTTATGGAGTTGATACCTCTATAGCTATACCTATTCAGACAGACCTGGTAAAGTCATTGATTCCCCAAAATAAATAAATAAATAAATAAATAACCCCCCAGCAAGAACAAAAATATGTTAATAGAAGGGGACTTTGGGAGAGGTTAAGAGAGTTAGGTAGAGATGAGGGAATAAGAGTGTGGAGTGGTAAGCATAACCAGAATGTACTATATATTTGTATAAAATTTTGAAAGAATATAATAATTTAAAATATAATTTAAAATGAAAAAGGCAAATTGTCTCAAGAGCCAAGGAGCAAAGAGAAATATTTGTGTAAACCAAATGGGTCTCTTAATGGTTTATTTTTGTCTAATTTCAGTAAACTGGTCCTGAGCACCTACCATTACAATATCATTTTTCTCAAATATGGTTTGCTGCTTCTTATTTTCTGTAGTCTAGATAAGTGAAGATGCCTTTGTTCTAATTTGTAAAATGGAGATAACACTACTTATTTTACAAGGTCACTATGAAGAATTAATGCCCTTTCTTTTCCTTGTGCGTGTGTGTGTGTGTGTGTGTGTGTGTGTGTGTGTGTGTGTGTTCCTTCAGGGAAACAAATAGGAAAATTAAAAATATTCAGACAGAAATAAGGGTCAACATCATATAAATCAGCAGTCATCCAGGGCTATGATATAAATAAAATAGCAAAACAGTACTGTGGTAGTTTGAATGAGAATGGCCCCTATAGGGTCATATGTTTGACTGTTTGGTTCCCTATTGATGATTACTTTAGGAGGGGTTAGGAGGTGTAGCCTTGTTGGAAGATGTATAATCATATAGTTACTGGAGAAGGGCTGTAAAATTTCAAAAGCTTGAACCATGCCCAATCTTTTTACCCCCGTCTTGTGTCTTGTGGATGAGCTGTAAGTTATCATAGGCTAATCATGCTTCCTACCATAAACAAAATGGACACACCATCTAAAACTGGAAACAAGCCTCCAATGAAATGCTTTCCTTTATAAGCTTCCTAGGTCTGGTGTCTTTATAGCAACAGAACAGTACTAAGAGAAGTAGTACGGTAGGCATGCTCAGCCCCTGCAAGTGTTCATAGTCTAATCCCTGGAAAGTGTCAGTGTGTTACCCTATATGAAAAGGGGATTTGTTTATGCAAATAACTTAAACATTTCGAAATGGAGGCATTATCCTGGATTATTATGGAGTCTGATTTAATTGGAACCATCCTCGTATAAAAAAAATCAAAGATAACAAACAAGAGAAGCAGAAGGTGGATTCCTGTAACCACTATCTTGACAGAGGAAGATACACTAAAAACAAGCCCTATGTGCATTCCTCCTTCAAATATCACGGAGCCTCAGGTTCCACGTTTTGCTCACACACGCGCGCTTTGTGTGTGTGTGTGTGTGCGCGCGCGCGTGTGTGTGTGTGTGTGTGTGTGTGTGTGTGTGTGTGTGTGTGTATCTGTCAGGCTGAATTTACTGAGAGGAGCCTAGCATAACTGTCCTCTGAAAGGCTCCATGAAACAGCTAACCTAAACAGATACAGAGACCCACAGTCAAACATTAGACAGACCTCAAGGAGTCTTGTGGACTAGTTGAGGGAAGGACTGAGGAACCAGGATGAGATAAGGACATCATAGAAAGACCAACAGCGTTAATTCACCTGGACCCTTGGGGGCTCCCAGAGACTAAGGGTTAAGGGTAGGGGCCGTGGTTGTGGTGGAAACTGGGAGGAGAGTAGGTCTGTGCTTGAAATGTTAAATAAATATATAAACAAGCAAACAAGTGCATGAATGAATAAATAAATAAATAAATAAATAAATAAATAAATAAATAAATAAATAAATGGGGAAAAACAGACTCTGGATACTGAAAATAATATCTAGGAAAAAGGTTTCTTCCCTACATCTTATAAGACGGAAGGAAAGAGCCCCTAAATTAAATGGCTTTTAGTACAATGGTCTTGTATTTCAGAATACTCTCATCTTCATTAGGGAGTATCTATAATTTGAGGCTAGATGACATGATTTTATTTATTTCTTACTTTATATTTTTATTTTACTTGCCATTGTTAATGTGAATTAATGCAGGTGCCCTTATGCTTCGTGTCCCTGTAGAGGTCAGAGGAAAATACTGTGGCATTGGTCTTATTCTTTCACTGGGTTCTGGGGATAAACCTTGAGCATTTGTACCCTCTGAGTAATCTTATTGGCCTATGACTTTACTTTAGAAAAAATGAAAAAGAGTCATCTTGCCTATGCTCATACCACCCTGAATGCGCCTGCCTGGTTTTGTCTGGAAAAAATTGTTTTGCTCTGTAAGAATTCACATTAGGGTCCTGGAAGGAAGTCTTTTCATGGTTTACAAGGCAGTGTCTGAATTAGTGGCCTGTAAGAGCAGAACAGATGGTTTCATATCTATTTTACTACTATAATTCACAGGGTACGTAACAGTCATACTTTTGTCATAGAATGTCTATGAGAAGCTGGCCAGTGACCTTCATCTTGATATCCCTTTAATCTGAGTGGCTTTTGAAGGGCAAGTTCATAAGAAAAGAATTGCATTCATTAGAGGGGCAGATGGCTACTAACTGCTAATTGGCAATTTCCTCAGGGCTTAGCTCCTGCACTGTTTGAGTGGAAGTAGAATATAAGGGGGAAGGAAACAGATTTTTACCTCTAAATCTTTATAGCCTAATTGTTAATAGACCATCAAACATTAAAGTGAAATTGTTATGAGTATTTCTGTAATGGAGGTATGCAGTCTGCACACATTTCTATACATTTCTTATGAATATATTATACTATGAAACACTGTCTGCATCTTATTAAACAGCTCAGTACCTGGAATAGAAAAGGATACTTGCCGCATTATTTATCACTGAATAAAGAGCTATTTGATCAGACCATTAGATGCTGCCGAGTGAATACAGGTAAAGCCGAAATGAAGGATGTCCAAAAGCCATGATGTACTGAAGAAATATGTCATGTTATTCCATAATGAGGAAGGGGAGCCACTATAAAATGACCCCTTCAGAGAAAATTCTATTTCAGTAGTACGGTCTTTACCAGGAAATAAATGTGTCTTTGCTATCCATTGGGATATTTTAAAAATACTTGGATTCAGAAGATGAGAAGATTCACTGAGAAAAAAAGCACTCACTGTACAAGTCTGATGGTATGGGCTTGGATTTGGAAGACCTCATGTACACAGAGAAGTGGCAGAAACAAGAGATATGCTGGCTTCAAGCAAGGTGAACAGCAAAGTAAAGGTGGACTCCAGAAAGCTGTCCTCAGACTTCCATACATGTGCTGTGGTATGTGTATACTCCAAGTTATACACACACACACACACACACACACACACACACACACACACACACACACACACACACACACACACTGGTTTAAAAGACACATGCAGACACATGTATCAGATTATTGTATTTTACCCGTTAGTCAGTTTGCCTTCTGATGTATGTTTATTTCTGAGGAGGGACCTTCTGTATCTTGTAATTTTCTGAGCTTTCTGAGCCTTGAAAGTTTGTTAGCATTCTTTGTTTTATGAGCCTCCCTCTTCCCTCCAGGAGGACTGTTTTATTTTGGAGGTGTTTCACAACACCATAAATATTAAAGAGTACTATAGATAAAATATTTGTGAAGGGGGAAGATTTATTCCATAATTTTGAGGATTTTAGTCAATGGTCACTAGGACCAGTAGCTTTAAGCCTGTAGTAAAAACAAACACATGAACAAACACACAGGATAGCATAATATAATAAAGCAAAGTTGTTCAATCCAGAAGAGCTAGGAAGTAGAAACGGAGAGAGAATAAAGGAGAAAAGAGGTCTGGGAGCCCAATATCCCTGTCAAATGTACTTCCCCAATTACCTAGTTTCTTACCTCCAAAAATGCTCTGGTTTCCAGTAATGCTATAGTATGCTACCAAGCCTTTAACTGACAACATGTAAGAGGCATTTAAGTCTACACCAGAGGGACTGGAGATGTGGCTCAATGGTTAGGAGTATACAGTGCTCTTTGGATGCTCATGGATGTTTGCCTAACATCCATGTTGGGGAGCTCATGACTCCCTATAATTTCAGCTCGAGGGAAATCCTAGGTCTCTGGTGTCATGGATCCTTGCAGTGATGAGCAGATAACTTACACAGATACAAACACTGTGGGGTTTTACATGAAGGAATCTTCTAGAGATATATGTATTCGAACATTCGTTACCCTATTATGCCACTTGAGGAATAGAAGATTGTTGCATTAAGTGAGCCTTCCAAGTACAAGAACAACAAAAACCAAAAAGTTAGTAACAGCAACAAATCAGTTCCCACAAGTTCCAGAAGAAACAGACAAGGAAATTAAGGTTGTCAACGGAAGTCCCCAATTATGCTTCTTTTCCACATCTAATCTTCCCTGGGCTGAATTTTACAAGGATAAACGTTTAGATTTCCTTTCCCACTGTAGTCTGAGTTTCAATCTTCCCATCTGCAATGGAGCAGTACACTGTTACCTTCACCTTTTCCAGGATGGTATTAAGAGACCCAAACGAAAGCTGAATAAACACTCTCTCTCCTACTTATAAACCATGTGTAAACATCACAACACTCTTTTGGGATAAAGAGTGTCAAATAGCATCTGTGACAGTGGATCTCAATCTGTGGGCCATGACCTCTTAGGGTATCAAGTGACACCATCACAGAGGCCACCTAAGACCATCAGAAAGCACACATTTATATTACAATTCATAATATATCAAAGTTACAGTTAAGGACGCCTTAGTCTATAATTATTGCATTTAACACGACCTACAACATAGAGCATTGTGTAATTTTCATTGGTTGTCTCTGTAATCAAAAAGTATTTTAATAAAAATAGAACAAAGAAAACCGTAACTTGATGTACATAAGATCATTAGCAGCTAATAATACTGAGAAGACTCAGATGCTGCAATTATCTAGTAAGGATTTAAAAGTAGCAAGCATAAGAAAGTGATTCAATCAGCAATAACAAAAATATACCTCAGCAAAGAAATATAAAATATAAAGCAGTTACATAATAGACTGCATGATTTTGAAAGAGTGAGGGCCATGAGAAGAACAGAAATGATGTAATGCAAAACACATATATGGAGTTCTCAAAAAAATGTAAATTATAAAAAGAATCAGTGAAATATTTGGAATTGCACAGTCTAAGAGAAAATGCACTGAGAAATAATTAAGATGAATGGAATCACATGGGTGATGAACAGTAACAAAGGATCTCATGTTCCTTTTGTCAAAAGGCTTGAAAGGAGATGAGAGAGAGAGTTGGGTCTGAAAAACATTAACTGATGAAACAGAATGTAAAGCCCTCCCAGGTGGGGCGGAATACACATGCCTAGAAAATAAAGAAACTCTACTCTATACAGAGGAATGGAATTAGATCAATCTCTCTTATTCTGCACAAAAATACTTAAAGATCTCAGTATATAAGTCATGCAATGCTGAAATGACTAGAAAAATACATTTGAAAATATATATTTATGCAAATCCATCTAAAAGAACACCACTAGCACATGAAATTGAATTAAAAGCTACCAGAAAAACTGCATAGAATTTCTTTATAACCAAGGAGATGATCAGCAAATTGAAGGGAAAACATAGAGTGGAAGAAAAATCTTTGCCAACTATATATGCCAGATAGAGGATTGATACCTAGAATATATAACGGACTGCAGAACTTCAATGAAGAAACATCCTCTGTTAGATTTAACTGTTAATTTGATAGCCTAGAGTTAGCTGAAAAGGGACTCGTTGTAGGATTCTGAGATCAGATTGACCTGCCAACACGTCTTTGGGGGAGCTGTCTTGAATGTTGATTGATACAGAATGGACTAGCCCATTCCTTGGACAGATGGTCCTCGCCTTCATCTGAAAGCATGAGCGTGAAAACAAGCCAGCAAGTAGCATTCTTTCATGGTTTCTGCTCTAAGTTCTCACTTAAGTTTCTGCCCTGACATGCTATTGCTGTAAGCCAAATAACCTCTTTCCTTTCCGAGAGCTGTTTCTTGTCAGGGAGTTTTATTACAGTAACAGAAAGGGAACTAGAATATCATCTAATCAATAAATACGTTAATGAACTGATAGGCAATTCTCAAAAGACAAGTTACCAATAAATGTTTCTGAAAAAATGGGCCCTGGAGAAGATAGCTCTGTAGTTGAGTTGGTGTTACTTTGGTTCCCAGTACCTTACTTGGAGATCTGACATCCTTTTCTGTCCTTTTCAGGCATGTATATGCACATACAAAATCTATCTATCTATCCATCCATCTATCTATCTATCTATCTATCTATCTATCTATCTATCTATCTATCTATCTATCTATCTATGTGTAAAATCAAATTATTTTAAAGTCTTAAATATTTTAGAATATATTCAACAGTTTAGCAATGAACAGAATGCCACTTAGGACTATTTTAAGATCACATCTAAACTAAGTCAGAATAGCTATCATGAGGAATATAAATGACAACAGATGTTGGGGAGAGTGAGGGGAAAGAGAATGAGTTATTTGCTGCTGCTGGGGATGTAAATTTTGTGAAGCCACTATGGAAATCTGAATTAATAGTCTTCCCAAAGTCTGAATTAGAACTAACCTTTAACCCGGCTTTATCATTCTTGGGTATACACCTCTAGACATGTAACTTAGCATACAAGAGAACACTTGTATGTCCATGTGTGTTACAGCTCTATTCCCAATAGTCAGGAAATGGTGCCAGTTCAGTGTTCATTAACCTGAGAACACATATTTGTTTAATGATACTTATTAAACATGTAGTCCATATACACAATGCACTTTCATTAAGTTATAAAGTACAACAAACGAAATCATGACATTTAAAGAAAAAAGGATGAGGATTAGAATGTATTTTGTTCATTGTAATACGTCAGACTCAAAAAGAAAATGATTATGTTTCCCTTATGAAGTGAAGAGATTAATGGAACCCTGTAACATAAATCAGAGGTTGGTAAGAAGAAGGACCAGTAAAGAGATGAAAGGCAATGGGGGAAGCAGGGGCATGGGGAACCAATTAGAAAATGTCCCAATCAATGATAGGTGGTAGTGGCACATACCTCTAATAACCAGCACTCAGGAAGTAGAGGCAGGTAAATCTCTGAATTTGAGGCCAGCCTGGTCTACAGAGTGGGTTTTAGGACAGCCAGGTCTATACAGGAAAACCTTGTCTTGAAACCCCAGTCCTTACAAAAAGAGAAAAGGAAGTAAAATGAGAGAGTATATGATAATAAACCCAGTTAGTTTATATGCTAACTTAAAATATTCATCAAAAATTAGAGGCACCTATAAAAAGGTTTTAAAAAACCTTAAAATTAAAAGTCAATGCTAATACATAATTATTGACAAAAAGAATCTGTGTGACCCCCAAACATGGTTAATACAAAGAAACTCATAATAATATCTCATAATAATCAGAGTTCTGAAAAATAAGCAAAAAGAAGGTTTTGAAAGAAGCCAGAGCACAAAAGCAAACTATTTATAGTCTCTTAGTCAGAGTTCCTTAGAGGAACAGGAGAAACGGAATAATATATATTATAAAAGTTGAAGACAAATGTCATATGAGACAGGAAAATGGAGAAGAGGCTACTGGAGGTGAGAGGGCAGAAGGGAAGGAGGGGGAAAGGGGAAGAAGTGGGTGCAGGAAACAAAACAGGTTGTTTTAAAAATGTCACAAAACCTAACTTTTTAGAAGCTGATAAAAATCAATATGTTTGCATGGTAAGCACTGGCCATCTGTGTGCCGGAGAGGCTGAGAACACAGTAGTTGCTCAGTCCGTGAGGATGAATGCCTCAGCAATCCCCGGTGTGGTGCTGCGAGCCTGGAAGATTTCTGGAGAGATGCTGGTCTTTGGTCCACACTGGAAGACTGAAGAAGCTGGATTCTTATGACAGTTAAGGGTGGAATTGGTAATGGCAGTAGTAATAACAGAATAGACACACGCAACAGCAAGAAGTTATCTTACTTTGGGTAAACAACTTATAGGAAGGAGAATTTATTTTGGCCTTACTGCTGCGGAGTGATAAAGAGTCCATAACTATCACAACAGGGATATATTGCCACAAGAACCAGGCATGAGAGCAGGAGTAGGTAAGAGCTTGCAGCTTGCACCACAGGCAAGAAACAGGGTGCAAACTTAAAATAGTCTTTTGAGTTCTCAAAACCTACTTACAGGGTCATACTTCTGAGCAAATCCGAACCTCCAAAGCCTCCCCAAACAGAGCCACTACCTGGGGTTGAAGTATGCAAATGCCAAAGACAATAGGGGACAGTTTTCATTCAAGCTACCATATTCTGTTCCTTTTATTACAAGTATTCTCATGGCCAAATCAAAATGTGAAATGCATACAGTACAACTTCAAAAGATCTCATAGTATTTCAGTCCCAACACTATTGAAATATCCGAAGTCTAATGTCTCTTCTAAGACTCAAGGCATTCTCTTTATTGTAACCCCCTGTAAAAACAAAATGCAAATTACATACTTCTAATATACAACTGTACAGAATTTGTACTGGACTAAGCAAGACTGATGCCCAGCAGGACAAACTCCTACTCCTGTAGTTTCATGTTTGATGTAAAAGACTTACATGGTTCTGTACCTCCAGCTTTTCTGTTTGCAAGATCTCTGTCTCTTTTGGTCTCCCTATCTATTCCTCTCTCTCTCTCTCTCTCTCTCTCTCTCTCTCTCTCTCTCTCTCTCTCTCTCTCTGACTCTTTCATTCCTAGTCTATGGGTGTCCTTGGCAGATATCCCATAACTCTGGCATCTCCAACATCTTGGAGTCTCTACGATAAGTCAGACTTCATTCTTCATTTCAACAGTTTCATGTAATGACCTCTTAGGAGTCTCTGTGAAGAGAGTGCTATGCCACATGCCTGACCTCAGTGACTCTCTGCATCCTTTATATCACTCATGAGTCTAAAACCAGTACCATGAGTATAGCATTTCCAAGTTTGGCTTCCCACTTAAAATGGACATTGGCTCTACCCCTTAAGTCACAATTACAGTAGCTTTTGTTTATTGTTACTGTCTAGGAGCCAGATTTTTTAGGCCTTTTCCATTCACAAGTTAGAACCTTATCTTAGTGGGTTCTTTTTTTTTTTTATTAACTTGAGTATTTCTTATATACATTTCGAGTGTTATTCCCTTTCCTGGTTTCCGGGCAAACATCGCCCTCCCCCCTCCCCTTCCTTATGGGTGTTCCCCTCCCAACCCTCCTCCCATTGCCGCCCTCCCCCCACCAGTCTAGTTCACTGGGGGTTCAGTCTTAGCAGGACCCAGGGCTTCCCCTTCCACTGGTGCTCTTACTAGGATATTCATTGCTACCTATGAGGTCAGAGTCCAGGGTCAGTCCATGTATAGTCTTTGGGTAGGGGCTTAGTCCCTGGAAGCTCTGGTTGCTTGGCATTGTTGTACATATGGGGTCTCGAGCCCCTTCAAGCTCTTCCAGTTCTTTCTCTGATTCCTTCAACGGGGGTCCTATTCTCAGTTCAGTGGTTTGCTGCTGGCATTAGCCTCTGTGTTTGCTGTATTCTGGCTGTGTCTCTCAGGAGTGATCTACATCCGGTTCCTGTCGGTCTGCACTTCTTTGCTTCATCCATCTTGTCTAATTGGGTGGCTGTATATGTATGGGCCACATGTGGGGCAGGCTCTGAATGGGTGTTCCTTCAGTCTCTGTTTTAATGTTTGCCTCTCTCTTACCTGCCAAGGGTATTCTTGTTCCCCTTTTAAAGAAGGAGTGAAGCATTCACATTTTGATCATCCGTCTTGAGTTTCATTTGTTCTAGGCATCTAGGGTAATTCAAGCATTTGGGCTAATAGCCACTTATCAATGAGTGCATACCATGTATGTCTTTCTGTGATTGGGTTAGCTCACTCAGGATGATGTTTTCCAGTTCCAACCATTTGCCTACGAATTTCATAAAGTCGTTGTTTTTGATAGCTGAGTAATATTCCATTGTGTAGGTGTACCACATTTTCTGTATCCATTCCTCTGTTGAAGGGCATCTGGGTTCTTTCCAGCTTCTGGCTATTATAAATAAGGCTGCAATGAACATAGTGGCACACGTGTCTTTTTTATATGTTGGGGCATCTTTTGGGTATATGCCCAAGAGAGGTATAGCTGGATCCTCAGGCAGTTCAATGTCCAATTTTCTGAGGATCCTCCAGACTGATTTCCAGAATGGTTGTACCAGTATGCAATCCCACCAACAATGGCGGAGTGTTCCTCTTCCTCCACATCCTCGCCAGCATCTGTTGTCCCCTGAGTTTTTGATCTTAGCCATTCTCACTGGTGTGAGGTGAAATCTCAGGGTTGTTTTGATTTGCATTTCCCTTATGACTAAAGATGTTGAACATTTCTTTAGGTGTTTCTCAGCCATTCGGCATTCCTCAGCTGTGAATTCTTTGTTTAGCTCTGAACCCCATTTTTTAATAGGGTCATTTGTTTCCCTGCGGTCTAACTTCTTGAGTTCTTTGTATATTTTGGATATAAGGCCTCTATCTGTTGTAGGATTGGTAAAGATCTTTTCCCAATCTGTTGGTTGCCGTTTTGTCCTAACCACAGTGTCCTTTGCCTTACAGAAGCTTTGCAGTTTTATGAGATCCCATTTGTCAATTCTTGATCTTAGAGCGTAAGCCATTGGTGTTTTGTTCAGGAAATTTTTTCCAGTGCCCATGTGTTCCAGATGCTGCCCTAGTTTTTCTTCTATTAGTTTCAGTGTGTCTGGTTTGATGTGGAGGTCCTTGATCCACTTGGACTTAAGCTTTGTACAGGGTGATAAGCATGGGTCGATCTGCATTCTTCTACATGTTGACCTCCAGTTGAACCAGCACCATTTGCTGAAAATGCTATCTTTTTTCCATTTGATGGTTTTGGCTCCTTTGTCAAAAATCAAGTGACCATAGGTGTGTGGGTTCATTTTTGGGTCTTCAATTCTATTCCATTGGTCTATCTGTCTGTCTCTGTACCAATACCATGCAGTTTTTTTTCCTAAGGTAACTTAAAAAAGAAAGCATTTATGTTGGGGCTTATGGTTTGAGAGGATAGATTTCATGACCATGTGAGGAGCATGGCAACGTGCAAGCAGAGATGATGCTAGAGCAGTACAGAGCTTACATCTTGCTATACAAGTATGAGAAGTATGAGGTAGGCAGATAGATAGATAGATAGATAGATAGATAGATAGATAGATAGATAGATAGAGAAGGGGTCAGAATTGCATGTGGTCCACTTATTTTGATAAAATTATCAACCACATATAAGGAGCCAAATATTAACATGTTTCTCATCTGAAGCCTTAGAAGTCATAAAGAACAGGACAAAACCAAATGTAAACACCATATTTTATAAGCAATAGAAATGTCATTCAAAAGTAAAAGGGAGGTCTATGGGTTCTGTGTAGTGGTACAATAATACTCAGTATTGCTAAGGAGGGGAGCATGGAAGAAGCGGAGACAGGCAAGAAAGACAGTATCTTCCTCCTTGTCATGCCTACATAAAGATAAATAATTCTTCAGATAGAAATGGAGTAACAACTACCAGAAACCCAAGGGGACTTGTGAAAGGATACATGGGGATCAGCAAAACAGAATGCAGATATAATCACTAACCTCCTTGATGGATTTAAGCACAATCTAAATGAAAATCACAGAATCACTTTATTTAGTGCTCAAAGTGTCAAGAAAAAAATAATTTGATTGTTTATGTTTAAAATGTGAAAATTCATAAAGGTAAAATAAAATCTTACTTTATTGAATCTGACTTAACATTGGTAAATGAATATAGTATTTATCATATCTGTGTCTTTAATATGTCAACTATGTATATTTCTACACAGTAATAAACAGGAAACTATTTAAAGCCATGCACCAATATAAAATATAAAAATTTAAATAAGAAAAGGAAGAACAAAGTTAAAGAAAAAGAAATTGAATACACTAAAATGTATTTCTATCAAATAATGAACTAACCCAAATGAAGGCATGAAATGAAAGAGGAAGGAACAATGCAAGTAACAGAATTATGCACTTCAGACCTGCTCATTTTTATTATTACTGCAAATAGAAATTATCTAAATATAACATTTAGAAAACCTAGATTTAAATCACCGCCAAAAGTATGCATTAATGATTATTCCCTTATTCAGCCCTCACCAGACAGCTAGCAACTACTAATTGATTGTTTCTCTCCATGGGCTTGCCTACTTTGGGTATTTTACATGAATGAAATTCTGCAATACGTATCCCACCATGAATTTTTTTTCAATTTTGCATTATGTTTATGAGGTTTACCCAGGTGTCACACCCCTTAGTCTTAAACTCTACCTTAACAGGATAAACACAATGGGAAGTAACTGTAATGGGGTCATTATATGTTTCTTAAAAAAAAACATGTTTATCAAAACTAAATTTTGGAGGTAAATCCAGTTATTTATATTTTAGATGAGGAAAAAGAAACTCAGAAAGATTCAATAATTTGCTCAACATATCATAACTAGGACTTGATTGAGCCAAAAATTAAACTTAGGTCTGATGCCAAAGCTCATGTTCTTCTCACTACGCTTCATTTCAATTTACTGTCCAAAATAGAGTGGAACTGCTCCAGAAGACAATTTGGAATCTTCCCAATGACTAGTGATAATTATTTTTTGGCCAGAGCAGTAATATTTGAAGGTGCTATTGGCTTTAACTTAAGTTGGTTGTTTTGAGAACCGGAAGAACTGACTGCCTCCAACCATGAAAACTGCCCTAATAAAACCGTACCTCTCACACTTTTCAATTATTGCCAAACCTGTTGTTATATTTAAACAGTTTTGGCCCACAATTTTCTCAGTATACAACAAACAGATAAGTGTCTATAAACTCTTCAGGTTTTAGGTGCAAGTAGAATGGTTACATTATATTAAAGTTGGCTGTGACTTATCAAGGATTTCATGCTTAATCAACACAAATGAAATAAGAATCTATAATTACTTCTGAGAAGAACATGTATATGCCCAGAGAAACGTAATGTTTCATCCTGGAGATTCTAAAGTCTCCTTTTAAACATCTATTTTTTTTACTGGTAAAAAGAACATGTTAAATTTTCTTCTCAGATACTTGAGAGCACAAAATCTGTTGAACAAATAATATGCATTTGCAAAAAGCAGCTTAGCCAACCAGAGTTTCAGTGGATGATTTCATATTCTTAGATCATCAGATAGTGTAAGCCATCCAGGTAATTTACTCTTTTGAATCAAAACAAAATTGTCTCTTCTAGCCCCTACAAACTATTTTTCTTGTTTAAAATGTTGCCTAACAATAGCTTTCTCCCTTCAACTTTCAAGTTTTACACCATCTGTTAAGAGAGTGCCTATTTTGAATGCAGTGCCTTATGCACCCTAACATCCTTATAGTGTCTACAGGAGCCAAATTATTTGGAAAATGGATCCCGACCCTAGGAAAGGAAAAGAAGTAAGGTCGACTAGAGACTTTTTGTATTTCTATAAAGTTCTCTTCCATGACAACCTAACCAGACCTTCACGGTTCATCCTTTCAATTCTACTACTATGAGCATCCTTTCCAGACTAAGTTGCTGTTTGATTTTAAGCCAGAACTCAATATTACATCAAGTGGATAGTGAGAAAAATATGAAAGTTTGAAGGAAGCCTAGCCCATTAGTAAACTTTGTAAGTGGGTTGAGGAAAATGCACGATGTTAGCATCTTGTTAGATCTTGTTATGGCCACCTGGTAGAGAAAACAGGAAGCACTGAGAGGTAACAAACATTGGATTGTATTGATACCAATTAATAAAGGTTTAGAGGGACAGGAATAGAGGGCAATATATGAGCAAGTCCACAGATTACTGTTTGAAATGGATGTTCATTTATCTTGATCAAAATTTAGTGATACAGCCTAGCAAGAGTCAGCCAGGACTCATCCTTAGCTTGAGTCAGCAGGAGGGACCCAAAGGGACACCAGGAGAGGTTCTGTGCCATGTCTCTCTCAAGGAAGCAAAGATCCCTGAGGAGGGAAGCCCAGAAGCATTGCACAGCTAACTGTATCAGCAAGGCAAGCTCTGTCTATATCACCCCATGGAGTCCTATTTACACCTTCCATACGTCCCTGTGCTCCATGTACTTTCTCAGCATGGTTCTTGCCAGAGCCCTGGTCTTGCCTCAGCACATGTCTTGCCTCAACCTGTGCATCCAATCAGCCCTAGTCTTTGGACGTGACAACACACTACAGCATACCGCCAGAAGTTCTTTGGGGTGCTTCTCACTATGGAGTCCTAACAAATGTAGCTCAACTATGCAATGTGAGGGGGATCAATACATGCATGTCATTAGCAAAGAGTCTTTCATCACATGTTCTTTCACGTGCTTGCTTTAACAGAACATCCTCGCTCTTGTGCCTGCTTCAGCAAAACATTCCTTCATGGTTATGCCTTAGCCTTTCACACCTGTGTCCACTTTAAGGAAATGTTCCTTCACATGTTTGCCCTGTCATCATCCAACTGACTTTCCAAAGAACCCTTAAGTTTCTACTGTGTGTGTGTGTGTGTGTGTGTGTGTGTGTGTGCGCGCACGCGCGAGCACGCACGAATGAATATATGCACGTGTATGAAAGTGCCTTTGGAGTCCAGAAGCAGGCATCCAATCCTGAGGAGTTTGAGTTATGGACAATTGTGAGCCACTTGACATGGGTTTTAAAAATCAAACTCTGGTCTTCTGAAAGAACACTAGGCACTCTTAACTACTGAACCATATCTCCAGTCCCTGTCCAAAGGATTTGCATGCTAAAGGTATAATCATTCTAATTTTAAAACTACTATCAAACCTTATGAACATGAGCTACAATGGTGAATGGAAAGCAAGTTTCAACTGCAGAACACCAGAAGAGCCATTCTTGAGCCGTCTGATCCCTTTGTGGGTTAATTTGGGAGAAACATCTTTAAACTACCAACTTCTGCCATCCTCATTAACAAAAACATAAACATAACAAAGTAAAATTGAGGTAAAATGAACCTATTTAAGGTAAAGTGACGCGTGTCCTTTTACTCTGAAACAAATTGTTACAGTAACCACTGAGCCATCTCATCTCTTCAGTTCCATTCTTTCCTGTATTTTTTTTAACTATTTACCCCTTTCTTACAATTCACTTTTTTTCTCAGTGGCCAAGTATACTAACAGTCTTTCGATAAAGTAAAAGAAAGTAATAGAAACAACTTCTTGTGACTTGGGAGATAGCTCAGTCAGTAAAGTGCTTAACTTGCAAGCACAAGGACCAGGGTTTGATCCCGGGAATTCACTTCAAAAACAAAACAAAAATCTAGTCATGATGGTGCTAATCACAGCAGCACTGAGTAAGCAGAGATAATCAGGTCCTTGGGGCTTGCTAACCAGCCAGTCTAGCCTACTTACTGAGCTCTAGGTCAGTGAGATATGTCTCAGATAAAAAGATACATGGCACCCGAGGAATGACACCCGAAGTTGTCCTCTGGTCACCACATTCATGTGAACCTTCACACATATGAATAGACACATGCGTGCACACATGTATACATACATATATACATACTAAACCGTTCTTGTTAATGTGTAAGCTTTTCCTTTACATAAAATCAAGTACTAACAATCTAACAAGTACTGATGACTATGATAACTTTTCTTTGACTCATACCTTCTAATGCCAGGTTGATTACTGAAATAAAACAGCATTTCATGCAGAATTGTGGAGCCTAGACACAACTGATCTATCACAAGACTCCTGCATCTAAGACTCATGGATCATTGTGGAAAAGGGAGCAGAGAGTTTGAACAGAGCGTCTGGGGTGAGAGTATGTATGTGTTCCAGGGTTGACAGAAGCTACACTCATAAAGTCTCATCAACATGACTTCCCAAACATGAGCCAAAAATGTTTGACCCCAATGGACATCCCAAAGTTTACAGGGAAAAGCCCAAAAGACCTCAACCCGGCACAAAGACCTACAGGTATCTAAGGAATGCTGAGTGTGAGAGACGTAGTCCTTCCCAAGGAAGAGCACACTGATTGGTCATTCAATATCCATCAGTCAGCCCTGAGAACACACACACACACACACACACACACACACACACACACACACACACACACCATTTTACAGGCTGAGAAGGATATATTTATTTATTTAAACATACAAACACACACAGCAACAATTGATGAAAAATGAGGTCCTGAATTTGAAAGAGAGTGAAAAGAGGTTCATGAGAGAATTTGGAGGGAGGAAAGAGAGGAAGGAAATGATGTAATTATTGTATAATCTCTAAAATAGTTTCAACTTGGAAGATAGAGTTTATTATAAATAAGAGAGACTTGTACATATGTAAGTGTAATTTGGGAAATGTAGCTTTAGAAAACCAAACATTCCAAACTAAATAACTTCATCTTTAAAATGCCATGAGTTTCCTGCCCCTAGAGGCATTGCAGGGGGGACTGCTATGTCACATGTGCTTCAGTAGGAAGCAACAAGGAGAAAGGGTATGCCTACTTTCAACATCCTGACCTATGAACATCTGAATGATTAGTACCCTAATATTCCCTATAAATAAATAAATAAATAAATAAATAAATAAATAAATAAAGCACACCTAAGAAGATCACCAATCTGGTACCTAGCAGGTCTGAATGGGTTCCAAAGAGGGGGAAGTAAGCTGGAGACTAGAAGAGCCTTGCCTGGGACCATGGCCTCCTAGGGAAGTGAGCCTGTGACAGATGACCTGCTAAAGGTGAGCTGACTCCTGTGCAGTGCCATGGATGAGGAAGTGATACCCTCCTACTGCCTTGCCCCTCACCCCCTGTGACAGACAGTATACCAGGCCCTGTGGTCATGAAGGCAGGGAAGTTGGCCCTGCCTCTTACCCCCTACAGTACTTGGAGGAAACGGGCGCTATACTTTGTCTGGGCAGCATAGTAGAGCTGACCCTGGTGGATGGGGAGTGGATGGGTTTGTGGTGCAGGTGAGCTGTCCTCAAGGGTGTGAGTACAAAAGAGGTAGCCTTGCCACTTGTCTGTCATGGAGTGACATGGGTAAGGGAAAGATGCCCTCCCCCCATCTCTTGTCCCTTGCCACTTACAACAGGCAGGAGAGCTGGCTTCCAGATCATCGGTCAGGAGAGCTATTACTATAACTTGCCTAGGCAACAGAGTAAAGCTGGCCCTAATTGCATGGGTTCCCAGCGAATGGCCCCAACGATATGACAGCAGGAGAGCCTGCCATTTGACCAGCTCAGATACCTCTCAGGCTCAGAGCCAGGACTTTGAATAGGCCTGCCCCAACTTCTACCCCATCGATGAACTTCTTGAATATATGAAAAGGCTGGTCTTACTGATCCAAAACAACAAGAATATCATGACACAGGGCTACAAAAGGATATGCAAAAAGTGTCCCTGTGAGGTTCCCATAATGACAGAGTAGCAGAAGCCTTGTGTCAGAACAAGGCTTTGTTTACAATGAACGTTTGCAAGAAAAGAAGTGTGGACAAAACAGTATATTGTGTAACACACTGTGATACAATATAGCTTCTACAATGAGATATTTTATTCTCTGTGGGGAGGGGGATTGCAAAGTTGGAGGGTTGGTATAAGGACAGGGGAAGATGAGTGAGATTGGGGTGCATGGTGTGAACTTAACAAAGAGCCAATAAAACATTTTAAAAATACCATAAGCTTTGTAAACTGTGTGTACTGTAAGTTTTCTGCTGGTCCAGTGCTGTAGTTTCACAAAGCTGATATCAGAGCCCCTACTAGGCTAGACTCTGTACTGTGACAACTGTTCTGGTAATTTCTCTTTTTTTTCATTGCTTCTACTACAGTTTTTTCTTAATCCTGCTGTTAAAGTGGCTTTTAGAAATTATAATTCTTTCACAGGTTGGAAAAGACAGATGCACAGAAAACCCAAGTTGGATGAACTTAGCTTAAACCCCCCTTTTAAATGGTTGTGTCAACACCAGAGGTGGAAAACAGTGTGTTTGGGAACCTTTTCCTCCTACTCAGTTGCCTCGTCCAGCTGTGATATAAGGATTTGTGCCCAGTCTTATTGTATCTTGTTAGGTAATATTCAGTGGATACCCCTGGGAGTATCTCTTTTGTTTCTGTTTACTTTTTGAAAGGAAACAGAGAGGTTGGTCTCAGGGGAGAGAGGATGTAGAAAGAGAATCTGGAAGGAGTGGGAGGGGGCAACTCTTGTCAGGATGAATAAAATTAAAAAACAAAACAACCCCCCCAAAACATATAGCTACTCTATGAATGCTGGCAAGTTACTTCCTCCTGTGAACCATTTCAATGTAATCTTCTTGCTTTAATGTTGCTCCCAGCTGAGCAACTCTGATGTTGAGTTATTCCAGACATGATCTGTAATAATAGGCACCAAAGTTGTGAGCCATGCATAGGATTTTAATGAAAAGTCTGTCCTTCTTTTATGCCCTGTGAAGTGCAAAGAAGAGGAGACACATGGGACCCTGTGATTAAGGCATATGTCAAGATCCCTAGTTTGTACCTGTCAAACGATTGGACTATTTGAGCTGTTTACCCTATGAATTGACTTTGGCACCTTCTCAGAGAGAAGTCAAAGAAGTGCCTGTCTGGGAAGAGATGTGTCTATTGCAAGCTGTTTGCACCATTTCATTGAGCTCATTTCTATTCCTTCTTTAGCAAATCATTGGTGTGACTTGCCCACACAAACAGAAAGAAGCAGCTTCAATTAAAACTATAAAGGGATGCTCACTAAGAAATTCACAACAGAAGTCCATCCAGGAACACCCTAGAAAACATATTCATCTTTATGCTTTGCTTCCTTGATTTTACTTGGACCTAATCTACCCAATCCAGAAGTGCCACTTTTGCTGCAATCATAGACCTATGGGAAAACTTACAGAGATGAAGTTCATTTTATTCTGAGCTGCTTTTCATTCTGTACTCATAGAAATGTGATGCAGGCCTTGGCATCCAATATCTCATTTCCATCACTTTAGAATTGAGACCAACCACACTGACCTCTAATTCCAAGGTATCTGTTCTCAAAGATTTTCTTCTTGACTGAGGTTTAGTGAAACTCTTCTGCACTGTCCTTGGTTAAGTCCCTATCTGGCATTTAGACGTTGAAATCCAGTTTTAGTGAAGAATTTTACAATGTGATCTCCCTAGTGTTCTTGTCTTTCATTGTTGCAATCTAAATCCTTCACCCACCTTCATAAAGGTTTCTATTCGGTGAGTTTCATGAGAATCTCCCTACCTTCAAGATGGCTCTTAGAGAGCCTTCTGGTTTCTGTCTGTGCCCAGAGCTGACCCTGTGCCACCACTCTCTGAACCCAGATCCCAACAGGAGAGTGCTGGTCTCCCAAGAGTGCTGAAACAGGGAATTACAGGAAGGTCAAGCAACTGTCAGAGACAGCAAGACCAGCTAACACCAGAGATAACCAGATAGTGAGCAGTAAGTTTAAGAACCTAAGCAACAGAAACCAAGGGCATTTGGCATCATCAGAACCCAGTTCTCCCACCACAGCAAGACAGAGATACCACCAACACAACCAGAAAATCTAGATTCTGATATAAAAATCAAATCTCACAATGATATTAGAGGACTTTAAGAAGGACATAAATAACTCCCTTAAAGAAATACAAGACAACTTAGGTAAACAGGTAGAAGCCCTTAAAAAGGAAACACAGAATTAAAGGAAACTACTAACAAACAGGTGAAGGAATTGAACAAAACCAAACCATCCAGGATTTAAAAATGGAAATAGAAACAATAAAGAAATCACAAAGGGAGGCAACCCTGGAGATAGAAAACAAATCTAAGGAAGAAAAACAAATCTAAGGAAGAAATCGGGAGTCACAGATGCAAGCATCACCAACAGAATACAAAAGATAGAAGAAAGAATCTAAGGAACATAAGATTCCATAGAAACCATTGATACCACAGTCAAAGAAAATGCAAAATGCAAAAAGCTCCTAACCTAAAACATCCAGGAAATCCAGGACACAATGAGAAGATCAAACTTAAGGAAGTGATGATTCCCAAGTTAAAGGGCCAGTAATTATCTTCAACAAAATTATAGGAGAAAACTTCCCTAACCTAAAGAAAGAGATGCTCATAAACATACAAGAAGCCTACAGAACTCCAAATAGACCAGAAAAGAAATTCCTCCTGTCACATAATAGCCAAAACACCAAATGCACTAAACAAAGAATATTATAAGCAGTAAGAGAAAAAAGGTCAAATAACATACAAAGGCAGACCTAACAGAATTACACCAGATTTCTCAACAGAGACTATGTAAGCCAAAAGGTCCTGGGCAGATGTCATACAGACCCTAAGAGAACACAAATGCCAGCCCAGGCCATTATATCCAGCAAAACTCTCCATTAACATAGATGAAGAAACTAAGATATTCCATGACATAAACAAATTTACCCAATATTTTTCCACAAATCCAGTCTTACACAGGATAGTAGATTGAAAACTTCAACATGAGGAGGGAAACTTCACCCTAGAAAAAGCAAGAAAGTAATCTTCCTTCAACTAATCCCAAATAAGATAGCCACACAACCATAATTCTATTTCTAACAATAAATAATAGAAAACAACAATTATTGGTCCCTAATATCTCTCAACATCAATGGATCTCAATTCCCCAATAAAAAGACATAGACTAACAGACTGGACACGTATATAGGACCCAGAATTTTACTGTGTAAAGGAAATGCACCTCAGTGACAAAGAGAGGCAGTTCCTCAGAGTGAAAGATTGGGAAAATTTTTTCCAAGCAAATGGTCCCAAGAAAAAAGCTGGAGTAGCCATTCTAATATTGAATAAAATTGACTTTCAACCAAAGTGACCAAAAACGGTAAGGTAGGACACTTCATACTAGTAAAAGGAAAAATCCACCAAGATGAACTCTCAATTCTGCATATATGTGCTCCAAATACAAGGGCACCCACTTTCATTAACAAACGCTTTACTAAAGCTCAAAGCACACATTGTACCTCACACAATAATAGTGGGAGACTTCAACGCCCCACCCTCATCAATGGACAGATCATGAAAACAGAAACTAAACAGAGACACAGTGAAACTAACAGAAGTTATGAACCAAATGGACTTAAGAGATATCTATAGAACATTTCAACCTAAAACAAATAATATACTTTCTTCTCAGCACATCGTGATACCTTCTCAAATATTGACCATATAATTGGTCACAAAACAGGCCTCAACAGATACAAGAAGACAGAACCAATATCATCCATCCTATCTGATTAGCATGAACTAAGTTTGGTCTTCAATAACAACAAAAAAATGACAGAAACCCCACATATACACGGAAGCTGAACAACACTCTACTCAATGATAACCTGGTTAAGGAAGAAATAAAGAAATTAAAGACTTTTTAGAATTTAATGAAAATGAAGGTACAACATACCCAAACTTATGGGACACAATGAAAGCTGTGCTAAGAGGAAAACTCATAGCTCTGAGAGCCTGCAGAAAAAATAGGAGAGAGCATATATCAACAGCTTGACAGCACACCTGAGAGCTCTAGAACAAAAAGAAGCAAACACACCTAGGAGGAGTAGAAGGCAGGAAATAATCAAACTCAGAGCTGAAATCAACCAAGTGGAAACAAAAAGGACTATACAAAGAATCAACAGAACCAAAAGCTGGTTCTTTGAGAAAATCAACAAGATAGATAAACCCTTAGCCAGAGTAACCAGAGGGCACAGAGAGTGTATCCAAATTAACAAAATCAGAAATGAAGAAGGAGACATATCAACAGAAAACTGAGGAAAGTTTAAAAAATGATATCCTACTACAAAAGCCTGTATTCAACAAAACTGGAAAATTGGGTTGAAATGGACATATTTCTAGACAGCTGAGTTTAGTGCTGAATTCTCTCAGACCTTCACTGAATGTCAGGATGTACAGTTGGAAGGGAGTGTGAGGGTGGGTGAGGGAGCACTCTCATAGAAGCAGGGGGATGGGGGAAGGTATAGCTAGCATGTTTCTGGAAGGGAAACCAGGAACGGGGATAACATTTAAAATGTAAATAAAAATACCCAATACAAGAAAAAAATGTAAAAAAAAAGACATCCATTATAAACATTTCACTGATATTCATTCATTGATTCATTGATTCATTGAGTCCTTGGTCAATTGTCATTTACCTTTGCTATATTCAGAGTTAAAATTTGTCTCTCTCCCTTAATGCAAATCTTAAATACTCTTTTTCATTTTCTTTCTTTTTTTTTTTTTTTGGTTCTTTTTTTTTCTGGAGCTGGGGACTGAACCCAGGGCCTTGCGCTTCCTAGGCAAGCGCTCTACCACTGAGCTAAATCCCCAACCCCTTCTTTTTCATTTTCTTAAGATAGGGTCTCATGTAGCTGGGTGACCTCAAACTCACTATGTAACTGAGGATGACCTCTAGCTCTACAGTGCTGGGATTAAAGGAGTGTGCCACCATGTCCAGTTTTATATAGTGCCAGAGATTAAGTTTAGGGTCTTTTGCATACTACCCAAGCACTCTACTGTTACCATTCTAAGAAGGATCAAAACATTGTTAACTCTGATTTACAAATCATTGCAAATGATACCAAAGATTACATGGTACTTATGATAATGTAGGAAAATCTATCATAGAGGATACATACTTTTCCATTGATAATACCAATATTTTCTGTATATATCTGGATAATTAGAAAACATCTTTTATGGTCACAAATGCTGAGTTATAACAAACATAGTCAAGAGCCAGATCATGAAGGGTTTGGTAAATTCAGTTAAGTCACTTATGCAGGGAAGCATCAGATGTATGCTTTAGACAGAATATTTTATTCATAGTGTTATTAGAGCAATAAAAGAGCATGCATGAAGTCAGAGTTAGGACATTCTTGTAAACAATATTTAAATACTTTCCCAAGCTAATGATGGAGCACAACAGAAGAAAGCTTGCTTAGCATACATAGGGACTTAGCTCTGATATCCAGAACACAGAACTGGGAGGAAAAAGAGGAAGAGGAAGAGAAGAAGAGAGAGGAAAGAGAGGAGGGACAGGAAAAAGAAAAAAAGGAAGGAAGGAGGAAAGGAGGGAAAGAAAGGTGGATTTTAGGTACAAATCATTCTTGATCTTCCATTTTTTCCTGTGGAAAACTGATAACACACTCCTTGCAGTACTGTTCTGAGTATCAGTATCATGTATGTGAAGAACATGGCATAAAGATAGACAGGAGATATTTTCCCATTCTGCTTCTACCTTTCAACCAGGTCATTAAAGCATCTTTATCCTGAGCCAAGACTCGTTGCCTTCAGCTGCTGTGTGGTGTTGTGATGCTATTTGGTAAAAGAATTCTAACCCTGTTGTCTTCATATATTTTAAGGAAAAGACTTAGTTTCTTTGCCTTTCTTTTAGAAATTAATTTTTGAAAGAAAAAGGATGGAGGAAATGAAAGAAATGAAGGAAAAAAGGAAGGGAGGGAGGGAGGGAGAGAGAGAGAGAGAGAGAGAGAGAGAGAGAGAGAGAGAGAGAGAGAGAGAGAGAGAGAGAGAGAGAGAGTAGGAAAGTCAGGAGATGAAGGTCACTCATGGTTATAAAATGTGCCTGGAGTGAAGGAGAACTCATTTCATATGAAAGTCAAGTATGAAATTCTCAAAAAAATATTTAAATGTTAAGTATATATTAGTCCCAAAGTAAATAGCATAGAAAGTAAACTTTTTCGGTTTTTTTCATCAGTTCATCTTTGTCTTGGTTACTTTTCCGAGAATATCTTCCCTAATTTGTGAAATGAACATAATGCTCTAGGCATGGCTGAAAGTGTACTCAGTAAATTGGAGCAATCAGTTCTCTTGATCCGGATAATACAGTTCTACTATAGTTCCTAAAAGTGCTTTAACCCTTGTATCAGCCATGTTGTAGAATTGGTACAATTTTAGCCTGTAATTAACATCAACATGCAAGTAGTTTTCATATGGGCACCTGCTTGAGTTTTCCATTATTCAGAACATGTATAGAAATGTGTTAATTTTAAAATAAGACTTTTGTTTTGCTCACTAAACTCCATTTTTATTTTGGATCAGTTTCTGGCCTTACATATGCAATATGTAGGATATACTCATTTGAACAAATACCATAAATTAGTATGATAATGAAGAGTAAATTTGCCTCCATCCTAGTCCAGGTTTCCTGAAGAATCATTATATTTTTGTGTAAATACTTTCAAATATGTTCTACTCTTATGCGATGAAATGAGTTATGCTGGACAAATGATCGTATGCAGTATATACTAACCCATATTTTATCCATTATATTAATAATTGCAATTTTGAGTACATTAAAAATTTACATTTCTCTTTTCCCTTTCCTCCCTCCAAAACTCCCATATAACCCTCCTTGCTCTCTTTCTGATTCCTGGCCTCTTCGATTAATTATCATTGTGTGCATATGTGTATATGTATATGCGTATGTGTTACTAAATAAAACCTGTTCAGTACATAGGATGTTAATTGTGTGTATGTTTTCAAGAATAACTTTTTGGTGCTAGAAACCCAACTGGTCTGCTCTTCATGAGGAAGACCAACTTTCCCATTCCTAGCTCTCCTCAGTTACTTTTACTTTGTGTAGGGTTGAGGTTTTGTGGGCTCTTCCCCTTCTATTTCATATGACCATTGGTGCTGTCCTTGTTCAGTTCTCATGTGGGCTACTGCACCCACCAAGTCTCACCAGCAAGAATATGTGCCCTTACTTGCTCTTAGTGATTTTACCCCTACTCACCATGCTGCATTGTTGTTATTCTCATTGCTCTATGCTTTCCACTAGTTCTCTGGCTGCTGTTGCACGCTTCTGTTCTCACTTGTCTAAATTCAAAAAAGTTCTGTGGAGCTAGCCATTTGGGTCTCAATTAAATTAATATACTAAGCTTCAGACTAACACATGAATCATCTTATAATATTGAATTTGAATATTTAAGAATAGTACATCTTTGTATTTATGCAAGTGTTCTTTATACTTTTTGATGGCACTTTAAAGTTTAAAAATGATCTTCAAATAAACCTTATACATTTTTATTTGGTCCTGTTCTAAATGGAGCCTTTATCTCCATCAACACATTTTTGGTACTGGGAATTTAACTTAGGGCCTCACATATGTTTGGCAAACATTTGCTTTTCCACTGAGTTATATCTCCAGCATTCTATCAGCATTTCTAATTATGGGAAAGATGATACTTCCTTTTTGTAAATTGGGGTGTAATTCAGAGGTAGAGTCCTCGCTTATCTTGTGTGCTTCAAATAAATTTCAGGCCCAGAACAGCACAGCTCGCTTTCGCTCTCTCTCTCTCTCTCTCTCTCTCTCTCTCTCTCTCTCTCTCTCCATATATATATATATATATATATATATATATGATAGATGTTAGACTAAGATGAGAGGAATATTGAGTCTACAAGTTCAAACTCAATCTAAACAGCAGAAGAAGTCTTTACCTCAGCAAGATGACAATACTGCTCTTTCCACTTGCAAACTAGTCATGACAATAATTCTTAGCCCTTAGAAATATAAATATCAAACGAGATCTAATATTAAGAACACCTGACATAGTGCTGACACATAATAATCATTCAACATTTGTTTGAGAACATTGTCCTCTGTTGAATAATAACCTACCACAGGTCTATAATCAAATGTTTTACAGATGTCTGTTTCTTTGTCATAGCTTCTACAGTCTTTTTTAGTATTCTTCTTGGAGTATGGAACATGCAATTCTAGTCATTATTATAAAAAAGTGGCAGTTTGTAATGTGAGGGGCTCATTTTCTAACCATAAGCAATCAAAGCAATTTAAAGAAATCTTTTGTGTTGCTTTTCTTCTCTCTAGGTTGCCTTAAACATATCCAGGTAACAGTATATTTTCCACAACTCCACAACACTTGAATAATTATTTGGAAGAGACAAAGATGCAAAATTTCTAGCTATGTTTTGGAATCATTTTTCAAGAGAGCTCATATCATGTAACAGAAGGGACTTTAGGGAGCAGGGATGAACCTTTGTTTACTTCTCTAGAAATCTACATCACCCAATTTGAGTGGCCTGTGATTTGGGTTCTGAATAAAGGCAAATCTTTAAATCTTGAAATAGTGGGAATTTCATTTTTTAAATTTCTTTTGAAGTGCTTAGAATGTGAAGCTGATGTTTTGTTTTGTTTTTAAAGTAGTGTACAAAACCATGGTTTGTTATAAAGTAGAGTCGTTTAAAAAGGCCAAGGCTAGTGCCTAACACATTTGTGTACAGTAGCTCTGATTGCTTCTCAGAAGTCTCTGATAACAATGGCCCTAGCTCTTCTAAGCAAGTGTAGCTGTCAACATTTCCTTATGGTCTGTGACATTTTCAATCTTCAAGAATGCCCCTCTCCTTTTCTGGTTCTTTTTACAGATAACATGAGCTTTTCATCATGTAAATGAGAACTAACTTCACTGGTGAAGAACTGTAGTAAGTAATTTTAGTTTATAATGACCCAAAAGGGATAGACAGCACAAAATAACCAAACTCTAGGCTGAAATCAATAAAATAGAAAAAAACAAACTACAGCAACAAAACCAATAAATCAACAAAATAGAGTTGGTTCTTTGAGAAAATCAATAACATCAACAAACCATTATCTAAATTAACTAAAAGGCAGAAAGACAAGATCTAAATTAACAAAATTACAAGGGAATAGTGGATCATAACAATAGACACTGAAGAAATCCATAGAATCATAAGGATATACTTTAAAAACACGTCCTCTATCAAATTGGAAAATCTAAGAGAAATGGATCATTTTCTCTATACATACCATTTAACAAAGTTAAATCAAGGTCAGATAAGCAAATCACACAGACCTATAACCCCTAGTGAAATAGAAGCAAAATATATACATATTTTTTTATTCTTTTTTTTCCGAGCTGGGGACCGAACCCAGGGCCTTGCGCTTCCTAGGCAAGTGCTCTACCACTGAGCTAAATCCCCAACCCCCAATATATACATATTTTAAAAAGATATAAATGAAATTGCCTAATCATGAGGGAGAGAACCTCTGCTGGACACCTTTTGTCACCACATGAAATGTCTGGTACTAGGAACGGATTATATCAAATTGAATTGTTGGTTAAAGCTGTCTCATGAGAACCCTCAAACAACCTATACCCTTGACAAGACTATAGGTTGCTCTCCACAAACTGACAAGGCCCCATTCCTGAAGACTGTTAGTATTGAGTATCTAGTTAGCTCATTGAATATCATGAAGTTGAGATGGTATTTACATAGTCTTCACATTTTTTCGTATCTTTGGCATGAGAAGATACTTTGCATGCTACCAAAGTAGACATGTAAACAGCCACCCAGCCACAAACTTTTTAATCTTCAATGTTGTCCTGCTTGCAAATATACTAGGGCAGCTATGGAACAAGTGTGTGGGAATAACCAATCAATATCTGATTTGACTGAAGGCCTACTCCATGAGATGGAACCCATACCTAACACTGCTTGGGTGAACAAGAATCTGGGACTAATGGCCTAGAGACCTAGGCAAAACCAAACGCTTTTAAAAATACAAAACAAAACAAAAACATAGCAACATAATTACTTCTTATGACATTCTGCTGCATTCATAGTGTAGTGCCTGGATCAGTCTTCACTGAAGAAACTTCTTTCTCCAGCAGATAGGAATAAATACCTAGACCATTAACCAGACATTAAACAGAGAGTGAGAGACCTTGGAACGTTCATCCCTAAATGGAATGACTTCATTAAATGTGTCTCCTCAGTGCTCAAGGAACCCTTCAAATAAAGCGTGGAAAGAGGGTAAGAGACGGAGGAGATAGAGAACACCATGGAAACAAGCCCTCTAAATCCACAGGGCTGATGCACATATGAAATCACAGAGACTAAGGCAACATGGACAGGGCCTGTACCGGTCTAAACCACATGAGCTCCTGGAGGAGAAAGGAGGTGTGGATACATGCCTCCATCCCTAAACCAGAAACCATGTCCAATTGATAGGTACTTGCAAATGAAAATGTAGTCTCACTGGGGAAATAAATAACTTTTAATGGTAGGCTGCGTGCCCAGCAATAGATGGCCAACAGAAAATGAATTTAACTGTCTTTGGAGGTTTCTTATCTCAATGGCATGTCAAGGCTGTCACTGCTCTAGAAGCAGTGAGACCTGAGAAGATGGAGTAGATAAACTGGAGACTAAAGTCTCGCGCAAGAGCCAACTAAGTTCAGGGTTTCAGATGATTTATACTTTGAAAGTTAAAAAAAATCATACAAGAAGTAAAAATCTCATGGGTTCAAGCTATATACTACTACAAAGAAAAGCTGCATGAGGCAAACACATGTTTTACCATAGAGGCTTCCCATAGAGAGAATAGTTTAAACATTTAATGACTAACAACGGCAGGCAATAATGAATTATTTGAAATAAACTCATTCCTATCAGCTACACCTGAGAGAAACATGAAACCACATTTCAAGAGCAATTTCATGTTTTGAAGAAACTGAGGCCACACGACTCTTGCCTCATTTTATTAGAGTCTTCTAACCAGCACTTCAAATTCTCTTTTTGTGATGCCATTCTTGGACTATGGTGTGACAGGACTCTTTTTGTTGTTGTTGTTGTTGTTGTTGTTGTTGTTGTTGTTGTTGTTGTTGTTTTGGGAGGGCTGTTTTGTTTTGTTGGTTCATACACATTGTGTTTCTCTCTTTTTACATTACATATCCTTTGCATATATTATGGCTTCTCCATTCGTGGTTTTATGTGATTTCTGAGTGTGCAAACATACTGGGTCTCTGCTTATTGTACCTTTTCTTGGGCTCTTTTCCTTTTGTTGGTTTTGTCCTATTTCAATATTTTAATCTTTTTTATCTTATAATATAATATTATATTATTATTCCAGAGAAGACTTTGTTTTCTTATGAGAGAGAAAGAAAGGGAACAATTGCTAATGTGACGGGAGATGGGGAAGATCTGGTAGTAATAGAGGGAGGGGAATGTTTTTTAATTGACTTCATTATTCTGTTGCTCTTGCTTACTTTTCAATCAATTTGGAGTAAATTCACATAATAACTTTTCCATGGGACACTGATTTGAAAACCAAATCCCACAAATAGGGCTTTGTATAGAAAATTTTGCATATTCAGCTGTCTTCAAAGTCCATTATTTCTTCATAATCATTGACAGAAAACTTTTAATAAATTATTCATTTTATTTTATGTTTAATTTCTTCACTTTTCATGCTAATATCAGTCCCCACTCCCTCCAGCACCTCCACACACAGATCACCCCCCATTTTCCTCTTTTCCTTTAAGAAGGAGAACCCCCCAGGTTCCCCCGCCAACCTCGTCAAGTCAGTGCAGGTCTAGGTGCATCACCACCCACTGAGGCCAGACAAGAAGGCACAGTTAGGGGAATGGGATTCACAGGCAGTAACAGATTGCTGATATATATATATATATATATATATATATATATATATATATATATATATATATATATATATATGCCTAGGTCTAACCTGTGCTTGCTCTTTGGTTGGTGGAACCTGAAAAGACCACTTCCAGTAATTTTCAGGACTCCAGTGGAGGGATGTGTCACCAAAGACACCTTTAAACTTTTTCACCCGAAATTGTTCCTGCCTGAATGAAATGCAGGGACTAAAACAGAGCAAAGACTCCACAAATGGCTGACCAGTGACTTGCCCAACTTGGGATCCATCCCATGCTCAGGAACCAAACCCTGAAACTATGTTGTGCTTGAAGACAGGAGACTGGCATGACTGCCTTCTGAAAGGCTCTACCGACATCTGACTGAGACAGAGGTAGATACTCACAGCCAAACATTGGACTGAGGTTAGGGACCCCTATGAAGGAGTTAGGAGAAAGATTAAAGGAACTGAAGGGGATAGCAACCCCATAGGAAGACAATCCTAATATCAAATAACCTAGAACCTTGGGAGCTCTCAGAGACTATGTCACCAAACAAAGAGCCATACAGGGGCTGGTCTGAGGCCCACAATACATATGTAGCAGAGGACCGCCTTGTCTGGCCTTAGTGGGTGAAGCTGCACCTAATCCTCTAGAAACTTGATACCCCAGGGAGGGGGATTCAAGTGGGCACCCTCTCAGAAGGGAGTTGGGAGAAGAACTCTGTGAGGGTGGATTGGGAAGGAGGAAACATTTGGGATGTAAATAAATTATTTAAAAACAAAAGAAGAAAAATTCCATTGAATGCTTTCTAAGTATTGAACCATTTTCTAAGCGATTGTCTAACAAAAATCAGCTGAATGAAATAAATCAATGGAAAATAAGCGAGTATGCATATACAAAATATAAACATAATTGTGTCTTGGGGTTTCCATTGCTGTGAAGAAGAGCTCTGACCAAGGCAACTCTTATAAAAGTAAACATTTGATTTTGGCTGGCTTACAGTTTCAGAGGTTTTCAGTCCATTATCATTACGTCAGGAAACATGGCAGCATCCAGGCGGAGATGCTGCTGCAGAGGGAGCTGTGAATTCTACATCTTGATGCAAAGGCAGCCAGGAGGAGACTGGCTCTTGCAGGCAGCCAGAAGGTGGGTCTCTTTTCTTCTCTAGGCAGAGCTGGAGCACTAGGAACCCTCAAAGCCCACCAACCCAGTGACACACTTCTTTCAGTAAGTCCGCACCTATTACAACAAGACTATACCCTCTAATACTGCCACTGGAGATGGGCCAAGCTTATTCAAACCATCACAACATGGATGCCATATATTCCACACACACATCTTTCTGTGCCTGATGTTTATCATGAACTCTAGCAGTTACACTTTCTGTTGCCCACATCTTCATCTTTTATCGTTATCTCTGCTTAGCCATCACCACAGGGCTAGAATCTCCATGTTATTGTCACTACTGTCAACACAAAAACCACAGCTCTCTTCTTAAAGAGAAGAAGAAATATTTTACTCTGGAGCCATTTTGAGAGATTATGGCCTGGGAAAACAGATTTGGAAGTTACCTTAAATTCTGTTTTCTCATGTGAAAAAAGGGTTTTTCAAGTTTTATAGATTTACAGAACAAAACACAGAGAGTCATAAATCAAGATAAGTTTTAAACACATTGGTCTTCACATCAGAGAGGCTGGTACATGAGGTGGGGAAGCTGTTCCCAAGATGCTGATTGATTATATTTTTTGTTTGGAGTTGGTAGTGGTCTGTTAGGTTAATAGATTCCCAATGAGTTTTATTTATCAGGCAGAAGATAATAGTTCCAACATAGAGATGTGCAAAGAATAGCTTTTCTGGAGGGCTAGAACTTACCCAAGGTAAGATAGTTGGCCTCTAGATCTCCAACATTCCCATCTTTCCATAGTATTGGAATTTTAATGAGTCAACCAGAGTCTGCAGACACACCTCCTTTTGTGAGTTTTCCTTCACACTAATTATGAACTAGTCAGTGAATGGAATTAAAACTCTGTTGAAATACTCTTTGAACTTTATATACTATTCAGAAAGCTTATTTGAGGACAGGGGACTCTATATTGTGTCCCATTTGAACACTGTCACTGTGGTAAGCATCTGACAGATATCTGAGAAGCTCTTATAGAGTGAAGTTGGTTTCAAGGTCCTGGTTGTGAGTATTACCAGCATTGCCATCAATTACTGAAGCAGGTTTTGGAGCCATAGGTAGGTAGCAGGTTCTCCTGAAGACACATAAGGCTATGGAGGTGTCTTCTACAATGATCCTGCTTGGTAAAACTGCCAGAAAGTATAGTCTTATGCAAAGAAGCCGAGAACTTGCACTCTGTAGACAATCCTGCACTGATTCAGATGACCCCTTATAAATATTTCTATTCCCCCAGGCCTTTGGAAGCTCATCTGTAAAACAAAGGTCATATTTCTCACTCTACCAGCATCACAAAGGACACCCTCATAATTTATTAATTTTATACACACATTACATCCCAATCACAGCCCCCTCCCTCCTCTCCTTCTAGTCCCACCTTTACAAATCCTTCCTCCCATTACCCTCTCCACTTCTCAGAGAACGGGAAGCCCCCCTTTGTTACCACCCCTCCTGGGACATCAAATTCCAGCAAGACAAAGCACTTCCTTTCCCACTGAGCCCCAATCAGGCAGTCTAGCTAAAAGGAAGGGGATCTAATGGCAGACAACAGAGTTGGAGACAGCCCTGACTCTAATTGTTAGGGGACTCACATGAAGACCAAGCTGCAATCTGCTACAAATATGTAGGGAGGCTAGGTTCAGCCTATGCATGCTCTTTGGTTGGAGGCTTGTTCAGTGTCTGTGGGCCACCAATGGGCCCAGGTTAGTTGACTCTCTAAGTCTTCTTGTGAAATCCTTGACCCCTCCGGCTAAATTCACAGAAACTTTTTAAAACAATTTACTATGGAAAAGAGTCACAAGAATTCTTTGTAAAGTTAAAAATATGGAATCATGGTAACACACAGAGTGAGGGCTTGATTCAGAAAACAGGAAGTGAGTCCTTGTTCAACCTTGGGCAGATGGGGGGTTTTAATTTGTTTTTCTCATTTTTAACCAACATCCATGATTCAAGCTGGTAGTTCATGTGGAACACTCTGTCTTTTGATATCCTCAGGGACAGGAGAATTTGTAAAGCAGGGAGAAAGCAGCCAGATCGTGAAATAGTGAAGAGAGATGAAATAGGGTGAGGTTCATGCCCATGCCTGTGCTTCTTCAAACTTGACCTGAGTAACAGGAGTCATATAAAGCAAGTACTTCTTATTCCTCGAAAATCCTTCTTTCCCCAGCGCATCATGGAGCTGAACTGTCGAACTCTGCTTCACTCTTCCATTACTGTCACTAACTCCCTTTCTTTTTATTTTTCTCTTCCTACATGACTTCCCCTGTTCTCTGACCTCACATAAATATTTCTTGATTATTTTTACCTATAACTAGATTTTTGTTGTATAGCCTGAATCTCAAGCTGTATCCAGATTTTCCAAAGGTACTCAATTTTTACACAAAAACCTAAAGTCATCCTCATTCCCCAAAAGCTGACCTTCCTCCTAATCACCACAACTTGAATGCTTTGCTGCCTCATTCAACATAACACATGGAAAACAACTTCTAAGGCCACTGAGTCCATTCCTATCCAAATCTTCTAAATATCTTTTAACAGTGGTGACTGAAGCTCAGTTGTAGAGTTTTTGTCGAGCATGCGGAAGACTATAGTAGTAATGTCCAATCCTCTGTCTCTCTGTCTCTCTGTCTCTCTGTCTCTCTGTCTCTCTGTCTCTCTGTCTTTCTGTCTCTGTCTCTGTCTCTGTCTCTGTCTCTGTCTCTCTCTCTCTCTCTCTCTCTCTCTCTCTCTCTCTCTCTCTCACACACACACACACACACACACACACACACACACACACACAGGCACAATTTGATTAATAGCCCAATGGTATTTCCTGCTATTCAAGGTTAAACCTGAGGTGTCTCTCTCATTCCTTCTTGACATTTGGAGGCAGGTTTTTCAGATTTATTTTTAAGTTTTATCCCCATAGCATTTTCCTTTCGCTCCTTGTTTCTTTTGTCTACCTTGTTTACAGCTGTATCCCAAATAACTCTTAGAGCTACTTAACACATAGCTATAGAAATTGTGGGCTGTAGAATGATGATTGCCGATTTGAAATGTCAGGCTGACTTAAGTATAAGGTCTAGAAAAAAAACCCAGATAAGTAGTTTTTCCTGTCCATGGTTCTTACCTTGAAAGGAACAGCTAGTACAGAAAATTACAGACACCCTCAGAACACCAGAGTAGGAACTCAGAGCCCCATTCCTATGTAGATTAGTCTGGAAAGATACACTCAACTCTGCTGAGTTTTTCTTTCTCATCTGTAGAAATGAGGCCGTTCAAGTAGATGAAGTCTCAGTTTCTCCTTAATGGGATAGCCCATGATTTGTCCAAAATCACTGCTGATTTTGGAAGGATTCAAGTAAATTTGAAGAAAAGAGCAGAGGAAATTAAAGCTTTTAAAAATACCTCTTATGCATCAGACTGCTCTGTATCTCTTCCATAAGTTTTTACTCATGACAATTCAGAGAGGTAAATATATTTGTGGCTGTCCATCAGATGATAAACTGATGTGCAAGTGAATTATATGAGTTGTTGTATGGTAATTCACTTGACAAGTATTACCACACCTGCCCCCCCCCATTTCTTTGCCTTGACATCTTGTGTTCCAAGCTAGATATGGAATTTGTTTTGTGATTTTTCTCTCTTACTTGTTCTTCATTTTCAATATAAAGCTGCACGATAATCCAATTTTGAATGAAGTGTGCAGAAGCGATCATTGCTTATCATCATTTGAATCTTGGAGCTCACTTTTCCCTTCTCATTGTCCAATTTACTTCTAGGTGCATGTTGCAGTAGCCTCAAGGCACAGCATTGGCTCCAGGGAAAGGCATAATTGGTCATTGCTTTGTGGCATGAGCAAGATTAATAATGGAGAGAGATAATTAGAATGCTAGGTAATTTTTATATTATTCAAGTGAAATCATTGGCCAGCGTCTTAAGAAATGTCCTACCTCTCATCTTGTCTGTTGTAATAAAGTCATTCTCCTTTCTCAGAACCCTGGATAAACCATTGCCAATGTCCTCGAAGTCTAAGTCTATTCACACAGGTCACAGCTACTAATTAGGTCAGGAATTAACCAGTTTTCCAGTCATTTTTGGAATCTTCTTATGTTCCATGACTAATGTGAATAACTGTTTCAACAACCAGTGGACTGAATTGATTAAAGATTTTCTGCAATTTTGAAAGGCTAGAAAATATTTAAATGTTAAAATTGTAGCCAGATACCTAGATTTCCATTTTGCAATTTCCACAGTAAAAAAGGACCATTTTGATTACCATAGTGAAGAATGAGGCATTTTAAGGCACTACTAATCATTTATGTCTCTCCTTAGATTTGCTTTTATGACAATAATATTTCTAAGCAAGATCCTTATAAGAAAGATGTATGGCAGGTAAATTTTGATGAGATTAAAAAAAGAGGTTATGGAGCTGACAGCAGTTCCAGTTGCTATATTCAAATTGATCTACTATTTCATGTTATTTTCTCTTCTTCTTGGGTCATGATGTGATGGAGGCAGCTTGCAGAAAGGCTTGTGCCAATCACCAAAAGAAAAACAGGTTGACCATTAGCTGGTGATGCCCATTAACTGGTTAAGAAAAAAGATTCTTAGAGGAAAAAAAGAAAGAATACACTTGAAAAGAATGGGGCTGTCTTAAACTTGTATCTGTAAAAGCGAGAGTAATTTCATATGCTTCTTTGCATCTGTATCTTAAGCATAAGGAGGGACATTTGAAAACCAGTGGGCTCTATTTCAAGGCTTTTGGTAACATGGACATAACTGATGCCTACACCAAGTGTGCCTGTACTGATTGATCATAGCTTTTGAAGGATAAATAAACAGAGCCAAGAATCAATGACAGAGACACCCAAACTCAGGGACTACTGTGGATTTCTCTCCATCTGGAGAGAATTTAAACCACAATAAAACAACACTAGTCCACATCAGTTAAAGTTTATAAGAAAGAAATAGGAACAGAACAATGGGAACTAAGTTCATACTGTCTGGTGGCATTTAAAGAGAACAAGAAAGACTTTCAGTGACAAAGAGTCAGGTAGGCGAATTGAGCTTCTTATATATAAGACAAGACGTGAGATTAATAGTGACTGAAAAATGAATGAAAACCCAAACTCAATTCTGAGATCAGTCTTTTGAAAAAAATTAAAAGAATAGAAAGAAAGAAAGAAAGAAAGAAACAAAGAGAAAGAAATATCTGATAATGTGAAGACATTTTGCATTAATGGTTATAGACCAAATTATCCCAAGGAAAATGCTTTCTTCATTTTGTGTTTTATACATGCATACAACTATTTACTTTCTGTTCCTTTACATGGGACTAATGTATATCACACATTTATTCACTAAACATTTGATGCAAATATCATGTATCTAGGACTGAAATTAATGCTATAAGCACATCGAAACATAAGCATGTTCTATGCCCTTGGGATATTTATGGTATTGCTTTAAGCTCAAAAATTTTACAATTTTAAAACATTTTATTGCAGTATAATTGATGGTTTTCTGTATAATAGTTTTACACTATGCTGTTTTAATATTTATTATTGTGAAATAATTGCCACAATCAAGTTAATTAGCATATTCATCACGTCAAATGGTTGCCATTTGTAAGAACATGGAACTCTTACTGCATTAGTGAATTTCAAATATAGATTAAAATGTGATTTACCATAGTCATCATATTGTTTGTAAGTTCTCTAGAAATTATTTCCACTATAGAACCCAAGCTTTGTACACTTTAAGCACAATCTGCCCCTGGAAATTTTTTTATTAAACAATTTAAGAATCATGATGATATAGAAAGCTTCTTCCCATTTTTCTGGGTTTCTATTTTCTACCCTCCTTTCTTCTTTCCTTCACTCCTTTATTGTTGGGCTCTAGCCTTGACACAGAATCAGAGTTCTCAACTGGAAGTAGGGATATCTGGAAGGCACATAATAAATATACACAGACTATTTTTCGGGTACAAACTGACAGGCAATTTTTCAAGGCTAAAAGTTACTCCTCTCTCTCTGCTCTCTCTCTCTCTCTCTGTCTCTCTCTCTCTCTCCTCTCTCTCTCTCTCTCTCTCTCTCTCTCTCTTTCTCTCTCTCTCTTCTCTTACCTGCAGCTTGAGGCTGCACACACTCTGCATTCTCTTGCTAACTCTGCTTTCTCCTTTGCAATTTTTCTTTTCTCAAACACTCCCACACTCATACACACCTCTGTTCGTTACCCTTTCATTCTCACACAAACTCTTTATACACACCTCACACATATCTCACACATACCATATGCACTCTCCTTTCACTCACACACACAATCTTCATACACACCTCACATTCTCTCTTCACTCACTCTTCACATGCTCTTTTCATTCTCTCTCTCTCTCTCTCTCTCTCTCTCTCTCACACACACACACACACACACACACATACACACAGAATCTCATGTACACCTCACTCTCTCTCCACTTGCTCTCTATTTGTTCTTTATATGCTCACACATGCTCCCTCCCTCCCTCTCTCATTCATTCTCTAGCCTTTCTCTTGCTCCAGTCTTTTATTGATACTCAAAAGCAGGTAGAAAAACAGACATTGTATAATCATTGCAAAATCAAATTCAAAAGAATAGCCACATCCCACAAAGAATTAAGAATTACAATTTTTCCCCAAAATTTTAAGCTTCCCCTGTTCCCAGGCCTGTGGACAAAATAATAATAATTGCAAACTTATCATTATTTAAACTTTAACTTTTAACTTATTATACTTCAGAGCTCAGAGCTCCAAGGTCAACTACTTGCATTTTCCTGTGAAGCTCTATGATAAATGACATAGGCAAAGCTGCCAGGCAATGGCCAGAAAGAATCACGTTAACCCTTAACACAGTACTTCTGCTAGCTTTCTGTTCCTTTACATTGCACACAATGACTCTCATAAGAGTCCCGGTATTTTGACTTAGTTTTATTATTATATAATTTTATTCATTCTATACTTCCTTATCTAGTAACCACTCTCAAACGCAAAGCTTATTTCCTAATTTCAATAACTTTTTCCTTTCTTAGTGTCCCAATGTTGGCTCTAATTCATTTTCTAATAATTTTTTCAAAGTTTCTTTGCAAGTCAAGCATTAATCTGGAACTGCCATTGTGCAGTTATTACATTGTTTCCAAGATGAGAACACACAGCATGCACCTGGGCCATTAGGGTTGTGCTGTGCTGTGACCCTACACCTCAATTTCCAATTGTTTAAGAATCATTACATCAAGGAACATCTCATTTCACAGAATTCACTGGAGCAGGAGGAGAAAGAAGTAGGAAAATCGGATATAATAGAATAATTATGCACACCAAGGCCAACTGAAAAGCAGTCATGCACAAATGAAATCTATACAGCCATTGTCCAGGGCTAAGGTTAGGAGGAATGGAACAACTTTAAGCAACCTCCCTTCCTACAGTTCTTCAAATATTTGAATTACAAGCCTGATTTACCATGCTGGGCATGAGAAATTTGGTCTTTGTTTTATTTATTTTATTTTTTATTAGTAAAAGAATGTTAGGGTCAATTTTATATTCTCTCTGGTCACTTAAGAGTTTATCACGTCCATTTCACCCACAGTGTAAGTTTTGAAAAGAATATATATTAAGCTGGAATGAGTAACTATGCTGCCTAGTTTATGTCAACCTGACACGAGATTGAGTTCTCTGAAAGGACGAAACCTCAGTTGAGAAAACACCTCCTTAAGATGTGGCTGCAGAACACTCACTTAATTATTGGTGGATGGAGGAAGGCATAGCCCATTGTGGATAGTGCCACCCCTGGGCTGTTGATTCTGAGTTCTATAAGAAGGCAGGCTGAGCAAGTCATGAGGAGCAAGCAGGTAGGCAGCACCCCTCCTTTGCTTCCTGTCCTGTGTCGCCCTGTCCTGACTTCTTTGATGAGGAACAGTGAGTGAGTCCAAATAAATCATTTCCTCCCCAGGTTGCTTTGATCACTGTGTTCATCATAGTAATAGGAACCATAAGACAGTAAGACTACAGAAATGAGGTGTATTTTCAAAAATTTTTAAATTCCAATATTTGTAGTCCTTTGGAGGCCAAAATTTATTTTCACAATTGGGGCCATTAGACTGACTCTTCTTGACCTATGTGTGTCATCTTGGCATCTCTAGACCCAGATGGAATCTTATGACAAAAGCTTTCTCTTAAACATAACAATTTTCACCTTCTGTAGAAGTCACCATCTGGTTGCAACAAACTACAGAATGACATTAAAAATAAAAATGTTATTTTCTCCTATCCTATGAGAAAAGAATATTCATGAAGGTGAATAGTAGCAGTGCCAGTAACATCACACAGATGTGTGAATGTGTGATTAGAATTCTGTTTTGTGGGTTGGGGATTTAGCTCAGTGGTAGAGCGCTTGCCTAGGAAGCGCAAGGTCCTGGGTTCGGTCCCCAGCTCCGAAAAAAAAGAATTCTGTTTTGCAAATTTACTTACTTGCTCACTTTTCACACATTGCTTTATTATCTCTGAGCCTTAATTTTGTCTTCTGTAGATTGGAGAGACGGGATCTTTAGCTCATGTCATTTAGGATTAACGAACCTCATGCATGAAAAACTTTCAACAGAGTGTGGCATGTCATAATGGCAAAGAAATTCTCATCCTTTGTTGAGAAGGTGTTGCCATTTTGAGTATGGGATGCACGGAAGATACCAAAGCAAGATGAAGATGAGCAAGATAGGACCTGTGCTTTCTGACTTTCAACAAATAGCAGAAATGTATCAGCGCAGAGGTGTTTTCATTCGCATAACACATAAAGTGATGGTATTGATATGGTAGACTGGCTTTGAAGGAAATACAGGCGAGGAGTTCTAGAAAACTACCTGCCATGTGGTAGACCCCATAAGTACCAACTACTATTACATGGCAGGCACTGTGCTGACACTTTTATATGTTGCATCTCATTTGATACCTTATGAGGTAGGTATTAACATCGTTCCCATTTCATGCACAAGAAAATTGATCCTCAGATAGGTTGAATAGCAATTAGTAATATGTATAAGGTCACAGCATCCATATGTAGCCCCACTCTAGATCTAGCTGACTCTAAAGATCTCATGGTCCCTAGCCACACCCCCAGTAAAATCGCTTGCTAAAGCACAATAGTTCTGAGTGGAAATCATAAGCAGCTGGTCCAGAGGGAAAAGAGAATTTGATGCATTGAGTTTGAAAGCCTAGAGGGAAATTTCAAGAGCAGGGGCTACCTAGCTATTTCTCAGGAAAAGTTGTGTTTGCTTTCTAAGTAAAAAGTCTGTTGCAGACCCATTCTGTAAACACTTCAGGGAATTGCCAATGCTTAATTAGAAAACTTGGACAGTTTTTTTTTAAAGCAACAACACAGAGCTGTACATAAGAGAGGAAACAACACTAATGAGGAGAGGTGGTGGAAAGAAGAGTCTCCTGACCGAGAGAGGTCAGTCTGGACAAAAAATACAATAATTAAGAAGCAGGCATGAATTAAGATTAGAAGCACAAAAGGGCATAACTAGGCAGCACTGGAAAACTTTCCTATGGACAACTACAGAACAGAATCCAAAGAATGTTCCTGGCTTTTATGATTTCCAGCACTTGGCTTTGCTTGATTAGCCTCTTTATTTCCACATATTCTTGGCGCAGACGGCTTTCAGCTTTCTGCTGCATTTTAGTGCCTACATTATAAAATGCTACTTTTTACTTATGTGGGTCTAGAATGTATCCATAACCAAGTAAAAATAGGCTTCAGACTGAGACAATAATCATAATCCAAACTAATAAAGTAAATATTGTGAACCAGACCTGGTCTAACGGCTTTTGATATAGTCACTAATTTAATCTTAATACATAATTATAGGCCCATAAACTGAGGCACTAAAAATGAAATAATTTTCCAAGATCACAGTTGATAAATGGCAGAGGCAGGGTTAAAGCATTCAGTAATAAGTTGTAGTATAGCCTTATTGGACCACTATCCGTCAATGGCATTTTAGCCCTATTTCTTTGTCCATTGTGATAGATAGCTCAGAGGTTAACCCTCGGTAGGACTTTGCACTAGCCATTCAACTAAATCTAGTTCTTTTCCAGGAACTGTCATATAGATTCTTTGATCACCTTTTTCTTTTCAGAAAGGTAATTCTACACAGTACTTAAGAACATCTGCTATAGAGACAAAGTAGAGATCAAAGGCAATTCTGAAACTTGCTAATTGGGTGACCTTAGGTGAGCTGTTTAGACACGGTATCATTAACACTGGAAAAATGAGGAGAAACTCATCCCAATCTCACAGCATTGTTGAAGAGAAAAATGAAACAAATCAGTGTTTGAAATAAAAGACCTTTCACTGACTAAGCAAAGTTCATTTTGCTGTTATTCTTTCTGTGCCTGATTCCTTAGTCATTCTTGGCTCTGCCACCTCTTTTGGGGTCGCAAGATCTGCATTCATTTGTCTCCATGGATTTTCTTTTCTCTACATATATTTGGCTTTCGGTGTAAACAGCGCATTTATTCAGAGCAGTCAACCTTCTGACAACCTCCGCCATATTCTTTTCTAAAATGTGACAGTAAATTCACTCATGTTGCTCAAGGGCACCAGTGAAAAAGGAAACAAAACTTTTTGATTTTGAAAAGACACCAAGATAGCAGTGCCTATTTTCTTCTTTAATAAGTAAGTTAAATTAATTTTCTAAATGTATTTGAGACTATGATATAATTACATTTTTCCTTTCCCTTTCCTATCCTCCCCTTGAAGTAGCCCTTTAACCCCTCTTTGTTCTCTCAAATTTTTGGCCTCTTTTTCATAAACTGTTATACTGTTATTGAATATATATATATATATGTATATTTCTAATTGTAACTTGTAAAGTCCATATAATGATATATATATTATATATAATATATATGATATATGTATGATTTCAAGGCTGGCTGACTGACACTGGATAACCAAATGATGCGCTCTCCCCTGGGAAGAGCTTCTTTCCCACTCCATGCTTCCACAGTTGCCCATATTCCATGTGTAGGGTTGAGGTCTTGGGGGCTTTACCTCATTCACTTTGCTATGTGGATTGTTGTCTTTGTTCAGCTCATGTTTAGGTAGCCATTGGTGAGACTTTATGGGTCTTTTCCAACGTCTGCCCTATAGGATATTAGTCTCATGCTCTGGAGCTGCAAGGCCAGGTTTACCTCATCATAAAAATTGGGAAATATAGCAAGCTTTGTATTGTTCTTAGAGAGCTAGTATGCTAAAAGCAATCATTTTGCAGCTTCTAACCTATTCCAAAAGGATAGAAATGAGCAGGGTAGTTGACTATACTAACTCAAAAGATAGAAATTAGAGATCCAGCCCCTATACATACAACCACCAAACCCAGGAAATATTACTGAAGCCAAGAAGTACATGCTGACAGGAGCCTGATATAGCTGTCTCCTGAGAGGCTCTGCCAGAGCATGACAAATACAGAGGCAAATGCTTGCAGCAAACCATTGAACTGAGAATGGGGTCCCCATTGGAAGAGTTAGAGAAAGGATTGAAGGAGCTGAAGGGGCTTGCAACCCCATAAGAACAACAACACCAACCAACCAGAGCACCCAGGGACTAAACCACTACCCAAAGAGTACACATGGACAGACCCATGGCTCCACCTGCATATGTAGCAGAAGATGGCCTTGTTGGGCACTGATGGGAGGAGAAGCCCTTGGTCCTGCCAAGGCTGGACCCCCAGTGTAGGGGAATTGTCAGGGTGGGGAGGTGAGAAGGAGTGGGTAGTTGGGGGAGCACCCTCATAGAAGAAGGGGAGGGGAATAGGATAGTGGGTTTCTGGACAGGAGACCAGAAAAGGGGACAACATTTGAAATATTAAAAAAAATCCAATATAAAAAAGAAAATTTAAATGTTTTTTTATTCAACTCTGAAAAAAAGAAATTAGAGGGTCTCAGTGGGAGTTCATGGGAACAATGGAATAAAATTTGGGGATTAAATTGTATATTAGAAGAGTTTTTAATGCCAGGGATAGATAGAGTGATAGAAACCGGTGTAGAGAGGACTAGTAGGAAAGTTCAACCTCACTATCAGAGACAGACAGGGAAGTGAGTTCTCTGAAGAGAAGAATCAGAAACCTTGTAGCAGAACTAGGAATTTCTCTTTTTATTTAAATTTGATATATTTTATTTTATTTTTATTGGTTATGTTATTTATTTACATTCCAAATGTTATCCACTTTCTGGGTTTCACCTCTGTAAGCCTGCTACCCTATCCTTTCCCCTCAAACCACACCCCCTGATTCCAAGAGGGAGCTCACCTGCCCACCCATTCCCTCTTGCCTCACCACACTAGCACTCCCCTATACTGGGACACCCAACCTCCACAGGACCAAGGGCTCCCCTTCCATTGATGCTACATATGTGACTGGAGTCATGGTTCCCTCCATGTGTACTCTGGTTGGTGGTTTAGTCCCTGGAAGCTCTGGGGTGTCTGGTTTGTTGATATTATTGTTCTTCCTATGGGGTTGCAAACCCCTTCAGCTCCTTCAGTCCTTCCCCTAACCCCTTTATTGGCATCACTGTGCTCAATCTGATGTTTGGCTGTGTGCATCTGCATTTGTAGTGGTCAGGTACTGGCAGAACCTCTTAGGGAACAGCCATATCAAGTTCCTGTCGGCAAGCACTTCTTGGCATCAGCAATAATGTCTGAGTTTTGTGTCTGAATATGGTATGGGTCCCCAAGTGAGGCAGTCTTGGAGAAAGAACCTGGAGAGACCATATCCAGAGGTTAAGACAAGGCTCCTGGTTGAAGGATGGGGCACTCACCCACCTCAAAATTATTAACCTAGATTTGTTCCTGTTTAAAGGAAATGCAGGGACAAAGAGTGTAGCAGAGACTGAAGGAATCTCTTATACCTTCCTGATGATGGGAGAGATTTTATGGCATAAGCCTGCAGCCAGCTGGATGGCTAGCACAATGCGTGGCCACAAGAACTGAGTTTCTATAAGTTCACTCCTACACATGAGGGATTTTGACACCTGCTGTGGACTCAAGGACAAAGTCTCAGGAGGGTTCCTGTTTTAATGAAAGGGTAAAAGGCTGCTACAGCCAGTGTGGTCAGAACTTTGGCTTGGTTCTAAAATGATATTCTTACAGAAGGCAGATAGACTGAGCTTAATTGTCTTAACAAAATTGAGAAAGATGAATTCTGGCTCTATAAAATCATTAAAGGACCACAACTGGAAGTACAAAATACCTCTTGAAGGAAGGATAAAATGGAAGCTTCAATGAAAATGATGCTTGAAATTGAGCTAGGGAGCTGACTCTTAGATATACTCTCTCACTTTATACTTCTATATGGCAGACCCTCTTTACCTCACTCATTAGAAAACTATATATTTGTCTGGAATGTAACTGACTAGTATGGACAAGGGCCTGGGTCCCACTCCTAGCACCACAATCAGGTAAAATAAACAAATGAATTAGCCCCCAACTTTCCTATCATGTAGAGCAAAAAAAAAAGCCACAGTTATATTCTTGAGAGATGATAAAACGAGGAATCTTTGAACTGTGAGAACATGAATAGCAGACATCTTAAGCACTGTAAGAACCTTAGGATCAAGAGAAACAAAGTCTGGTTGTTGGATCCCATGTGGGATGCAACATGTCCTTTGGAAGGATGATTTAATTATCTAGGGAAATATACCTTTGTTAGACTTTGTATTTTATATTAATGGCTCAGACTCAGGCAAGTTTTATATTAACTTGTAATTTTCTTCCACTGAATGATGCAAATGATTCATGACTAGAAAAAAATTGCAAAATTCCTCATTTCCTTGATGAACATCAACCCACAGTATACCTAAACTGGAATTTTATTCTAAAATAATTTTTACTGCTTTAAACTTGACCCTTGATTTGTGAATGTGTCATGTTTTTAATTCTTTACAATTTTATTTGACTATTTCCAGAAAATTAACCCTCAATTCTAGGAAGGTGTGGTACTTTGAATAGGTTTGGCCTCCATAGATTCATGTGCTTGAAAGTTTGGCCCACGGGGAGTGGCACTATTAAGAAGTTTGGCCTTGTTGAAGTAGGTATGGCCTTGTTGGAGGCAGTATGTCACTATGCTGGTGGGGTTTGAGGTCTCCGAGTACTCAACCTCAGCCCAGTGTGGAATCCCAGCCTCTGGGCTGCCTTTGAATAAAGATGTAGAAATCTTGGCTCCTCCAGCACCAAGTCTTCCTGGATGCTGCCATATTTCCCACCATGAAGATAATGGAATGAACCTCTGAAACTGTCAGCCAGCCTTAATTAAATTGTTCTGTTTATAAGAATCACCTTGGTCATGTTGTCCCTTTCATAGCAATAAAACCCCAACTAAGAAGGAATTTGAAAAGTGTTTCTTGTGAAATTTGACCTGGCAAATGAAAAAACTAGATATTGACATTCAAAATTCCAAACAAAGAGCCAAAAAGATAGGCTTTTGATGATCATGTAATCTATCCTACAGAATGGAACTGCTTTTAAAAATAAAACAGGCCCTGAAAAATAAGAATGTTAAGGGTACTGGAGAGATGGCTCAATGGTTAAGAGCAGTGATTGCTCTTCCAAAAGTTCTAAGTTCAATTCCCAGGGAGGACATGGTGCCTCACAACCATCTGTAATAGGGTCCAATGCACCCTTCTGGTATGTCTGAAGATAGCTGCAATATCCTCACATACATAAAAAAATAAATTAAACTTTAAAAAAATTAAGAAATAAGGATGTTTAGATGATAAGTGTAACCAACTATTAATGCTCAGACATGTAATAATATTCAGAAATTCTATTTGTATCCCAGAATTTTCAATCAGCTTTCAAGTCTACAGATATATATGGGAATGTCAAGCTCTATTTTAAACACAAAACAAAACAAAACACTGTCACTTGAGAAATAGATATATTTTAAAAGTAATATAAATTGTCTCTGCTTTACAACGTTTCAAGTTTTGGTTGTGTTGATAATGGTTCAAAAGTAAGACACGTTCAAAGCAGAGCATACATCAAATTTTAAATTTCATATCTTTGCTATTATGAATAATATGGCAGTGAATATATGATGCAAATGCCACTTCACCACAGAGTTTTCATTTTTTATCAACATTTGCTTTGACGTGAGATTGCTAGGTCCTATGACTATTCTGTTAGCTTTTTCAATAATAATACACACCGTTTTCTATAATATCTGTTAAGCAGTGTAAGTTTACTCTTTGTTTACATCTTCACTAAAACATGTCTCTCATTCTAATACACATGAGTTTATGATATGTTCTTGTGGTTTTGATTTTCTTCTCACTGATGATTGGAGTGACATGATAGTATACTCGTAAGCCATATCTATATCTTCATGTACCAAATATTTATTCCAATATTTTGCTTATGCTTATGTTTGTGTTAGGCTGCTAGCTTTACTATTCATTTGCTCGAGTTCCTTTTACACATTAGACATTAAACTCTTAGATATATGATTGGGGGTGTATCAAAAAACAGTCCTTATAACATTCAAAGCATTTCTTTTATGGTTTTGACACACTGTTAAGCATAATTTCTCTCTCTCTCTCTCTCTCTCTCTCTCTCTCTCTCTCTCTCTCTCTCTCTCTCTCACACACACACACACACACACACACACACACACACACCTAGCTATGCACATCGGCCAGACTTCTGGGCTAGTGGTTTTTTTTATGTGCATGTGTCTATGTCTGTGTGTGTCTATATGCATGGGTGTGAGGTTTGTGTGTATGTCTGCATGCAAGTTTATAAGAGTGTAGTATCACACATGTATACAGTTGTGTTGGAGTTGGGGGCTTGAAGTTGATATCAAAAGTCTCCCTCAGTTGTTCATTTACCTTATTCTTTAGGGAAGGTCTCTCAGTGCAACCCAGGACTCACTGATATATCTAGTCTCCATAGCCACCTTGTTCTAGAGGTCCTCTACCTCTAATTCCCAGTATTGGAATTGCAATTGTGTTGCCATGTCTACCCAGTATTTCATGGTTTCTGGGGATGAACTCTGATCCTTTTGCTGTATGGAAAATGCTGTAACTGCTGTGCCATTTCCCACCCTGGGGCAAGTTTTTGGTAGAAGGGTTCCTTTAAAAAATAAAATTTAAAATATAAATATCTAATTGGGAATATATGAAACAATATTTTTAATTCCAATACTGCTTTCATACCATATAGATTGTATGAATACAAGTTATCTGCTTAAGCTCCTCTATGCATCAATTGTACCAGTTGTAATATCCTGTTACTGCAAAGAAAAACCGGATGGGGAATCACTTTCCTTTCTTTCTCCCACTTCCTCCATTCTAAAACTTTTCTCTCTGATTTTAGGACTTATGCAAGTCCCCTGTACATTTTAAATAGGTACTTACTTTAGAGTTGTACACTTGATATACTACATTTTTCCTCATCCATATCAACATATTTCAGGGGGACTGTAACCATCAATAAGTTATCATTCAGATTATCCTAAAGTTAATGTCTAGTGTGTGCTATTGTTTGGCTTGAATTTGTCCTCCAGAGAGTCTTATGCTGGAAAAGTGGCCCTTAGTATGCTGGTGTGAGAGAGGAATAACCTTCAAAGGGTGGGGCTTAGTGGAAGGCACTTACCTCATGGGGTTAGTACTCTTGAAAAGGAGTCGGACTGCTTCCTGAAAGATAAGGTTGTAATACACATAGCATATGTGCCCCACCCCTAAGTACTTTGGATTTCTTACTATCTGTGTAAGCTATGTCATTTGCACACCTTTCTACCCTGATGCCATCTATCTTGCTGTCGGAAGGTGCTTAGAGTTGACCATATGCTGGCATCATGCTCCTGAACTTCCACAACAATGACTTAAGTGAAATTCTTTCCTTTTCAAAGTACCAACTTTCAGTATTAACAGAAGGGAAACCAAGGCACTAGGCAGGGTTCTCTAAACTAAGAAGTCAATGCACCATTCTGTGGCCTCAGTTGGGTGTGCAGTGTCAAACAATGTTTTGCCTTGCCTGGATTGTAATCATTCTCTAACAGAAAGGTGCCCCTTGTCCTTGTCACTCTAGGGCATGACTCACAAGCATACATTGTATAATTACTGACAACGCATCGAGCCCCTGACACAAAAGAGGCATACTATCCCAGGCATCATCAATTTAGCATGTATCACTTGCCCACTCTCTTCACAGAGTTACTCAGGAGCCTTAATTCTTAACTGTTGAAAATTAATCTGACAGTGTGTGCACTGTTAGATGGAGACAAATGGACCCTGAATAATTTAAAGGACAATTTCTCAAGGCATCACACAGAGCTGAAGACTCCTGATTTTCATTACTGCTACAATGTAAGCCAAGCTGGCGAAATGACCAATGTTTATGCTTCCTTTCCCTTTTAAAAACAGTGTCTCCGTGTACATATCCTGTGATCATAATGCCTTTGTTGATCAAAGTTGAAAAAAATCCATTTTGAGGGGCTTGCATCTTTGATGTGCCTCTAGCTAGATTCCTGACCCTGCAGTATGTGCAGGCGTTTGGCTTTTTCTAAGCTGTTTTAAATGTGCTGGAGTGAAATCTTAAAAACAAAATTGGAACAAGAATGGCAAGCAGATTTTTGTGAAGGTCAAGGATAATCTGGTGGTTACCCTGATACACCTGAGTTTTAATATTAATGGAATTTCTCAAAAAAATGTTGTCTTAAGCGATTTTTAAGCAATCGGACATGGTACAACAAAATACAAGGCACTCAAAAGTCAGTAGCTGGATCCTTCATCAATGTGGCTCACTGATTTGAAGAATTGGAAAACACCCACTTTCTGAAGGGTTATTTTATGTTTTGTACATAGTAATATTTACCTCCATGTTAATGCATCATTGTTCTGATACATACACCTTTCTAGGTTACTTCACTCAGTTCTGTCAGCTAGGCAAAGGAGACTTTGCCCTCCTTTCTTTGTGTGTGTGTGTGTGTGTGTGTGCGCGCGCGCGCGTGTGTGTGCATACATATTTAAAAGCTTTTAACTTTAAGTATATTTTGATCATATTCTTCCCCTCTCTGAAGTCCTTCTAGATCCTCTTCCCCTCTCTACTCACCCAACTTCAAGTTCTTTTTCAACAAACAAAATCCCAGTACAACAGCAAACAAGACAAAGTAAAACCACAATCAAAAGGGAAAATAAAAGCAAACAAACAAACAAGAAACATTAAATTGTAACCAAATAAAAGCACATATTTAAAAAAAAACTCTCTCTTGAGCCTATTATTTAGTCAACTACCCCCAACAGCAGCCCTACCATAGAGTGGTTGATATACCCATTGTCACTTAATTTGAGACAACTGATTTTTTCACTCTCCCAGCAGGAATAAACGACAGCTTGGTTGTTAAGTTTTACCTAGTGGCTTGGTTTTCTTTGTTTCTTTGTTTCTTTCTTTGTTTCTTTCTTTCATTCATTTAACAAAATAAAATACAATAAAATAAAACCAAAAACTATCACATTGATGTTCGACAAGATGTTTTAGGGTTTCCACTGCTGTGAAGAGACACCATGACCATGGCAACTATTATAAATGACAACATTTAATTGGGGCTGGCTTACAGTTTCTAAGATTTAGTCCATTATCATCATGGCAAGAAGCATGGTGGCATGCAGGCAGACATGGTTTTGGAGGAAGATCTGAGAGTTTTATATCTTGATCTGTAAGCAGCGGAAGGAGACTGAGCCACACTGGATATAGCTTGAGCATTTAAGACTTCAAAGACTAACTCCATAGTGAGACACTTCCTCCAACAAACCACACCTACTCCAATAAAGCCACAACATGCTAGTAGTGCCAAGCCCTGTGCCCCTATGCATTCAAGCACAAACATCTATGTGAACCCCCTATTCAACACACCACATTCCACCCCGTGGCCGCATAGACTTGTAGCCTTACCATAACGCAAGAATGCATTCCTTACAACTACCAAAGTCCACATAATCTATAACAGTCTTAAACTTGTTTAGAAGTCTCTTCTGAAATTCATTCATTCATTTAACTATAATCCTCTATAAAATCAAAATAAAAAAAGCAGATCACCTACTTCCAACATGTAATGGCACATTACCATTCCAAAACAGAGGAAAGGGAACAGAGGGAGAAAATACTGGACAAAAAAAACCAGTTGGCAAAGTCCAAACTCTACATCTCCACAAAGAGCTCTTCACATCTCCAACTCCTCTTAGTTTTGTTGACTACAACACACTTCTCTCCCTTGGGCTATTTCCATCCCGTGTTAACAGCTTCCCTCTGCAGGTATCCCACAGGTCTGGCGTCTCCACCATCTCTGCCATAATCCACACTTCACCTTCACAGCTTCCCACAATGGGCTCTCTGTGCCTCCACACAGAGACACATACCCCTGATGGTCTCAGCAGCTTTTCTTAGACATAGAGGGAGATTCCATAACTCCTTTCTTCTATCCTTGGCATTAAATCCAAAACCACATGAATGAGGCTTCCAAATTCTGCTGCTTGCTGGAGCTAGAAGATGGTCCGCTCATTCAATTACATCTTCACTGGCTTTCTCTTTTTAAGAGCTTCCTACTGCCTAAATATGGCTGTCCTGAAACTTGCTCTATAGACCAGGCTGTTCTTGAACTTAGAGATTACCTTGCCTCTGTCTCCTGAGTACCAGTATTAAAGGTGTATTCAAGGTCCACCATACCTGGACCTAAGATGCTTTTAATTCCCTTTTATAAGTTGGAAGCTTAGCTGGGTAGTAGTCTTGCCATAAGGGCACCACTGCCTGTATTTCATTTTTCAATCTGTTTATCTCCTTGAAAACAGAATTTATCTCTAGTCTACTTCCTAGTGCTCCTTTTTTTTCTCCTCAATCTGTCAATTTTGTGTTTTTACTTGCTCTGCTTGCTCCTTTTCATGAAAGAAATTTCATAAGTGTGAACACTAGTAACAGCACAACAGAGTTAATATCATGCTGTTTTGAGATTTCCCCTCCCAACAGAATTAATCCCAAACTTTTCACTTTAGCCTCAGACAGACTTTTGGAGGAGGGCAAAAAACAACCACATTCTTCACTAAACTATCACAAGAACAGTCTCTAGGTCACATATTAATTCTTCTCTTCTGAAACCTTTTGAGCCAGGTCCCCACAGTTCAAATCATCCTAAGCACCACTGACTTTCATTTTTCTACTAGTGTGGTTCATTAATCGCAGCTTAACTTATTTCACTGCTTTCCTAATCCAAAGGCCCCAAATCCAAATTCCTCTAAACAAAAAGACTATTAGAGCAATACTCTTGGTACCATGGGTGGTACCAACTTCTCTTAGGATTTCTATTGCTGTGAAGAGATACCTTCACTATGCCAACACATATCCACACAGTGTGTGTGTGTGTGTGTGTGTGTGTGTGTGTGTGTGTGTGTGTGTGTCTATACATATATATGTATATAAACATTTAGTTGGGGTAAGCTTAGAGTTTCAGAAACACCACATCTCAATGTCTCACCTTGTTCTTTATTTCCCATGGCAACTTCATTGTTAGGGTTTGTTTGTCTGTGCCCGGTGAAGATTAGGAAGAAAAACACTTCAAGAAAGCTACATATGAAATGAATAAAATTTTTAATCAGAGCATAGACTAATTCTCAAAGAAGTAGTAACATCTAGGATTAAATTTCATCCCTTGTGGTGACCTGGACTGACGGCCCATCCACTTCCTAACTTCTGTAAATTCTACTTAATTCTTACACAGTTTTGTATTATTTTCATTCATAGCCATTTGTTATAAGTTGTGGATGTATAATTACTGTATTACATCCTTTTGTGAGCGTAGGGACCAAGTCTTACTTTCTTTCTTGAATACATGAACAGTGCCTGGTATAGAAGAAATGCAAATATTTTATAAATGAGTATGTTACTGAACAAATATAAATACAAAGAATGTTTCAATAAAGAGAGTGTTCAAGACTTTCAAGTGATATAGGGAGCTAACAAATAATGATATTGAGTTTAAGAAAAATATCTTTATAAAATATTCAGTTTTTATTTTTTATTAATAATAGATTCTTTTCTCATTCAATATATCCTGAGTATAGTTTCCCTTCTGTCCTCCCAGTTCATCCCCACATCCCTTCACATCCAGATACACCCTTTTCCTGTCTGAACAAGTTACTGATCATAGTATAGAAGCCTGTCATTAGGGGTCATTTTATTGCTATATTTCTTTCTGTAGAACAAGAGTAATTGGTTTTACCCAAGGACCATGACATACCTAATTTTAGATTATTAGTCACCTAAGAAGCATCTATTGGTTCCATCTCATGGAATAGGCCTTAAATCAAATAAGTTAATGGCTGGTTACTCCACAAGTGCAGGCCGGACACTATGGTAGACTGAAAGTTTGTAACTGTGTTGGGGTTTATGTTTCTCCTTTAGAAGCATGAAGACTACTTTTTGGTAACAGGAACTCTAGCCAGTAGGACTTAGGACTCCAGGGAGGCACCAGCTCTACTTCTCTAAGCTCACTAAATTGTGTAGCTATTACTTTCTGTAATGGGGTCTTGCTGTCCATTTGGGGAGAGTAACCTATAGGATTTGGAATAACTTATGGTGTTTGGGGTTCACATGGGACCCTTTTGGTGAACAATTCAATTATATGTAACTGAACGTCAGTATTGAAGCTTCATTTGGTGATAAAAGATATCTATTTGGGGCTCTGTCTCCCATGTTATTTGGCTATTTCATTAAGGTAATGTTTATATATTTCTATAATATAGGATGTTTCTACTGTATTTGGTTTCCATATGACCCATCAAATGGCCCTTAATTTTGGCTATTTCTCCTTTATTCTCTCCCATGCCCCCTCCTTATCTCTCATACCATACTTGGCCATCCAATTCCAGTCTATGATGTGCTGAGAAGAAAGTGTATAGTCTTTTGTGTTTGGGGAAAATGTTTTGTAAATGTATATTAGGTCCATTTATTTAATGACATCAACTCCAATATTTCTCTAGTTTTTGTCTGGATGACCTGTACATTGGTAAAAATGAGGAATCAAAGTCTCCTGCTATCATTATGTCAGGGTCAATATGTGATTTAAGCTATAGTAATAAATTTGAAAAATAAGGGTTCTTTTGCATTGGATGGTGGTTTGCTAAGGCAAACTCATAAAGAACATTTAGCTGAAGCAGACTCAGGTGAAAGGATGTTCTGTGAAAGGAAGCACATGTAAGATGAAGGATTCTATCCTAATGACACACATGTACTGGTTTACCTTATTTACATAGTTGAGCTCCATTTGTCTGGACTTCATAGAGAGAAATGCATTGAAACCTTTTGGTGCTGTGCTGCAGTTTCTTGTCCATTCTGTGGATTTAGGCTGATTGGCAGAGTGATTTCGGCTGCTAAGGCAAGGCATGTGCTAAGGCAAAACCCATGGAGGACACATGATGTTTGGAGGGAATATAAATAGATGGCCAGTGAAGCAGGCTGAGCTTGACTTGCTTGTAGAACTACCTGTGCAAATGCTTGTTGGCTCTAGTCTTCACTAATCTTTGCTTTGCTGAAAGATGCAGCCAAGAACTTTTCCTGTTGGCCCTGGTTCTTCCTGCTGACTTGTGCTGAGGCTGAGGCCTGGATATCTCTGCTAGGTAGTGCCACAGCTGCTGATTTATGTTTGCTATCTCAACTCTACTGAATTGGACTGCTAATGTATCTGTGAAGTGTTTGCTAGCGGACCGAGCTGTCCCTGCTAACCTGTGAACTAAACTGCTGGTTTCCAGGCAACACATACAGGAGTTGATCCAAAGAACCATTTCTAAATGAGTCCAGTTCACCCTTTCTTCCTTTTCCACTACCTCTAGTGGGTGGTGGGCTATAAGGGAGGTTAAAATTTTTAAGAATCGTCATTAAAAATAGGATTTGATGTGAATGCTTCACTCCTTCTTTAAAAGGGGAACAAGAATACCCTAGGCAGGGAATAGGGAGGCAAAGTTTAGAACAGAGGCAGAAGGAACACCCATTCAGAGCCTGCCCCACATGTGGCCCATGCATATACAGCCATCCAATTAGATAAGATGGGTGAAGCAAAGAAGTGCAGGCCAACAGGAACCGGATGTAGATCTCTCCTGAGAGACACAGCCAGAATACAGCAAATACAGAGGCGAATGCCAGCAGCAAACCACTGAACTGAGAACAGGACCCCCATCGAAGGAATCAGAGAAAGGACTGGAAGAGCTTGAAGGGACTCGAGACACCATATGAACAACAATGCCAACCAACCAGAGCTTCCAGGGACTAAGCCATTACCCAAAGACTATACATGGACTGACCCTGGGCTCCAACCTCATAGGTAGCAATGAATAGCCTAGTAAGAGCACCAGTGGAAGGGGAAGCCCTTGGTCCTGCCAAGACTGAACACCTAGTGAACGTGATTGTTGGGGGGAGTGTGGTAATGGGGGGAAGGTGGGGAGGGGAAACCCATATAGAAGGGGAGGGGGAGGGGCTAGGGGGATGTTGGCCCGGAAACTGGGAAGGGGAATAACAATCGAAATGTAAATAAGAAATACTCAAGTTAATAAAGATTAAAATAATAATAATAATAATAATAATAATAATAAATAAAGAATACAATTTTCAAAAAAAATAAAAATAGGATTTGAAAAAAATTAAAGTTACATAGTAGTGATTATTTATGAAGGTGTGTGCCCTTGTGCTTGATATAAAGATAGTAAGAATTATGTCTTGGCAGATGTTTCCTCTGATGAGTATGTAGTGTCCTAGCCTATATATTTTCATTAGTTTTGGTCTGAAGTCTATTTTTTCAGATATTAAAATGAGAACACTGGTCCATTTGCTTTTTTTATCCTTTTATCTTGAGGTAAGGGTCTACCCTTAATAATAAGGTATGTTTCTTGAATTCAGCAGAAGGAGTGGTCCTGTTTTCTCCCCTTTTCTGTTATTCTGTGTTGTTCTATTGGGTAACTGAGACCTGATGTTGAGAGTAGTCAATGAGCCGTGCTTGTTGATTCTCCTTATTCTGTTTACTTTGTATGCATTTTCTGCCTCTTTTGATTAGCTGGTCTAGGGTTATTTATTCTTTGTATTTCTTGTGTGCAGCTAACCACTTTAGGTTGAAGTTTTCCTCCTAATGCTTTTGTAGGGTTAGAGTCAAAGATACTGCTAAAACTTGGTTTTGGTAATATTGGACATTCATGCTTGTACAACCCAGTATTGTGTCATAGAGGGACTACTAGCTTGAACCCATGGATATAGGTTTATACAGACCTTAGTTCATTTTTGGTCACTAAGATACAATAGCCCAGCACTGTAAAGAATAAGAGAAATAGATTAATTGTGGCTCACAGTTTTAGTTCAAAATCACAGGTTTATATGATAATGGTCTTTTGGCTGGAAGAGTCCAAAGAGGGTTTCTGTCATGAAAAACACAGATTTCATACGGTATAGCCAAGCTGATGTAAGGCACTTTTTGGAAGTTCTTTGGTGTTCTTCTTGTTTTGGCCTTTGTTTTCAGATAGGATTTTTTGTGTAGCCTATCCTGGCATGAAACTTGTCTGGGCTAGACTGGTACTCCATGTCTTTTTTAGTATACCCACTTCCCAGAGAGTATATTGATCCATTGTTAAAATGTAAACTTACACTCCCCCCTGTTAGATTATAAGGCATAAGCTTTGGTCACTCACTACTGTGAGCTTGTAGAAGGTAAAACCTAAGAAAGACATTATTTGAGGTGTGCATTTGAAGGTGATATAAGGATCTCTCTCTCTCTCTCTCTCTCTCTCTCTCTCTCTCTCTCTCTCTCTCTCTCTCTCTCCCATCCAAAATAGCTCTTTCTTTTTTTTCAGTTGATTATTTGAGGCATCTTGTCAAAGAACTGAAAAGCTGATTAACACATCTATCAATCCATTAATAGAATGAACATATTAGTGATTTATGATTGCAAATCACAAAGCATGTCTTTAAAATATCACCTGGTCTCACCTCTTAAAGTCTCATAATAACTATTAAATTTCAGCATGGATTTCATAAAAGGCAAAGCATACCTGAATCACAGTAATACAGTACTGCTGATGGATTTGAGCTGGTAACCTTGGACATACACTTGAAATTTACTAATACGCATTATTTCAATTTATGCTGTGACTAGAATGACACAATAATTATTTTCTGTGCCAGAATTCATTAACTTAATAATTATCTTTAAAATATTTTTATTTAGTTTTTGAGATTATAATATATTATTTCTATCTTTTTTTCTTACCTCCAGACTCTATCATATTCGCCTTCTTTTCTTTCAAATTCATGGTTTCTTTCATATATATAGTCTTACACATGCAAGCTGTATTTTAGATGTATCTGTTGTGACTGGGTTCCATGTCATTTTAGCAGCACTTAACACAGAATTGTTATTTCAGAATTCAGAAAATAGGTATGAAAAAGTGAAAGCACTCTGCCAGTATTGTCCTTTTCTTCCCTATCTCACTTTGCAGTAAAAGACATAAGTTCTTTTATTGAATTAATATTTTCAGAGACAAATTTCAGAGGAAGTGACATTTGAGGAAATCAAGTGATTTGGCACAAAGTGTTACAGCCATCAAGAGGTCTAGGTTCATTCTGACTTCCAGTGTAAAACCCAGTCCTTTGTCATTGTACTTCTATTATGACAGCGGTGACATAGCAGAAATTTGTGGGACTAAGACAGAAGCTAGAAAAGATCAAATTAAAAAAGGGAGGTACCCAGATTCCATGGGGAGAGAGCTTGTTTCTCAGAACTGCAGACAATCCTGTGAGCACAGGTGAGACAACATTTCTGCTTACATTCCTGGCCCTAGAGGAACTCACCTGGAACCCTCTGGACACAGGAACCAAGGAGCAGCCTGGGACAGGAACCTTCCAGTTTCTACCTTCACCCAGAACTGACCCTGTGACACAGCTCTCTGAACCCAGATCCCCAGAGGTCAAAGCTGTATTCTCTCTTAGAAGTACAGACAATCCTGAGAGCACAGGTGATACCACCACTTCTGCTCACATTCCTGGCCTATGAGGAATCCACCTGGAGCCCTCTAGACACAGGAACCGAGGTACAGTTGGGGACAGGATCCTTCTGGTTCTGCCTGGGACTAAAACTGACCCTATGACACAGCTCTCTATACCCAGATACTGCCACGAAAATGCCAGTCTCTAGCAGTGCTGACACGCAGGCTTACAGGATGGTCAAGCCACTGTCAGAGACAGCATGACCAGCTAACACAAGAGATAAGCAGATGGTGAGAGGCAAGGGCAAGAAACTAAGCAAGAGAAAACAAGGCCACTTGGCATCACCAGAAACCTGTTCTCCCACTGCAGCAAGACCTGGATACCCCAACATACATGAAAAGCAAGATTTGGATTTAAAATTACAACTCATGATGCTGTTAGAGGCCTTTAAGAAGGATATATATATATATATATATATATATATATATATATATAATCTCCCATAAAGAAATACAGGACAGCACAGGTAAACAGGTAGAAGACTTTAACGAGGAAGCTCAAAAATCCCTAAAAAAAAAAAAAAAAAAAAAACAGGTGAAGGAATCAGAACCATCCGGGATCTAAAAATGGATATAAAACGGATAAAGAAATCACAAAGAGAGACAACCCTATATATAAAATACCTAGGAAAGAGATCAGAAGTCATAGATGCAACCATCACCATCATAATACATGAGACAGAAAAGAGAATCTCAGGGGCAGAAGATACCATAGAAAACATCAACACAACTGTCAAAGGTAATGTAAAATGCAAAAAGCTCCTAACCCAAAACATCAAGGAAATCCAGGACACAATGAGAAGATCAAATCTAAGGGTAATAGGTATAGAAGAGAGCGAAGATACCTAACTTAAAGGACCAGTAAATACCTTCAACAAAATTGTAGGAAAAGACTTCCCTAATCTAAAGAAAGAGATGCCCAAAAACATACAAGAAGCCTATAGAACTCCAAATAGATTGGACCAGAAAAGTAAGTCCTCCTGTCACATAATATCCAAAACATCAAATGCAAAAAAAGTGAATATTAAAAGCACTAAGCGAAAAAGGTCAAGTGACATATAAAGGCAGACCTATCAGCATTATACCAGACTTCTCACCAGAGACAATGAAAGTCAGAAGATCCTAGACATATGTCATACAGACCATAAGAGAACACAAATGCCAGCCCAGGCCACTATACCTAGCAAACCTCTCAATGAACATAGAGGGAGAAACCAAGATATTCCATGACAAAATCAAATTTTCACAACATATTTCCACACATCCAGCCCTACAAAGGATAATAGATGGAAAACTCCAACACAAGGAGGGAAACTACACCTTAGAAAAAGCAATAAAGTGATTTAATTTCAACTACCCAAAAGAATATAGCCACACAAACATAATCCCACCTCTAAAAACAAAAATAATAGGAAGAAACAGTCACTGGTACCTAATATCTCTCAACATCAATGGACTCAATTCCCCAACAAAATGACATAGACTAGCAGACTGGATATATAAACAGAACCCAGCATTTTGCTGCACACAGGAAACAAACAAATACAGAGACAAAGTTTGGAGCAGAGACAAAAAAAAAAGGCCATCCAGAGACTGCCCCACTTGGGGATCCAGCTCATATACATACAGCAACCAAACCCAGACAATATTGCTGATGCCAAGAAGTACATGGTGACAGGAGCCTGATATAGTTGTCTCCTGAGAGGCTTTGCTAGAGCATGAAAATACATAGGTGAATGCTCACAGCCAACCACTGAACTGAAAACAGGGTTCCTATTGGAGGAGTTAGGGAAAAGTTCAAAGGAGCTGAAGGGGCTTGCAACCCCATAAGAACAACAATACCAACCAACCAGAGCTGCCAGGGAGTAAATCACTACCCAAAGAGTATACATAGACAGACCCATGATTCCAACTGCATATGTAGCAGAGGATCTCCTTGTTGGGCACCGATGGGAGGAGAAGCCCTTGGTCCCGCCAAGGTTCAACACCCAGTATAGGTGAATGTCAAGGTGGGGAGGAGGGAAGTGGTGGGTGGATGGGTAGGGGAACACCCTCATAGAAGAAAGGGGGAATGGCGGAATGGCATAGGGAGTTTATAGACAGGAAACTAGGAAAGGGGATAACATTTGAAATGTAAATAAAAAATATTCCCCCCCCCCAAAAAAAAAGAAGAAAAGAAAAGGGAGATGTGACAAGATCTGAGCATGTCTGCCTCTGGACACAAAGGTCCAAAGTAACCCTTCAGCAGCATGTTGGTCCTAGCTGTAGCCTGTCTCAAATATACAGCAAGGTGAAGACAGTGTGGGAATGACACAGAACATGTTTCCCTGCTCTCTCTTTTATCAGGAGCATTTTGGCCAGAATGAGAATGAGAATATGCATTTTTTATTTTCTTTTTAAATTTCTTTTAATTAAATAGATTTCTTCACTTACATTTCAAATGGTATTCCCTTTCCTGGTTTCCTGTCCATAAGCCTGCATCCCCACACCCTCTCCCATACAGGTATTCCCCCCATCCACCTTCCTTATCCTCCTCCCCCCGACATTCCCCTGAACTGGGGGTCCAACCTTGGCAGGACCAAGGGCTTCCCCTTCTAATGGTGCCCCAAGTCTATTCTCTGTTACATATGCAGTTGGAGCCCTGGGTCAGTCCATGTATTGTCTTTGGGTAGTGGCTCAGTCCCTGGAAGCTCTGGTTGGTTGGTAATGTTGTTCTTATGGGGTTGCAATCCCCTTCAGCTCTTTCAATCCTTCCTCTAATTCTCCTAAATGGGGCCTTGTTCTCAGTTCAGTGATTTGCTGCCAGCATTGACCTATGTATTGGACATGCTCTGGATGTGTCTCTCAGGAGAGATTTATATCCGGTCCCTTTCAGCATCCACTTTTTAGCTTCATCAAAAACCAAGTGTGTTTTTCTGTGATTGGGGAAGAGGACTGGAGATAAATTCATGCATACCTAAGTATATTTGTATATACAAACACACACTGGAGATATGGCCATGAGTAAAAGGAAAGTGATGGTCATATTTAGAAGGCTTTTTAAAACAGAAACATTGGCCTACTTATAAATTGGCACATAAATCAATATGAAACATTGCAAAGTGAAAACCAGAATAAATACCACTCAGCCCTATGTGCTTGAACTAATTAGAAACTGTCTAGTTCCTCCAGCCATTTCTCATTCTCCTTCTATTCTCTTTGCCCTCCTAAGAGCAGAATAGCCTCCCCCTCCTACTTCTCCTACACTCCCTAGTTGCAGTATGGTAATATCTGGAGAAATTGAATTCATTAGGAGTTTTATGGATAATTATTGTTGCATATGCTTGAAGTCATTTTATTAAAGCAGTTATGAGGTAATTAATCTTGTCAATAAGCTATGGAGTGAATATGTTGTGGGCTGTTTTTGTTTCTTCATGCTATTTTCTCCTATTCCAATCTCTGAAAATATCCAAATCTGCTTGTCAATTCTGATGCTCCCATGCTCTCCTGAGCAAAGAATCAGGCAGGTGCACACAGCAGAATTATTTTCTCATTCAAGGAAGTCACAATGATTGAAGACTTGTTGCGATCTTCTGCTTTTATGTTGTTTTTGTTTATTTGTTGTTTGTTTGTTGCTGTTTAAGAAGAAAAAATTATATGTAGTCCATTACCTTTTGACATAAATCATCTCTCCAAGTTCTGTGACATGACAGTACTGCAGGGTAACTATTAGCGAACAAGGGTCTCTGTTCCTCCCCACATTATCTGTGTGCCTCCATTCCTGAGAATACCTAATAAGAATACTCAATTTACCCTTCCATGCAATGTAGTGATTACCATTATAGTGATCAAAATATGATGCCTTATCTACACATTTCCTTTAAACAGGCATTTAATACAAGTTGGTTGACAAGAATTTTTCTGAAGTAAAATTTTAGAAAATACCATCGGACATAGCAAGAACTAAGCATTCGTTTTCTTATAGAGTTGTGAAGCAACTTAAATATTTCCTCACAATTTTATTGTAAAATAGCTCATTCCGTCTTGCTGTGTGTGTGTGCATATATATGTATATGCATATATATGTTAATATAAAAAAGAAAAACATAAAATATGTTACCTATTTCATGTGAGCATAGTTTTTTCTTTTAAGATTTGTAATGATAAGTGTAAACACTCTTTTAACAGCGCCAACTGTTCACTACTTCCTGGCTTTTAGTCTGTGACTTACTTTTAACTTCCCAAGAACCTATCCACTGAGTAAAGAGAACACCTTTGCTCTTCCTACTGTGCTCATGAAAGCGTCTGTCTAAAGAATTGCTTAAAGGAAAAGCAATGGACTGCAGAGAATCAAAGGACAAGCCAATGTGGACCTCAGGCAGTTCTTTGATCTTCTTAGGGATCTTGTTTTCTGTAATTCAAAGGTAATGTCAGGATGGGCATTAGTCTCCATGTGCGCATAATGGTAGGAGAGACAGATGCGACAAACTATGCCTTCTGTTGTGGGTGCTTTCATCTCTATTTCTGTGACTGGCTGAGTCAGGTAGAGGTCCCCTTTATGGACTTGTAATTCTCTAGATATATGGCCAATTCTGAAAACTTTAGATCTACTCAGAGACATATGTTCCTCATATATCCAGTTTCTTTCTACGTAATTTTTGCCCTTTAGCTGCCAACTGTACTACAGGCAATAGCCATTACCCATTCGGATTTATAAAGGATCCATAATATTTTAGTGAGATATTGGAATGATATAATTACTTGCCATTATTATCTGCTTGAAAGTATTTGTTGATGCCTGTATCTAAGAATGAGGAATGCTTTCCCAAGCCATCCTTTCAACATTAGGGTATTTATAAGAATCATGCCTGCTTTGAGGCAGATTTAAAGGAGTTGAGATAGTTCTTGGTCAAAATTAGTTCCTTTCCTGGTGCTGTAATAATTCTAGTTGAAAGAATAATAGGTTCTAATGTATATTATTTTCTGAGCAAAATACTACTACAGCTTCATTGCTTAATAGACAGACTCCTAGTTTTTAGACTTTGAAATTACATAGTCAAGTTTGTGGTTGTTTTGAATAATAGATTGTAGATTAAATTATAAACTTGTTCAAACTCCCTAACTCCTGCACCTTGAACAGCATGCAAGTTTTCATGGCCCAAAGAAGTTTTAGATACATGGTTCTTGATTATCTAGTGTCAAGAACTGACTTGCCAAACAGCAAGTACTAATTCTTAGAACATCTTACTTGTTTTTAAATAAAACAATATGTATTTTTAATATATTGGTCATTGTAAATATAACATGTTTCAATGGCCTTCCTTATTTCTAAGTGATTTCTGGCTACTTTGAGGAGCTGATAAATGGTATTGATTTTCAGAGAAATATCTATATCTATATCTATATGTTTGTATATGTACATTTTATACACACTTCTGATAGATGCAACTATCATACAGACACTGACCTAGTTGAATCTTAAACTAAGATGACTGAGTGTAGAAGCTTAAGGAGACTTGACACCCACAGCACAAGCAGAAGTATGAGAGATGGTGACCGTATTAGTTATTTTCTACTTTCCCTAGGATTACACAATAGTCTAACAATTTATCTATTAATATTTTTATCTGACATGTGGTTAACTATCATTGCATAACTCTGAATGCCAATGTTTTTAATTAGTCTTAATAATTTAAATTTTTAGAGACTAAAATGTAAACACAATTTTGTTCTTTCCCCACCTTCCAAACCTCATATACACTCTCTTGCTCTCTTTCAAATATTTTTAATTGTTACATATAAGATTTTGTAATATATATGTAAATATACAAATGTATCCTATTCAGTTTATATAATATTACTTGCATATATGTTTCTGCAGTGACTATCTGGTAATGGATATCTAGTTGATGTGCTGTGCTCTTTTCTGGGGAAGACTATTTCTCCCGTTCTCGGCATTTCTTATTGGTTGTAGTACATTGCTTACGTTGAAACTTCATGAGCTTTCCCCTGTAAACATTAGCATATTTATTGCTGTTGTACTTGTTCAACTCAAGTTTATGCAGCCATGTTGGTTAGACTTCCGTGTTTAACTTCTGACATTTCTAGGATACACATTGTCACTCTAGTGTTACTCTAGTTCTTAGAGTCTTTCTGTCCATTCCTCTCTGATGATTCTTCAGTCCTACATGAAGTAAAGTTGGAGTTATATCAGTGGGAACTAGGCTTCGTAACTCTGTGTTCTGACTGGTTGTTGCTTTCTGTAATATTCTCCATTTGTTCTAAAGAGGTGTTTCCATGATGAAGAATGAGGACTATACTTACCTGTGTTAAGAAAAAGGTTTAGAATGCAGTTGTGTTGTGCTGTTTTAGTAAAATGGTGGTTGTAGGTTCTCCTATAAGACACATGATTACCTCTAAGGAATTACCTCAGTTTCTAGTACCAAGCATGATTTCACTCTGGTTTGAGTAGATCTTGGATCTAATAAAAGAGCTTTTGGGTACTTCCAAGGCAGGCTTACCACTGCTGCGTGTTTAGGTTTATCATACCATGTTGGTTATTATTGTAGGTCATTGTATACATATAGAGATATAGTTTAAATGTATGTATTATGAATGAAAAATTTCAATATTAGCTGATAATACTTTCTCCAAGAGGCATAGATCATCTAAAAACAAAGCCCCAAAACAAGCATGAAGAGTTCTCTTTTGAGTTGTTGGACCAAGAGACTCCAAAAATGTTGTAAGCTGTTGCTATTTCCTTTATTTACATGCTACCTCCCCCTAAAAGATGTGGAAGGTAAGTTCCAGCTGCCAAAGACACTTGAACTTTCAGATACACGATCCAGAGGTTCACCAGTCTAGATCTGAGGTAAAGATTCCTCCCTGAGGAGTGGATTTCATAATACTAGAAGGTGCCATGTGACCTACTGAAAAAGGGAAACAACCAACAATTCAACCTAGCCGGTGCCTTTTGATTGGACAATTGGGGCAACTAGTATTTAAAATTAATGAAAGCTATGTATTGAGTTCAGTCACTGTGCTGATTAATTTTGATATTATTTGTGTTCTCTGTAGGTGTTTTAAGCGTTATAGGTTTTTTTGTTTGTTGGTTTTTCTTTGTTTTTGCTGCTGATCTTGACTGTACTCATTCCTCTTTGATACAGAAATACATATTCCTGCATTTTATTTAGATTTCATGTGTTGTATATAAGTTTTAAAGCTATTTTCATTCCCTTTACTTTTTACTTTTCCTTTTTGTTCTTCTTTGGTTGTATTTTTAATTAACATTTTAAATGTAATATCCCCTTTCCCGGTTTCTCTTGCAGAATCACACTATCCCATCACCCCTTTCTCCTGCTCCTATGAGGGTGCTCTCTCAACCAACAACCTACTCCCTCCCACCTCCCCACCCGGATATTCACCTATATTCGGGTATCAATCCTTGACAGGACCAAGGGCCTCTCCTCCCACTGATGCCCTATAAGTCCATCCTTTATTACATATGCAGATGGAGCCATAGGTCCATCCCTGTGTTCCCTGGGGGGTTTGGTTGGTTGATATTGTTGTTCATCTTATGGGGTTGCAAACCCCTTCAACTGCTTCAGTCCTTTCTCTAACTCCTCCACTGGGGACACCTTTCTCAGTTCAATGGTTGGCTGTGAGCATCTGCCTCTGTATTTGTCAGGCTCTGGCAGAGCCTCTCAGGAGACAGCTATATCAGGCTCCTGTCAGCATGCACTTCTTGGTATGTACAATATTGTCTGGGTTTGGTGTTTGTATATGGGATGGATCCCTAAGGTGGAGAAGTCTCTGGATGGCCTTTCCTTTAGTCTCTGTTCCACTCTTTGTCCCTGTATTTCCTCCCTTGATTGTTTTGTTCTCACTTCTAAGAAGAAAAGAAGCATCCACATTTTGGTCTTCCTTCGTCTTGGGTTTCATATGATCTATGATTTTTTCCTTAGACTCTCGAAGTTTTAGGGTTAACATATGTTTATAAGTGAGTACATACCATGTATGTTTTTCAGGACTGGGTTACCTCACTCAGGATATTTTCTAGTTCCATCCATTTGCCTAAGAGTTTCATGTAGTCATTGTTTTTAATAGGTGAGTAGTATTCCATTGTGTAAATCTACCACATTTTCTGTATACTCTATTGAAGGATGTCTGGGTTCTTTCTAGCTTCTGGCTATTATAAATAAAACTGCTATGAAGATAGTGACTGGAGCATGTGTACTTGTTATGTGTTGGAGCATTTTTGGGTGTATGCCCAGGAATGGTATAGCTGGGTCCTCAGGTAGTACTATGTCCATCCCTCTGAGGAACCACTAGACTCTTTTTCCAGAGTGATTGTACCAGCTTGCAACAATGGAGAACTATTCTTCTTTATCATTGCCAGCATCTGTTTTTACCTGAGTTTTTATCTTAGCCATTCTGACTGGTATGAGGTAGAATCTCAGGGTTCTTTTGATTCGCATTTCCCTGATGTGTAAGGATGTTGCACATTTCTCTAGGTGCTTCTGAGCCATTCCTATTTCTCAGTTGAAAACTCCTTATTAGCTCTTTTTTAGCTCTGTATCCCATTTTTAATAGGGTTATTTGGCTCTCTGGAGTCTAACTTCTTGAGTTCTTTGAATGTATTAGAAATTAGCCCTCTATCAGATGTAGGATTGGTAAAGACCTTACCCCAATATGTTGGTTACCATTTTGTCCTGTTGACAGTGACCTTTGCCTTATAGAAGCTTTACAATTTTTTGAGGTTCCATTTGTCCATTCTTGATCTTAGAGCATAATCCTTTGTATTCTGTTTAGGAAAATTTCCCCTGTGCTCATATGTTCCAGGCTCTTCCGTATTTTCTCTTCTATTAGTTTCATTGTATCTGGTTTAATGTGGAGGTCCTTGACCACTTGGACTTGAGCTTTGTACAAAGCAAGAAAAATGGATCAACTTGCATGCGTCAACTGGCTGACCGCCAGTTGAACCAGCACTTTTTTTTGAAAATGATACATTTTTTCCACTGAGTGGTTTTAGCTTCTTTGTCAAAGATCAAGTGACCATAGGAGTGTGGGTTCATTTCTGGGTCTTCAGTTCTATTCCACCGGTCTACCTGCCTGTCTCTGTACCAGTGCCAAACAGTTTTTTTAATCACTATTGCTCTGTAACAGAACTGAAAGTTAGGGATGGTAATTCCTTTATAGTTGAGGGTTGTTTGTTATTCCAAAGGAATTTCCAAATTGCTCTTTATAACTCTGAATAATTGACGTGGGGTTTTGATGGGGATTTCATTGAATCTGTAGATCACTTTTGGTAAAATGGCCATGTTTACTATATTAATCCTGCCAATCCATGAGCATGGGAGATCTTTCCATCTTCTGAGATCTTCAATTTCTTTCTTCAGAGACTTGAAGTTCTTGTCATACAGATCTTTCACTTGCTTGGTTAGAGTCACACCGAGGTATTTTATGTTATTTGTGACTATTGTGAAGGGTGTCATTTCCCTAATTTCTTTCTCAGCTTGTTTCTCTTTTGTGTAGAGGTGGCTACTGATTTATTTGAGTTAATTTTATACCCAGCCACTTTGCTGAAGTTGTTTATCAGGCTTAGCTGTCTTCTGGTGGAACTTTTGGGGTTACTTAAGTATACTATCATGTCATCTGCAAATAGTGATATTTTGACTTCTTCTTTTCAATTTGTATCCCTTTGACCTCTGTTTGTCATCTGATTCTTCTGACTAGGACTTCAAGGTAGGGAGATAGTATGCAGCCTTGTTTACTCCCTGGTTTTAGTGGGGTTGCTTCAATTTTCTCTCCATTTAGTTTGATGTTGGCTACTGGTTGGCTGTATATGGCTTTTACTAGGTTTAGGTATGGGCCTTGAATTCCTATCCTCTCCAGGACTTTTATCATGAAGGGGTGTTGAATTTTGTCAAATGCTTTCTCAGCATCTAATGAAAGGATCATTTGGTTTTTATCTTTGAGTTTGTTTATATTGTGGATTTTGTTGGTGGATTTTTGTCCCACGCGCGACCTCGCCAGCAAGAAAACACGCGGGGACATATAAATCCTTGCGGCAGCCAAAACTTTTATTCAATCTTAAGGAGAGACCCGCACGCCCACATGGCGTGGCTTATATACACCCTAGCGCGGCACATCCACACCTGATTGGTCGCTTACCCATGATCTCATTAGGCACGCCCCAGAGTGGGCAAAGACCTGGCACGAAGGCACTCTTGCACATGCGCACACAGTTAACTTCCTGAAAGGAAGTCGGCTGGCGCGGCGGAGGCCAGCGCCATCTTGTAATGGCGGAAACTATCCTGGCCTTCCACGTGGGGCGCAGTGGAAGCCAGCGCCATCTTGTGGTGGCGAATGTTAAAGCGGCCCTCTACAGATTTTCATATATTGAACCATCCCTGGATCCCTGGGATGAAGCCTACTCGATCAGTATGGGTCATTGTTTTGCTGTGTTCTTGGATTCAGTTTGTGAGAATCATATTGAGTATTTTGGCATTGATATTCATGAGGGAAATTGGTGTGAATTTCTCTTCCTTTGTAGATTCTTTGCGTTGGTTAGGTATAAGAGTAATAGTGGTTTCAAGGAATGAATTGGGTAGTGTTCCTTGTGTTAATATTTTGTGGAATGGTTTGTACTATACTGGTATTAGGTCTATGAAAGTCTGATAGAATTCAACACTCTACCCATCTGGTCCTGGGCTTTTTTTTTTTTTTTTGGCGGGGGGGTGGGGGGTACTTTTAATGATTGCTTTAATTTCTTTAGGATTTATAGGACTGTTTAGATGGTTTATCTGATCCTGATTTAACTTTGGTACCTGATATCTGTCTAGAAAATTGTATGTTTCATTCAGAATTTTCAGTTTTGTTGCATATAGGCTTTTGTAGTAGGATCTTATGTTATTTTGGATTTCCTCAGTCTCTGTTGCTATGTCTCTCTTTTCATTTCTGATTTTGTTAATTTGGATACTGTCTCTGTGCCCTCTGGTTAGTCTGGCTAAGGGTTTATCTATCTTCTTCATTTTCTCAAAGAACAAGCACCTGGTATTATTCATTCTTTGCATAGTTCTTTTTCTTTCTACTTGGTTGATTTCAGTCCTGAATTTGATTATTTCCTGCTGTCTACTCTTCTTGGGTGTATTTGCTTCTCTTTGTTCTAGAGCTTTCAGGTGTGCTGTCTAGCTACTATTGTATGTTCTCTCCTGTTTCTTTATGAAGGCACTCAGAGATATGAGTTTTCCTCTTAGCACTGAGTACATTGTACCTTCCATAAATTTGGGTATGTTGTGCCTTTAGTATCAGTAAATTCTAAAATGTTGTAAAATGTCTTTAACATTTTTTTTCTTCTTCCTTGGCCAAGTTATCACTGAGCATTGTTCAGCTTCTATGTGTATATGGGATTTCTATCATTTTTGGTGTTGAAGACCAGCTTTAGTCCATGGTGATCTCATAGGTTGCCTGGGATTGATTCTACCTTCTCGTATCTGTTTTGGCCTGTTTTGTGACCGATCTTTTTGGAGAAGGTACCATGAGGTGCTGAGAAGAAGGTATATTCCTTTGTTTTAGGATGAAATGTTCTATAGATATCTGTTAAATCCATTTGGTTGATAATTTCGTTAGTTTGACTGTATCTCTATTTAGTTTCTGTTTACATGATCTGTCCATTGATGAGAGTGGAATGTTGATGCCACCACTATTATTGTGTGAAGTGCAATGTGTGCTTCAGGTTTTAGTAAGGTTTCTTTTATGAATGTGTTTTCCCTTGCATTTGGAGTATACATGTTCAGAATTGAGAGTTCATCTTGATGGATTTTTTCCTTTGATGAATATGAAGTATTCTTTGTTTTCTTTTTTGATAACTTGTGGTTGGAAGTCAATTTTATTCTACATTGGAATATCTACTCCAGCTTGTTTCTTGGGAGCATTTGCTTGGAAGATTGTTTTCCAGCCTTTGACACTTCCAGGTAATGTCTGTCTTTGTCACTGAAGTGCGTTTCCTGTGTGAAGCACAATGCAGGGTCCTATTTATTTATCTAGTCTGTTAATCTATGTCTTATTATTGGGGAATTGAGTCCATCGGTGTTGAGCAATATTAGGCACCAATGATTGTTGTTTCCTATTATTCTTGTTGTTAGAGGTGGAATTATGATTGTGTGGCCCTTCATTTGGTTAGTTGAAAGAAGTTTACTTTCTTGCTTTTTCTAATGTATAGTTTTCCTCCTTGTGTTGGAGTTTTCCATCTATTATCCTTTGTAGGACTGGATTTGTAGAAAGACATTGTGTAAATTTGGTTTTGTCATGAAATATCTTGGTTTCTCCATCTATGTTAATTCAGATTTTTGCTGGATACAGTAACCTGGGCTGGCATTTGTGTTGTCTTAGCGTCTGTATGACATCCATCCAGGATCTTCTGGCTTTCATAGTCTCTGGTGAGAAGTCTGTATAATTCTGATAGGTCTGCCTTTATATGTTACTTGACCTTTTTCCCTTACTGCTTTTAATATTCTTTCTTTATTTTATACATTTGGTGTTTTGACTATTATGTGACGGGAGGAGTTTCTTTTCTGGTCCAATCTATTTGGAGTTCTGTAGGCTTCTTGTATGTTTATGGACATCTCTTTCTTTAGGTTAGGGAAGTTTTCTTCTATAATTTTGTTGAAGATATTTACTGGCCCTTTAACTTGGGAGTCTTTACTCTCTTCTACACCTATTATCCTTAGGTTTAATCTTCTCATTGTGTCCTGGATTTCCTGGATGTTTTGGGTTAGGAGCTTTTGCTTTTTACATTTTCTTTGAAGGTTGTGTCAATGTTTTCTATGGTATCTTGTGCCCCTGGAATTCTCTCTTCTATTCTGTTGGTAATGCTTGTTTCGATGAGTTCTGATCTCTTTCTTAAGTTTCCTATCTTCAGGGTTGTCTCCTTTTGTGCTTTCTTTATTTTTTCTATTTCCATTTTTAGATCCTAGATGTGTTTGTTCAATTCTTTCACTGGTTTGCTTGTGTTTTCCTGTAATTCTTTAAAGGTTTTTTGCATTTTCTCTTTAAGGACTTCTACCTGTTTACCTGTGTTGTCCTGTATTTCTTTAAAGAGTTATTTATGTTATTTTTAATGTCCTCTAACATTATCATGAGATGTGATTTTATATTATAGTCTAGTTTTTCCAGTGTGTTGGGATATCCATGACTTGCTGTGGTGGGAGAACTTGGTTTTGACGATGCCAAGTAGTCTTGGTGTCTGTTGCTTAGGTTCTTACACTTGCTTCTTGCCATCTGATTATCTCTGCTGTTGTCTGGTCTTGCTGTCCCTGACATTGGCTTGACTGTCCTGTAAGTCTGTGGGTCAGCACTCCTGGGAGACCAGCTCTCTCCTGGTGGTATTTGGGTACTGAGAGCTCTGGCATAGGGTCAGCTCAGGGTGCACATGGAAACTGGAAGGATCATGTCCCAGACTGCTCCTTGATTCTCATGTCCTCAGGGCTCCAGGTGGGTCCCTTCGAGAAGATGTGATAGTCTTACCTGTGCTCTCAGGTGTATTAGCACTCCAGGGAGGCCAGCTCTCTCTCGGAGGGATTTGGGTACAGAGAGCTGTGGCACAGGATCAGCTCTGAGTGCAGATAGAAATGGTTAAGGCAGTTTTTATTGTGATTTTTTTTCCTCCAACTGTGGAAGGTAGATTTACTGGCTGTATTAGTGTTGATTCACCATAATAGTCTTTTAGGACTTGGAATGCTTTGCTGTAGGTTCCTCTGGCTTTCAAAATTCCCATTGAATACTCAGCTGCTATTCTTATGAATTTTCCTTTATATATGACTTGTGGTTTTTCTCTTGAAAATTTTAGAGATTTTTAAAGTTTTAAAGTTTTATTGTTGTTGTGTATACTACATGTTTACTAATAACATGGGGATTTCCTATTCTGATCTTGTTCATTTGGTATTCCATGTGCTTCATGTATCTGTATGGGTATGACTTTCCTTAAGTTGGGGAAGTTTGCTTCTATGACCTTAGTGACAATTTGGTCCACACAATTGATGTGGGATTTAACTGCCTCATCCATTCCTGTAACTTAAAGGTTTTGAATTTTCATGATGTCTCACATTTCCCACATATTCTATTCATTTGTTTTTATTTTTATTTCATATTCTTTGCTTAGTTTGTCTAGACACTCTACTTTATCTTTGAGTCCTGATGTCAACTTTTGTTTGATTCATTCTACTTATTAGGCTTTCCCCTGAGCTTTCTAAATGAGTTACTATTGAGTTTTTCAATCCTATCTTCACTTTACTATGAGTCCTTTTTATTTTTTTCCTTTATTCTTAATTGTCTTTGTCATTTCCATAAGCCTTATATTTGTCTTATAATGGGCATTACTTACACAAGTTTTTGCCCTCTTTAAGTTCTTTCCCCTGAAGTTCATTGAGCTGTTTCTTTGTGTCTTTAGTTATTTGAATTATTTGATGTGATCTTCGATTGCTGTATTAAATTCTGTATTACAGAATCCAATTAGGTAATTCCCATTGGCAAATAATTCTGCAGGACTGGTGGGTTTTGAGGATGGACATATTACCTTGATTTCTTATATTTATGTTTTTGTGGAGAGATCTGGGCATGTAGACTGCTTTTGTTCTGTGTCTCATGTGCTGGTTGGGGAAGAAGAGAGAATGGGAGGTTAAAGATTGGGCTTGGAGGTTCAATATGACTGACATGGAATGAAGTCAAGTGGACATTAGGTACTAGGTTTATTTGCAGAATGTGCATCATGGTCCATGCCTGGAGTCTGGAGAGAAGGATATTCAGGATCAGACTGGGTCTCCACGTGGCATGGGCTGGCCTATCTCTCTGGGTCTAGATCAGATATAGCAGTTCCTAATAAAAGGCAGGAGGTTGTTGGCAAGAGTATGCCAGAATACTGGATATGGGTTCTAGGCTAGATCCCGGGGGCACTGGGGAGAACATTTGGAGTGTGTTAAGTATCGGTTGGACTTATTTGGCTAGACCCTGGAGAAAGTATCTTGCTCATTATAAAATTTATTTGTTTGTTTGTTTGTTTTAATGCAACTGTGTGAGTTGCTTTCCTAATTACTGTGATAAAATAATTACAAAAGGCTCATGGTTTGCAAAGGTGAGGAAGGAATAACAGTATTCACGGTTGTCTGCTGCTTTGTCAGTAGGAACTAAAAGCTGTTTGTTTATGTCGTGGTAAGTCAGAAAACATTGAATTTGGGCCAGAACCAGGTTGGGCCATAAATCACAAGACAGGTTACCAGTATCCCACTTCCTCAATGAGACTCTATTTCTTTGGTGGTACCACAAGGTCCTAAAACATTGCCCTAAGCTGAGGACCAACTTTTCAAATGGACAAGGCTAAAGGAATTCTTCATTTCTGAACCCTAACAGCAGCTAACTCTTTAGGATGTCATTTATTTCATTAGCAATTAACAAGCTGAATGTTTGCCTGGTCTTTCCTCTTCAAATGTTCCAGTTTAGGGAATGTTTTTACAGTTCCACCATACTGAACCCGTTATAGATAGGGAAGGATGAATCTCTGACTGAAAGGCCATCATTTCTGTAGCACAATCAGATGTTGCTGCAGACATTTTTTATAATTCAACTTTTATAACATTTTCTTATGTTTCCAAAATCTCCCTCCTAAGACCAAGAACACTGAGTCATAGTGTAGTGGATATGTCAGCCTCACTACTAGAAGGGTTTTTAGATGGACTATAAGAGCTGCTTGGTCCTTACAAATGACTTTACTCTTTCTGAATGTATCAAAGTTTATTTGCTCCTTGCATAGACTTCATAGTAAACCACTCTAGACAAGTGCCAACATGTGCTTTCATCTCCTTTTTTTTGTAGTCTGTTGCTCTTAATTTGATCCTGTTGCCTTGCCCATCCTTTTAACATCTGTCCCTCTGGCTTTCAGAGAGCACTGCGCTTTGGGGTTGTATTCACAAGTCCCTTTCTTCATTCCTTACTGAAGTGTATACTTGCTACCTTTTGCGTCTTTGGTTATTGCTTTCAAGTAATTTCAGTAAGGCTCTCCCTGCCGAAGCCCACTCCAGTCCTATCACTCACTTTCCTTGCACAAACAAGAGGCAACAGAGACCCCTGTTTGTGAAACGTGACAGCACCCCACACAAAGGATGACTTATCTTTTTTTCCATGTCATTATACAAGCCTAAACCTCATAGGAAACCTGTGTGCCAATAATTTGCACATTTTCTGACCAATTATTTTCATTCATAACTTATGGGAGGGATTCCAGAGAAAAATGAGAATAATGGGTATTTTTCCATTTGTAGCTTCATTGTTTCTTATACCAGCTTCATTAAGTATCAGAATACAGCTCATTAAATTTGAAGTTTTAAAAATTCTTTTGAAATAACTGAGTAATTTGCATAGAGTGTACATTGCATGAAGCCTTTACCCCCAATTTTTTCAATTACAAACTCAGAAAAGTGACAATCAGTTATATTCATGTTGTTAAAACATTATACTGAAAAGTATTGCTGAAATATGCTCATGGATAGTGGAAAGTATGCTGGCCACCTCTTTTCTTTTCCCCTACAACATTGCAGATTGGAGAAACGGTTCAAAGTGCTTTCCTTCAGTAACGTTGAGGTTTCGTGAGTAGCAGGGGATAAGGCCTACGTTACAGTACATAAAGCCTCCTTTTGTGGCACCTGGCCCTTACTTGTTCTTTATTCAGTCTCTTCTCTCACATTTCCACATATGTGCTCCAAATTTAGCCATATCAGAAGAGCTGAAATCCATGAATTATAACACTATTTTGGTTGTCTTATTGTGTTGTAGTTCTTCATCTTAACCCATTTACTCTTTATGATATTATTTTGTTTTTGTTTGTTATTTTATTTTGTTTTGTTTTTATTAGTGTAAGCTTTGTGACTGCTGTAGAATTCCTGGATGTTCCAGGAACTATGGGGAATCAAGTCCTTTGTAAATGTTTTACATGTCATAGTTTAGTCACTTCCTCAAGCTCACTGAGTTAGTAAACACACAAATCCTCACACCACACTTCTGCTCCACAAAAACTCAGTTTTTTTTCTCTGTGATAATTCGGACCAGGATATCCTTGTTTATTTTTCTTTCCTTCTGAGTTTATTTCTTATGAGAATCCAGTTTTATTTTTATTTCACTTTTACAGCTTTCTCTCTACCTAAGTTGTTCTTAATTTCAAAGTATGGAAAACAGTGAAAATGGAAAAACTCTGTCCCTTTTTATGTCGGTTCACATATCAGGAACAAATGTCTTTCTCTACTTTCCAGTGAGGTCTGTCTAATCTGCTACAGTGATTCAGAATAGAAGACAACATCATTCATGCTACATACCTCTATTTTCTTCCTTAAATTCCAAATAAAACTATACTATACTATACTATACTATACTATACTATACTATACTATAGTATGGCTTTCAGGCCATATAGATCTTTTCTATACCTGTTCCTCAAAGAGACAGTGTATATCAACTATTTTTATGTTGCAATACGTACTTTAATTTGGGCTAGAATTTTCATGAGGCTGCTTGAGTAAAATTACTAGAGGGAGGACAGAATATGTGCTGGAGTTTTGAAGCACATTCCTCAGAATAACACCAGCTCCCGATCCCTTTGTATATGTTATTTAGTTGAGACCTGCCAGTCTAGACAAGGTGTATTTTGAGTACAGAGAGGCTGAAACTTAGTCAAGTCTCTATCAAAAAGGTTTTGAAAGGAATAGGTACTGACAAATATGGTCACAGTCATTCACTGAGTGCTTAGCTTGATGGTTGTAATGATGTGATAACAGTAACGATTTGGAATTAAAATGCCAATATCCCAGGTTTACCATTAACTTTTGAATTCATCATCTAGACATTTACCTGTCTGGGCATCAATTGACCTGAATAGTGGGTGTTGATTATAAACTCAGAACATTTTTGTCTTGTTTGCCTCATAGCTATTTATGTCTTCTATGTATTAGATAATGATTGTGTTGCTTTCTAAGTCTTAACTTATTTTATCTTCTATATTAAAGGAAATAAAATATGTAAAAGTTCTAACATGTGGCAAGAGTTCATAAAGAATAAGAGAAGGGGAGAAAGGAAAGAATTAATGAAGGGGAAAACAGGGCGAAAAGGGCAAAGTGGTAGGGGAAGACCAAGCAATGATAGCAGAGCCTTAAAAACTTTATGGACATCAGTGATGATAGAAAGGTAGAACCATTCAGTTACAAATCTTGATTATCGAGAGACACCGCCGGACCCTGAAGGAAACAGACCGGATAAACAGTTCTCTGCACCCAAATCCCGTGGGAGGGAGAGCTAAACCTTCAGAGAGGCAGACAAGCCTGGGAAACCAGAAGAGACTGCTCCCTGCACACACATCTCGGACGCCAGAGGAAAAAGCCAAAGACCATCTGGAACCCTGGTGCACTGAAGCTCCCGGAAGGGGCGGCACAGGTCTTCCTGGTTGCTGCCGCTGCAGAGAGCACCTGGGCAGCACCCCACGAGCGAACCTGAGCCTCGGGACCACAGGTAAGACCAAATTTTCTGCTGCAAGAAAGCTGCCTGGTGAACTCAAGACACAGGCCCACAGGAACAGCTGAAGACCTGTAGAGAGGAAAAACTACACGCCCGAAAGCAGAACACTCTGTCCCCAGAACTGACTGAAAGAGAGGAAAACAGGTCTACAGCACTCCTGACACACAGGCTTATAGGACAGTCTAGCCACTGTCAGAAATAGCAGAACAAAGTAACACTAGAGATAATCTGATGGCGAGAGGCAAGCGCAGGAACCCAAGCAACAGAAACCAAGACTACATGCCATCATCAGAGCCCAATTCTCCCACCAAAACAAACATGGAATATCCAAACACACCAGAAAAGCAAGATCTAGTTTCAAAATCATATTTGATCATGATGCTGGAGGACTTCAAGAAAGACATGAACACACTTAGGGAAACACAGGAAAACATTAATAAACAAGTAGAAGCCTACAGAGAGGAATCGCAAAAATCCCTGAAAGAATTCCAGGAAAACACAATCAAACAGTTGAAGGAATTAAAAATGGAAATAGAAGCAATCAAGAAAGAACACATGGAAACAACCCTGGATATAGAAAACCAAAAGAAGAGACAAGGAGCTGTAGATACAAGCTTCACCAACAGAATACAAGAGATGGAAGAGAGAATCTCAGGAGCAGAAGATTCCATAGAAATCATTGACTCAACTGTCAAAGATAATGTAAAGCGGAAAAAGCTACTGGTCCAAAACATACAGGAAATCCAGGACTCAATGAGAAGATCAAACCTAAGGATAATAGGTATAGAAGAGAGTGAAGACTCCCAGCTCAAAGGACCAGTAAATATCTTCAACAAAATCATAGAAGAAAACTTCCCTAACCTAAAAAAAGAGATACCCATAGACATACAAGAAGCCTAGGGAACTCCAAATAGATTGGACCAGAAAAGAAACACCTCCCGTCACATAATTGTCAAAACACCAAACGCACAAAATAAAGAAAGAATATTAAAAGCAGTAAGGGAAAAAGGTCAAGTAACATATAAAGGGAGACCTATCAGAATCACACCAGACTTCTCGCCAGAAACTATGAAGGCCAGAAGATCCTGGACTGATGTTATACAGACCCTAAGAGAACACAAATGCCAGCCCAGGTTACTGTATCCAGCAAAACTCTCAATTAACATTGATGGAGAAACCAAGATATTCCATGACAAAACAAATTTACACAATATCTTTCTACAAATCCAGCACTACAAAGGATAATAAATGGTAAAGCCCAACATAAGGAGGCAAGCTATACCCTAGAAGAAGCAAGAAACTAATCGTCTTGGCAACAAAACAAAGAGAATGAAAGCACACAAACATAATCTCACATCCAAATATGAATATAACGGGAAGCAATAATCACTATTCCTTAATATCTCTCAATATCAATGGCCTCAACTCCCCAATAAAAAGACATAGATTAACAAACTGGATACGCAACGAGGACCCTGCATTCTGCTGCCTACAGGAAACACACCTCAGAGACAAAGACAGACACTACCTCAGAGTGAAAGGCTGGAAAACAACTTTCCAAGCAAATGGTCAGAAGAAGCAAGCTGGAGTAGCCATTCTAATATCAAATAAAATCAATTTTCAATTAAAAGTCATCAAAAAAGATAAGGAAGGACACTTCATATTCATCAAAGGAAAAATCAACCAAGATGAACTCTCAATCCTAAATATCTATGCCCCAAATACAAGGGCACCTACATACGTAAAAGAAACCTTACTAAAGCTCAAAACACACATTGCACCTC